>NW_022900916.1:37731750-37801774 GCF_012274545.1 Fukomys damarensis | reverse complement strand
ATATATACTTTTTTTTTTTCTTCCTGATACCAGGGATTGAACTCAGGACCTTGTGCTTGCAAAGCAGAAGTGGTGCCACTGAGCTAAATCCCTGGCCCTAAATGAGGTTAATATTGAAAGTACATAGCATACATAGTACAGTACCTACCACATAGTTGGTGGTCAGTAAATGATATCAAATTCCTTCTCTACGCTTTTAAGATGTTGGTCACATCTAACCCTTTAACCTCTGCTCTTTTTTTTCACATTTAAGTTTTTACTCTTTAGGTTGGGATTCAAGGATCTAATACTTTGGTATTTTCATAAATCCCTACTTTTGTGTCGTGCGTTGTGATGGCATATCACTTGTTTTCACACTATACAGCATACTTTGCCTTTTCTCTGAAATCCCTCTCTGGAATGTACTCCTCCTGGGCCTGATCGAGTCTGTTCGTTCAGAGTCACCGCGTTTTCCTACCTTGGTATATTTTCTATTATTTTACTATATTTATTGCATATTACATTATTAAATGCACACATCTTCAAACAAATTGAGGGCAAAAGCTACATATTGTTTATCCACAATACATGTATGTGGTGGGTACTTAACAAGCTTATTAAACTAAAGGGACTCTGGAAAGTGTTCACCCCCATTGTGTCTTGCCTAAAACAGTTACTTAAACTTGGTGTGATGGTGTACTCCTGTAATCCCAGTGCTCTAGAAGGTTGAGGCAGGAGGATTCAAAGTTCAAGCCCAGTCTGGGTGATTTAGTGAGACCTGTCTCAAAATAAATAAAGAAATGGGGTAGGGATATAGCCCAGTGCCAAAGGTCCTGGGATCAATCCCAGTACCACATGCACACACACATACGCATATATACACGTACACACGTAGGAGCAAAAACAAAGAAACAGTTACATAGAGGAAATGGGTTTGAGTATAAGTTTAACAAGGTAATATCTTAGCTAGAGGCCTAACGAAGTGGGGAAAAGAAAAGCCTATCAGCTATGAAAATTATCTGTAAGCAGTTTAAGTACTGATAGGCCAAAACATGAACAATATTCACTTATCTGGAAAATTAGCCCTAGGACATAATTCTACTCTTGTTTCAGAGGCTGAAGAGGAGGTGTAAGAGATCTGACAGGGAAAATAAATAAATGAAACCCCAGAGGGCAAAAGAGACTTGACAATAATGGCAGATAAGAAACTTAGTTTGGGCTTGAAATGTGATCTCCAGTCCAAGGGAAGCTAGTGCTATTCTGGGCAGCTGACAAAGAAGAAATGTGCCACAGCATAGGGAGTCAGCAGGAGCCCACTGGGAGTATTACATTTAGCACAGAGTCAGCATGAGAGAAAGAGAAGATCATGAGCCCTGGGAGCAACTGCAGTGCAGGAGGGGTGCATAGATGGATTTAGGAAAATAAGTTAAAAATTTAAACATGCAGGGTAGACTGAACCCTGGCAACTCTACAGTCCAGGAGAGAAAAATACTCCAGACATCTCAAGTGTTAGCATTACAGCAAGAGAAGAATTATTTAGCCTGGACTGGGGAACTTTGTGAGAAGGTGAAACTAAGGACAGGCAAGTTATACCTCTCTGAAAGGAATGTCCTGATGTTGCTTTTGGATGATGGTGTTCTCTTCATCCCTCAGGACTTTTTATAGTGTAAACTATAAATCCAAAATATAAGGTTTAAGAAGCTCTTTCTGAGTTTGTATGGTGTATATCTATAATCCCTGCCCTCTGGCAGAATGAAGTAGGAGGCTCAGAAGTTCAAGCCCAGCAGTAGCAACTTGGGAAGACCCTGGCTCAAAAAAAAAAAAGGACTGGGGATGTAGGTCAGTGGGTAGGTCCTGGGTTCAGTCCCTAGTACCCTTCCCCAAAAAAAGATCTTTCCCCAATGAAATGGTTGAGAATTATTTTGATTTCATGAATAGAGTTTTCTGTCATAGAAGGCAAGTTTTAGAAGATTGGTTTAATATCTATTAGGAGTATATTAAGCACTAACCACCATACACATGTTTCTGGAGCTTCTAAAGTAAAACCACTGGTCAGTTCATTGTAGGCTCTATGAATTTTTAGTTTGTTTCAGTAGTTTAAAAATTTTGCCTTTCATGGTAGTACACATCTCTAATCTCAGCACTTGAGGCTGAGGCAGGAGAATTGCTGGTAGTTCAAGCCCAGCCTGGGCTACATAATGAGACCTTGTCTCCAAAAAACCAAAACCAAAACACACAAACAAAAAATTTGGGTAAATTTCATAAGACTATTTGTTTGCAATAGAAAAAATAATAGATATGAACTAAATATAAACATTTAAAATGAGTCCCATTTAATTGAATTTTGATGTTCATGAGATAACATGTACTCTTTGGTCAAAATGTTCCTTGTGATGGGGGTGAAGAAGCCTTGAGCTAATAACATACTTGTTTTTCAGGATGCCAGAAATAGGTGCCATTGTCTTTATTGTTGGTCTGATCTCTGAATAATTTTTTGGTTCAAGATAGGCTAAAAAATATGATTCATTTAGAGATGTCTCTGTTTCCTGAGGCAAATGGCCATTTTTTTTTTTTTTTTTAAATAAATTTTATTTTATCCTATTCCCCCTCCTCCCTTTATGCCCCCTCCCCTGGCTTTGGGTTTTAAAGTGAAATAGCAAAACAAAAACAAAATAACACAGTATATGGAGATTTAAAAATAAAACAAAAGCTTGTTGTCAGGTATGGCTGTGCAGGCCTATAATCCCACCACTTGGGAGGCTGAGGCAGGAGGATTGCTATGGGTTTGAAACTGACCTGGGCTAATATAGTTAATTCAAGGCTAGCCTGAACTACATAGTGAAACTCTTCTCGAAAACAAACAAACAAAAAACAACAACAAAAACACACACATAACCAAAAACAAAAAAACAAACCATTCTGTATTTCTCTGCAAAAACCTTTCTCTATTCTCTCATTTCTGGGCTCCATGATTTCCAGTTACATGCATATAGAAGCCATGACATAGTTTTAAAGATAATATTGGGTATGAAGAATGTGGAGTTAGGTCCCATTTAAACAGGTAATTGAATCTTTCCTTAGGGCCAGGGATTTAGCTCATTAAATCTTGCCAAGCACAAGATCCTGAGTTCAATCCCCAGTACTGAGAAAAACAAAAACAAAAAAAGTATCATGCAATGAATCTTTCCTCAATTAGCTACATATTTTTAAACTAGAAATTCGATTTGTAAGAATTTTTCTACAGATGTCCACATATGTGTTCAATGCATATATATAAAGATGTTCATTACAGCACTGGTTGTAAGAGCAAAATAGTGAAAACAAACCAAGTGTGGTAGCTACATCTGTAATCCTAGCACTCTGGAAAGCTGATGCATGAGAATCCATGTTTGATCCCAGTTTAGGTGACTCAGTGAGACCCTATCTCAAAATATTAAAAAAATAAAACAAAAAGCGTCAGGGCTGTAACTCAATACAAAGGCCCTGGGTTCAGCTCCCAACACTTCCCAAAGCAAAAACAAAACAAACAAACAAAATAGTAAACTGCTTTTCTAAATCATGACATATCCATACAAAGGAGTATTATAGAGACTTTAAAAACAAAAATCAGCTCCAAGATACACATTATGAGAGAAACAAAGCAAGATGTTGAATAATGTTTGTAGTGTTCTACATTTTATATATTCTTAAAGTTTTTTTTAACACGTGAATATGCATAGGTTATTTCTTTTCTTTTCCTTTTGAAAGAGAGGATTTCTCAGTCACTCTTTTAGACCCAGGGATGCATAGGCCCATGGTCACTGAACCAGGAATGGGTTGTCCTTTTGACCATATGGATTAATCACCATAGTTGCACCAATCACATTGTAGTTGAGATCAATAAATAGCCAACATAGTGCCCAAAAAGAACAAGATTGCGTAGATTCTACCTCTATAGGATAAGTTAAAGCAAGTGAAAAGGAAGACCCTAAACCCACAAATCCTCAAATTCTAGTTTTCAGGGTCTAAAAGCCTCCTTTGGGTAACTGATTGTGTCCTATTCTCGGTTTTTATCATAAATTGATACATAAAAATAATTGTTTTGAAAAAATTATAGCTAGAAATGTTCCACATGATGCTATTTGATGATAGCTCTATAAGTCTCTGAATAGCAAACTCTTCCATAAATAGAGGAGTGATGACTTTTCTTTCCAGGTGAACTTGCATATCGATTTCTGTCAGATATCAGGCTATGAGAATAGTATATTGCACTGTGCTGAGTTTAGATAGCCTGAACTTTCAGACTTACAGTTAATGCCTATGAGCAATATAAATTTTCCATTCAATCTATCTTTATATTTTGTATCAAATACTGTTACCTGTTTTTTAGAAAATAAATAATATACTTAGCAGAAAACAGTTCAGAAGAAGAAAACAATCCACTGTTCTATTTATTGGGTCTCACTACCTTGCTAAATGCAATTCTCTTTTTTTTTCTTCTTCAGTACCTTGCACCTTCAAGGCAGGCACCACACCACTGAGCTAAATTCCCAGCCCTAAATGCATAGACTTAACACAGAACTCATCTGGATGAAACAAAAATTACCGCTTTTCCTCTTGGAGTTTAAATCAGCACCTGGCTTTCAGCATGATATAATCAATACATACAAATTTAATTTGGTGCTATGAATTCTCTTGTTTCTAAAAAATGAGGAGAACCAAAATAAATAATGAAAAATTTCATCAATGACAACTTTAGGAAATCCCAGATGATGTGTTAGCTTCTACATCTATGACAAAGTTGTACTCAATATTATTCACAGTTGTTCTGGTTCACAAGTAGCATTAATAAGCTTCCATTTTGAGGATCTTTAAGACTTCCTTGATGGGGGAACTGCCCTTAAGTTTCAGGAGAACCACCAGGGTATCTAATTCTATCTGAAGTGTTAAAAATATACCAGTGTTGAAAAGCTGAAAATGACAGGAACCAATAAACAGAACTTTTAAGCTTTTAAATGCCATTATGTATAAAGGAAGTAAGGACATTTCTACCATATAAAATAATTTTGACTCAGGTCAGGGATTTAGCTGAGTGGCACTGCGCCTGCCTCACAAGTACATGGTCTTGAGTTTAATCTCAGGTTAAAAAAAATGGCTCTAAATCAAAATTACCTGGCAGTTGTCATGTAATTCAATACAAGCAGGTAGCTTCAGAGGGAATGACAGAGCCCAAAGTTCCTGAGAATTTTTATACCTTTCAGGAATTCAGTTTTCTGCTGCATTTAGTTTCTGCCTTATAACCAATGATATGATGGTAATTTCTAACATTCA
This sequence comes from Fukomys damarensis, assembly GCF_012274545.1. Taxonomy (NCBI): domain Eukaryota; kingdom Metazoa; phylum Chordata; class Mammalia; order Rodentia; family Bathyergidae; genus Fukomys; species Fukomys damarensis. The sequence goes on along the minus strand of NW_022900916.1, from coordinate 37,796,485 downwards.
TCAAACATTTATTAGGTTCCAAACCCTTTATGTCTGTCAAATGTATCACATTTCATTCATTTCATCCAAGAGTTCTTAACCAGGGGCAATTCTTAGTCCCTCCCTCAGGATTCTGGGCAATCTCTAGGGGCAGTTTTGGGGTCCCAGGTTGGGGGAGGGGTCGTCCTGCCAGTATGCAATGGGTAGAAGATAGATACGCAGCTGACCATCCTATGATGCACAGGACAGGACTTCTCCCAATCAAAGAATTACTCAATCCCCACAGTCAACAGTGTCAGGATGGGGCGATAAATCCATTCAACAATTCTATTTAGTGGTTATTATTAACATCATCTTCAGATTGAGAAATTATTCACATTATCTTCAGAAAGATTGAGTGATTTGTTTAAGATCACAGACCTAAATAAGCAGTGATACCAGGATTGAGAAATTAGCTCTTCATTACCTTAAAGCCCAAATTCTTTTCATGTCCTCTGCTACTGTCTCCAGAGAACTCTGATGAACATGAGCAGTTTATGAGTTTCAAGGATGGGAATGCTGCCTTGTTCTACATATCTGCCCTAGCACCAACCCTAGCACCAATAGTTGCCAAAGGATTAATAGAAACTATTCATCACTTGAACATCTTCAAATTCCCCCTCAGGACAACACGTCAACTATTCCGTCAGTAATCCCAAGAGGAAGTGGTTGCTTGATTATATGTACTGTGTTACTAAATAAAGGGTGAGCCAAGGGGAAGGTAGAAGACAGTAATTCTTCCTCCAAGAAGGTAGTGGGAAGGAGAGTTATATATGTACATAAATAGAAGTATATGTGTATATGTATTTATAAGCAGAATTATCAGACCAAACATAATGTTAGAAGCTGTTCAAAGCCAGCGATAAACTGGCCTAGTCATATATGAGAATGCTTCTTTCTGGTCCTAAAATGGACAATGCTTACAATACTGCAATGCGTTCATATCCTGAGCTGTCGCTGTGGCACTCTGTGAAGGAGCCATGGCTGTTCCTACGCATCTAGCTTAGATAAATTTATAAGCACAACCAGGTTGGGCATGTGAGAATTGATCAGGCCTTTCATTCCCTGCTTTTCTTTTCTTTTTTTTCATCCTCCTTTTACTTTTCTAGTCTTTAGAGCACTCCTGATTGTGACCCACTCAATACTGTTAAAGCTAACTCAAGGAAGAACATGCGGAAAACACCCCAATTGAGTTGGATGTGATGAGTAGGTATTCATCTGATGGCTGGGTGAGTGAAATATGACAGGAAGGTCTTTTATCTTTCATATATTGAGATTATTTGTAGGGAGCATCTGGCACATTGTTGAGCGTGTAGTAGATACTAAGTAAGCATTGGCCTCCTTTTTTCCTCTTTCTTTTTTCTTCCTTCCTCCATTTCCCTTGCTCCTCTCTCTTGTCCTCTCTTCTTTCCTCCCCTCTTCCTTTTTTACCTTTCTTCCCTTCTGTTTCTCTCTTACTTCTTTTTAATATATCTTTAAAATAATGTCACACAAATGATCATTCACTCTCCTGTAACTAAGGTCAGTTCTGCCTAAAACATTAGAAAGTTCTGTAGGATAAGAATGTATAGTTATTAAATGCTTGGGCTCAGTGATCAAACTGTTTAGGTTCAAGCTCCAATTTCCTCTGTTATTGTTAGCTCTGCAATTTTCTTGGAAAAATTAATCAGCTTTTTGTGTCTCTAGTCCTCCTTCTGTAGTGTATGGATAATGAAGATGGTGTTTCCGTGAAAGTGCTTTAAGGATGAAAAAAGGCAAATCATGCTGTGCATTTGTTGATGTACCTAGTATATGTGGTAAATGTCCAACAAATATAAGCTATTGGGCTGGGATTTAGCTCAGTGGTTCTGCTGCCTGTCTCACAGGCACAAGGACCTGAATTTAATCCCAGGTACCAAAACAAAATAAAACAACAACAACAACAACATCCTCCTATTTTCCTCCTATTGAGACAGGGTCTCGCTTTGTAGTCCAGTCTGTCTTTGAACTCACTGTGTAGGCCAGATTGGCCTTAAATTCAATGTGATCCTTCTGTCTCAGCCGCCTGAGGGCTGGTATTACAGGCATGCAGTACCATGTCCAACTGACACACATTTATTTTTATTTCTGGCTTCTATTTTTATTTATCTTTGTAAAAGTGTTCATTCAAATCTTTTGCCTAATTTTTAATTGGGTTCTCTATGTTTTTATTATTAAATTTTAAAGGTTCTTTATATATTCTGAATATAAATACATTGTTAGTTAAATGTTTTGTAAGGCTTTTCTTTTCTTTCCTCTTTATTCTTTATTTGGAAACGGTCTTACCGAATTCCCAGATAGGACTCAAACTTAGATCCTCCTGCCTCAGCCTCTTTCATTTCTGGAATTATAGGCATGAGTTACCGTGTCCAACTTCTGTAAATATTTTCTACCAGTATGTGTGGCACAGTATTTTCTTTTTGTTAGATTTTAAAAAATTGATACAATTTTAAATAGCACAAAACTCTGCCTTCTTAAATATATGATCCTGTGGTTTTTATATTACACACACACCTGCCTTTTTTCTTTTTGAGGTATGGGGCGGGTCTTACTCTATTGTCCAAGCTGATCTCCAACTCCTGGGCTTCCCTATCCTTAGGAGTCACTTCCTATTTTCCTTTCCTCAATTCCTGGCAGCCACTATTCTACTTTCTGTCCCTGGGTTTGCTGATTCCAGACCTTCATATGAATGGAATCGTACAATATGGCCTTATATGTCTGGCTTTTTTCACTTAGCATAATGCTTTTAAGGTTCCATGTCTTAGTATATGTGAGTCCTTTTAATTGCTGAGTAATGTGACATTGTATGGGTATATCACATTTTGCTTATCTAGCCATCATTTGATGGAAATTTGTGAAATATATTAAATTACTGTGTATTAATTAAACTCATATGATTTAGTAAGGATTTTTTATAAATTCTGTAGGATTTTTTGTTACATAATCATTTTATCTGTAAATAAAGATTGCTTTACTTTTCCTATATAAATTCTTTTTCTCTTCTTTTTTTTTTTTGTACCGGGGATTGAACTCAGGTCCTTGCGCTTGCAAGGCAGGCCACCGAACCGCTGAGCTAAATCCCCGGCCCTCTTTTTCTCTTTTCTTTTCACTGCACTGAGTAGTTTGCCATACAGTGTTGAATAGGACTATATATTCTTGTTTTGTTCTAGTAAGAAGAAAATATTCAACAGGGCATGGTGGTGCAAGCCTATAATCCTAGGACTCTGAGGGGCTGAGGTAGGAGAACTGCAAGTTCGAACTCAACCTGAGAAATTTAAGGAGACCCTGTTTCAAAATTTAAAAAGGACTGGGATGTAGCTCATTTTGAAGACCCTGGGTTCAACCCTCAGTATCAACAAAAGAAGAGGGAGAAGGAGGAGGAGAAAAGAAGAGGAGAAGAAATAGAAAAAGGGAGAGGAGGAAAACATTTAGTCTTTCACTGTTAAATCAGATTTAGCTCTTTTTCATAGATGCTCTTTATCAAGAAGTTCTGTTTTGTTTTATGATAATTTTTATAAGAGATAGATGATGGATTATATATAATGCTTTTTTCTTATACCTAAGATGACCATATGGGTTTTTGCTTTTAGTTTTTGATATAATAAATTGCACTGATTGCTTTTAATATGTCAAACCAATTTGCATTGTGCTATAAACCCCACTTGGTTGTGATGCATCATTCTTTTTATACATTGTTGAAATCGGTTTTCAGAAAATTTGTTAAGCATTTTTACATCTCTTACCATGTCTGTATGGTTTTGGTATCCAGGTAACGTAAGCCTCATATGATCGGCTGAACAGAATTTCTTCTTCAGTTTTCTTCAAGAGTTTGTGTGAAATTTGTACTATTTCTTTCATATTTAATGGAGCTCACCAGTTAAATCATTTGGACCTGTGTATTTTTTTGTGTATTTTCTGTAAATGTGCTATTAAGATTTATCCTTGAGTGAGACTTGTGGTCCTTGCTTTGTAATACTGAAAATTCAACATGGGACATCATGCATGTTAAGCGAGTAATCTACCACTGATCTACAACTACAGTCCTTTTTATTTTTCTGTTTTGAGATAGGATCTTGCCAAATTACCCAACTGGCTTTGAACTTGTGATCTTCCTGCCACAGCCTTACCAGTAGCTGGGATTACCTGTGCCAATGTGACCTGTTGAACTTTATGAGTTTCAAGGAATTTGCTTAGTTTTTTAGCAAAAAGCTAGTTGTAATATTTTCTTGGAAGGCAGCTATGCTCACCACTATACCACCAATGCTGATATTTTCTTAATTTTCCTTTTAATGTCTCCCCATCTTTAAGCCCCCCAGTAAAGTGATTTGGCTCCCCAAAATGCTTATATGTACATTATTATTCATCTTATTTAATCCTTAGATAAGCCAATGAAATTCCCTTTTGTATAAGGGATTTTGAGCACTGACAGAGGTTAAATAACTTGTCTAAGATCACACAGTAAGTGGGCGAGCTAGAACTCAGTTTTATCTGATTTCAATATTTAAATTTTAAATAACTCAATTCTTGTATTATATCATAGATATGAAAATGTCATAATATTTCTATAAAAGGTTTCTAATATTATTTCATTTTTGTATATAAAATTTACCAAAATAAAATATTCTAAAATGTCAGCAATGGTATTAGTTGAGTATTGGCATTATGGTAGATTTTTTTTTTCTTGTTGTTGTTTTCCACTGTGAAAATCAATGACTTTTATAATTAAAGTTTTTAAAAGATACTCATTTCATAGCAGAAGGGTGGGGTAGGTTAAAAAAATATTCCTTCTCCCCCTGTTTCTGGGTGTGTTTCTGAGACATATTTCTGAGTTTGGGTGTATTCACTCTTGAGGCCTGAAATTTCTTCTTGGCACTGATTTGTAAAAAATAGAAGGTTGAAACAGCCGTGTTATTCTGAGATCTGAAGATGTGAACAGATAAAAAATCTTTAAATAATATAATTGTAGCCATTATTCAGTTCCCTAGATCTGGGACCATAGCCACTAACAACAGCACTCAGAAGCACAGTACCGTACAGCAAGTAGTTCCCTATACTTCTCTTAGCTTTTCACCTCTATTTCTTCTGATTCTTTTTTGTTAAGGGTCTTCTTACCTGGATAAAAAGGATTAGAAACAGTCACAAACAAATAGCTCTCTTTTCTCCCTTTTTTGGTGCGTTTCTGTTGCCATGTCAACCAAACAAGACTAGCTATGAGTAAACCAGCAGCTGCCTAGAGAAAGGGAATAGGCGGGGAAGATAATTGGGAGGAGGTAGAAATTGAGAAAAGAGAGTATTATATTTGTGTCTTTGGCTGTAATTCTCAGTCTATTTCATTAACTATTTACAATTTAAATACAGCTACTTGTGCTGGTTCTTAGTCATTCTTCCCAGCACCCTAAGAGATATAGCTGACTAATCATTTTTTTCTCTGTTTGCATGTTGGAACCCATCACTCTTTGGGGTAGAATTTAAGCTATCTTTCAGGAAATCTAGGAAAACGAATGGTTCTAGGATATAGCATGGTTTGAAATTTTTTGTTTCAAAGGGTTTCTCTGAATATTAGCTTAAGAGTAGTTCTGAGGTGTGTAACTGCACTGAAGGTGCTATGTAAAGACTACATATAGCTAGTACACACTTTATAGTTACAACGAAATGAACACTGCCTAAAACACAAAGCACAGAAATAGCTAAGTATGTACTGGAATCATTAAAAGATTGTAAGATGTTTAAACTCTAAGTATGGGTTAGGGTATAAGGCTTAGTGGAGGTAAATGTAGGACAAAACATTATTGTGGGAAGAAAAAGAGTTAAGCATAGTAGTTTCTCATCTAGACATGGGAAAAAAGTCATCTCAGATCCAAGGATGCTTTGGAAATCAGTCAGCCTCACACACACCATTTTCAGATCCTATTGTGCCATCCAAGCTAGGAAAGAGCAAAAATTAATTGTATCATTATAATAAACTTAAGTCTCTTACTAGGTAGTAAGGTTGATAACAGATTTGCATGTATTTATATTTATACAAAACATTTTTTTCATGGCATAGTCTTAATTTCTTATTCTTTATTTAATACATTTTGTTTTGCTTGTTTCTGTCTTGTGGTGCTGGGGATCAAACCATATGTAGTGCATGCTAGACTGGCACTCCACACCTGAGCTACATCCCCAGCCCTAGTCATAGCTATACAACTATAAATAATACATTTATTTATCCCCTTCCCCTGCTAACACAATAGGATAGTATAAAATTAACTTTGCTTTTTTCCCCATGTGTACAAAGAAAGGATCCTCTTTTTATACTTATATTACTTAATTGTTTGAATATACTTCTGTTTATGGAAACAAAACCCTGTTGATGGACACCTTAGTTATTTCAAATCCTCTTAAGCTGGCATTTTAGTAATGCTACATCACTTTCATCTGCAATCTCATAAAAATTAAGTGAATATAAATGGCAAAGTATAAGCCCAACTTTAATTCCGTCCTGGACTGCAGAAGATGTCCATCATGCACTATTTGCCCAAAGTTTTGTGAAAGTTTTGATCACTATAATAGTGGGTTCCATTATTAGATTGCCATGACTCATATGTCAGTCTTTTATAAACATTTAAATTGTTTTAAATATTTATGACAGAAATACTGTAATGAATATATTTGTTCATTTTGTCCATATCCATTTTATACCTGGGGAAGTATCTCTATGGGATGCTATATGTAGAATTGTTGGGTCTAAAATTGTGAGCGTTGGGCCAGGGATTTAGCTCAGTGGTGCCACAGACTGCCTTACAAGGTCCTGAGTTTGATCCCTAGTAACAAAAACTAACTAACTAAATAAATAAATTGTGAGCATTGTAAATTTTAATAGATATTACCAAATTGCTTTCCATAGTCTGAACCAATTTGTACTCTCACCAGCAAGACATATGAATATCTCTGTTTCCTGCACTTTCACTATCATTATTTTTAAAAAAATCTGGATCTTTGCTGTTCTGATGAATAAAAGATGATGTATTGCTGAAGTTTTAATTTGCATTTTTCTTTAAGATCCACATTTATTTTCCTTTCTAAAAACTGGTGATGTGCTTTGCTTACTTTTTGTTGGATTATTGGTCTTTTTTATTTCGTTTGTTTTTTGAGACAGGGTCTCACTATATTTGGGGCAGGCCTTGAACTTTCAGTGATCCTCTTGCCACAGTCTCCCAAGGGCTGGGATGATAAGCATGCACCATCACACCTGGCTATTGGTATTGCTCTTAAGAAATCAGCTGAGCATTTAGCTCAGTGGTGCCGCTGCCTACCTTGCAAGTGCACTGTCCCGAGTTCAACCCCCGGTACGAGGGGAAAAAAAAAGAAAGAAAGAAATCAGCCAGCAAGCTAATTGTCTTTTCTTAGTAGGTAGTTACTTTTGTTCACTGTGGCAACTTCAAAATTTTTTTTCCTTTGGTGTTTTAAACTGTTACTTTGATATGTGAATATAGATTTTTTTAAAAGTTATACTACATTGGGTAGAGATCACATGCCTATAATTCCAGCTGCTCAGGATGCTGGGTCTGGACAATCGAAAGTTTAAGGCCAGCCTGAGCAATTTAGTGAGATCCTCTCTTAAAATAAAAAGGGCAGGCCAGGAATTTAGCTCAGTGGTTCCGCTGCCGGCCTCGTAAGCATAAGAACCCGAGTTCGAACCCCGGTACCAAATAAATAAATAGGGCTAGGGATGTAGCTCAGTGCAAGAACTTGGGTTCAGTCCCCAGTACCTTAAAAACCGAAAATCAAAAAACCCTAATGTAGTTACATGTATTCATTTGTCTCTCTATGTCTATGTTGTTACTTTTCTACATTCTGGAAATTCTCAGCCTCGTTTCCTTGAATATTGTGACTTCTGCAGCCTCTCCTATATTTTCTTCTGGAACTGTAATTTGACCTAAGTAAATTCTTTGATTTCTAACTTCCGTATTTCCTAGTCTCTCCTTTTTTGTTTTCCCGAGTATTTTGAGACGGAATCTCACTATGTAGTTCAGACTGTATTTGAACTCCCTATGTAGTTCAGGCTGTCCTCAGATTTGTGGTGATTCTCTTTCCTCAGTCTCCCAAGTGCTGGGATTACAGGCATGTACCATCACACCTGACTTGTTTTTTGGTTTTTTTTGGTACTGGGGATTGAACTCGGGTCCTTGCATTTGCAAGGCAGGAGCAGAACCACTGAGCTAAATCCCCAGACCCTGACTGGTGTATTTTTGAACTCTTTGTTTTCTGGATAATTTTTTCAGATCCATCTCTTATTAAATTTTCTTATCTATTTTCTAATCTGGTGGTATAATCTCACTCGAGTTTATTTTGGTTATATTCACCTTGCTTGATCAGTTTTACAGTTCATTCCCTTGCTCATATTTTCAGCATTTTATCTCTTTAACATATTATATATAGTTATTTCATGTTTTGCATTTTAATACTAGAATCTGAACCCTTTGTAGTCATGTGTTTCTGCTATCACTCATGATACTTTGTTTTGTATTTTAAATTTTACTTATTTACTTTTAAACTGTGAGTTTATATTCTTTGGAACTTCATGTTGTGATTCTTCAAGGTTTACGTGGAACTTTCAGTCCTCCAGAGAAGATTTGCTATTACTTTAGCCATTGTATAGCAGTACAACTAATCTGGAACCACTTTAAATTAAATTGGCTACATGAGGTTTTCCAAAAATACCTACCTATCATGAATTCACTGAAAATGAGATTGAGAACTGGTGGGAAATTATTTCCCTGTCCCCCAACCTCATGCAATACCAATATTGAGACAGGCCTGAGTTTTGTGTAGTGTATTCTTCTGTTAGATTCTCCACCTTGAATGTGTCCCAGACTTTATCTCCTACCCATGAGTCAAAAATGGAAGCCCAACGGCCCCAAGATAGGAGTATAGAGCAGAAGCTTATTTCATCTCTCTTACTACTTTCACTGCCCTTGTTTGGTTCTGCCCATTCATAATGTTTGGCCAATCAAGGAAGGGATTAGCAAATGTCTGTACTACAAAATACATTTATTTACAGTGGGAGATTATTTAGTGTATTTAGTACTTCCAATTGTTGGGAATACAAGTAACATTTACAAATTACCCTTATAGATAGTGTAGGGGAGGAAAATTTTCTTCTAACCACAGTTTTAGAGTGAAAGTCTGGGCTCCAGGGTGAACACAACAGGTGTCTGCAAATCCTAAAAAATGTCTCAGTAACTCTTATCTTTTCCTCAGTCTTAAAGGGAGATAAGATAGATTGTCCCCAAATGCCAATCAAAGGATAGAAGCATCAGTGAAGGGCAGGAAAGGAGCTCTAAACTGCTAAGGCCATGCCAGGAAGAACAGCTAAAGCAGTTAAAGATCTGTTTTTGAGAGGGCTATGGAAACTTTGTGGTTTTATAGAAAAGAAGAGCAAGGCAAGGGTTAGGCTTTCAGATAGCTGAGGATGGTGATGGGTGTGTGTGTGACCTTGCAAGTGTGCATATTGGCAGAGCAGTAATTCTAGTCAAGCTGTGGTCTGACTTTATCTCAGGAGTGCCTCTGCATAGTCCCTATGGTTTGAGAGAGCAATCCAGTTCCCATGATGATTGCTTCTACGTGGGAGAATGACTTCATGATGGGGTGATCTGTGAAGCTCCTCTTTTCCTGGAATCCAAGGTGACTGCATGTTTAAGACAAGACTGGTGACTTCTAGGTTCTCCTCCAGGGGATCTGGAACAGGACATTGTAAAAGCTGGTAACCGAATGCCCCTGAAAATCCTGAAAATGCCTTGGTAACTCTTTATCTTGTCCTCATTCTTGAAGGGAGATAAGAGAGATTAGATAAGTTTAGAAGTTTAGGACTAATAAATCTTGTATTTCCAGATCCTCCTCCTCCTCCTCCTCCTCCTCCCTCTTGCTCCTCTTCCTCTTCCTCTTCTTCTTCTCTTCTTCCTCTTCTTCTTAAGGAGATCAAACTCACGTCCTTGTGCTTGCAAGGCAGGCAGCAGCACCATTGAGCTAAATCCCTGACCCTGTATTTCCAGTTTAGACAGACACCCCTTATGTGATTAACATGCCTATGTGAAAAGCTGCGCAGGCATCTGCCCAAAAGTTTCAAGGTGATAAAGGCAACAAATGTAAGTGAAGGCAGATTTGCCAACCTTTATCCTGCTTTCTTGCTTGTTTGGGGATCTGCAGGCCCACGCCCCAAATCTCTGTTGTATACCCATCTTAGGTTCATTGGCTGGGGCTGAAAATTAGATTGGCAAAAGACACATGAACAAGGGAGAAACAAGTTTGTTAACAGGTACGTGGCATGTGCACATAGAACTCAATGATTAGTAACTCCACCTGGTATCTAGAATTTAGGCATTCTAACAAAGAGCACTAATTTTTTAGAAAAATGACAAGACAAAGGAAAAGAACGTTGAGCTAGAGGTGGCAGATTGTGAAAAGGCAAATAGATGGGAAAACTGAGAGTAGATAAGGGCTACTAGTAAAGTTTGTATAGCTTTTTTGTCAGTGCCTTCTTGTCTCCGGTAAAGAGATTTTTATCCCCGTCCTGAGAAGGGAAATAGGTGGTGGGATGACACTTTCACAAAGGGAATTTTTATTCTGTTTTCAGATAGATAGGAAGGAGTTAGAGAACTCATCCTGTATGCTTTTTTAGTTGACTTCAGCTCAAACTAATCCTTATTTCAGAATGCCAAAATTTAGGGTGGCATACCTGAACCCTTCATCAGAGTTTGCTAAAATTGTAGCATATAATTCTTTGATACCACTCACCAGAAAGGTAAAACAGGAAGGTATAGAATGAAAGGAGCTGGTTGGTTGGGCAGCAGTGGTGATCATGGTTTGGAGGACCGAGTGTGTATAAGTTATTTATAACAGTCTAAGTAACTCTTATCCCCAAAGCTTTCTCATGAAATTCTAGTGTGGAAATGACACGATCATAATTATCATATGAAACCTATTTTGGGTAGGACAGTGGAAATAAAAAGAAATATAAAATTTGCTCATAATCTTGAGAATGTATTAATACTTGAGAATATTTAGCAGGTACTTTGGGGGAAGAATATAATAGTAAAGCATTGTGTGCTCCCAGCCCAGGAAACAGAACAGATGATAACTATAACCATTAGGGGTGGAAAGGGAGAGCTTCATGTAGGAAGCACCATGTGCATTGGCAGTAGAAGGAGAGACTAGAAAGTAAAGAGAAAAAGAAAAAATAGAAGGGAGTCAGAAAAGGCAATTTTAGACTGAGGAAATAGTATGCAAAAGAACATGAGTCAGGAGACAGAATGGTATTCCTGGTCCTTGTTAGTGCCATTATCAACCATTTCAGCGGTAGCAGAGTGCCAGAAATCTGAGTCTTCTTAGACCTCTCTGTTAACTCAAAGGCAATATAAAAAAGAATCAATATTTTAAAAAGGAGAGGAAGAGTAATCTTGACTTGTTTTGAACCTAAGTGACAAGAATAATAGTGAGATTTTTTTAAATTATAAAACTAAAGACGAGGTGTTCGTTGGAAAAAGATAATGAAGAGAAATACTTCTTCCTTTGAAATAGGAATGGAGAAGAAAAAAGTAGATGACTATACCAAGAAATTTTGATGAAAAAGATGAGGGAACATATGCTCATTGCCTGAGAGACTGACATTGCTGAGAGGTGGAAGTATGTGTAGAATTAGTAAAAGACTATGACTCAGCAGGTGAATCTGCAGGACCTGCTGGGAATTTATAATATACCAATTGGAAAAATTATGTTAGAGCTAATAGCAGCATAAGAGCCAGCCATTCCAAAAGCAGATATTTTTAATTTTCTCCATCTTTGGAGTATATGAGAATTTTTTTTTTCTTTTGGTACCGATGATCAAACTGGGGACCAAAGCAGGTAGCAGCACCACTGAGCTGAATCCCTGGCCCTGTATGAGAATATTTAAAGGATTAAAATGTTGAGGAAAAAATGTACTGTTTTTTGTTTTTTTCTGAGACAAGGTCTTGCTGTACAGCTCAGGCTGGCCTCAAATTCACAGCAGTCCTCCTGCCTCAGCCTCCCTAGTGCTGGGATCACAGGAGTACACCACCATGCAGGACTATGAAAAGCACTTTTAATTTACTATTTTCCCCTTCTATGTTTTTGAGTATGCTGCTATGTGTACCCTGAGGGACCTATCAAAGGTTAATCAACTGTTCTTTTGGCGGCTCATATGTAAACATATAAAGTTTCCATTTGATTGTTTCAAAGTGATTGGCCTACTTTTTTTAAAAAAAGCATTTATTATGTATATTTCAGATAGAAATGTATATATCCTCCCTTTCTTCCCATCTATGCTGCTCTCTACAAGTAATTGTTGACAGCTTTTTGTACTCTATTCCAGAAAAAATTGGTGTTTATATAATACACATTTTTATTTATAATATTATATACATGTGCATATTAACACATATATTGACAGTGTATTCACTGTACATATCCTGATACTATTTCATTTACCTCTTTGCTTAATAAATTGTGTGAAGTCCTTTTTCTTTTCCTTTGGACCCTGGCCCTATTTCTTTTGTATAGGGATATACAGTACGGGAATAAAAATTCCAAACATCTATTTTGTTTTTCTAAGCAATCTTCTATTTCATTGAATTCACATTGAATTAAAAATAACAAAATATTTTTCTCTTTATTTACATTTTTGTCTTAAAAAGTGGAGAATACATGAAAGTATTAATCAAATTTATTGATAGTATTCCTCTGAACAGTGTTAGTATTATTACCTCATCTTTGCTTGACCTAGTCTTAGTTTTCCCCACTAGAGGGCAATAGAATATTATTTTTTAGTATATTTATAGTTAGAATGAACTTTCATTTTTTTAAACTTGTTCTTCTCTTTTAATATTAATGAGACCTTTATCCTATATTACTTCATATATGAGTCCCGTGGATAGTAAGGTACCTTCTCTGGTAGTAGTTTTTACTTGCTATAGTATAAAGAAGAAAAAGAAGAAGAATGGGAAAGAAGTAGGAACTTTTTGGACTGAAATTGTTACCTTCTGCTCATGCCCTACAGTAGATATTGCTAAAGGGAAAATAATAGGTATTATAGGTCAGTGGAACAAAACAGAATCCATAAGTAGACCCGTACCTATACAATGAGTTGAAATTTGACAGTGAAGCCAAAGTAGTTCAGTAGAGAAAAGATACTGTTTTCAATTAAATGTACTGAAATAATTAGATATTGATGTCCATTTGGGGGAAAAGTGAACCTTGACCCTTGTATTATTCTATGTATAGGAATTATCTTAAAATAGAGTATAGACTATAAATGAAAACAAAGAAGAGGCCACAGTACCCCATCCCTTTCAAGGGCATGTTGCCAGTGACCTTAATACCTTCCACTCTGCCCCTTTGGTGCAATTGATGCTTACTACAGGTTTGGGAAGATGAATTTAAAGTGAACTTGGTCATATGGATTTTTCTCTTAGAACATTTAGCTGCTTAGGTGCAGACAGAATTAATACTGGGAGGTGTGACAGCATTTTGCCATCCTGGGATGGAAATACCAGAGAAAACCAACTTAAAAGAGGGCAGGTTTATGTTGATCTGTGGGTTGAGAGATTTCAGTCAATAACTGTGCTCGCTTCAGCAGCACATATAATAATAGTCAGTTGGCTCTGTTGTTTTTTAGGCCTATAGTGAGATAGACTATCATGGTGGGAAGTACATAGTAAAGTGAAACTGCTCATGTTATGATGAGAAATCATAACTTCCTCTCTCCTAGGAATCAGGGAGAGAGGAAGAGAGAGAGAGAGAGAGAGAGAGAGAGAGAGAGGGAGAGGGAGAGGGAGAGGGAGAGGGAGAAGAGGTGTCTGGGTTCTCATTAGCCCCTCAAGGCCACATCCCTAATGACCTAGCTTCCTTCTACTAGGCTAAGTTTCTACCAGTACCCTATAGTGTCATATAGACTAATGACCAAGCCTTTAGCATATGGGCATTTGGGAAACATTTAAGATTCAAACTATACACGGTCCTAAATTTAATTACCAGTACTGGGGAAAGGAAAAAAAAAGATTCAAACCATATTAAGAGGTATTGTTAGAATTGAGGTTTTTCCCTGGCAAAAATGAAAGGAGTGAAGATATTATTGAGAGTCATTATCAAAGGGGTTGGTGATGTAGCCAGAGGCACTACACCTGCCTGCCAAGTTAAAGGTCCTGAGTTTGATCCCCAGTACAAAAAAGAAGTCATCATCAAGATGGACAAGAGGGCCGGGGATTTGACTCAGTGGTTCCGCCACCTGCCTTGCAAGCACAAGGGCCTGAGTTTAACCCCCGCACCAAAAAATAAAACAAACAAAAAATGGACAGAAATCTAGGAATAGGAAAATTGGATTTAAAGGGGCTTCATAAATCTTTTGAAAATGATGGAGTTGTTTAGGTATGGTGGCTCATACCTGTAATACCAACAATGTGAGAGCCTGAGGCAGAAAGATCTCAAATCCAAGCCCAGCTAGTGCAACTTGATGACTTAGGAAGATCTTGTCTCAAAAGAAAAAATAGAGGGCTGGGAATTTGGCTCATTGGTTCTGCTGCCTGCCTTGCAAGCACAAGGGCCCAAGTTTAATCCCCAGTACCACCAAAAAAAAAAAAAAAAAAAACCAAACAAAAACAAAAAACATGAAAAAATAGAAAAGGGCTGAGGACGTAGCTCAATGCAAGAGCCCTGGGTTGAATCCCTACTACTGGAAAAAAAGAAAAGAAAGAAAATGATAAGTGGCTGTGTCATTGGCTGTAAGACACAGAATCATATGATTGAGGTCACTTCTGCAAATGAAATGATAGGACATGAAGAAGTGATCCTCCATGTTTCTGAAATAGAGGTCCATTTATTGAGATAGAGAATTCAGAAGGATGTGGAGCATAAAATATAGGTGCCGCGCACTAACCGATTGCGCCATTGGAGCATAATATAAATGCAATTTTGAACAGGTTGTTTGAGGAACCTGGGGGGTGTATAAGTGGACATGGCCAAGAGACAACTGAATACATATATGGATCAGATAGATTAGGGCTATAAATAGAGACTTAGGACTCCTCCTCTGTCCCTCTCTCCCTCGCTACCTCTCCCTCCCTCCCTCTCTCCCTTCTTCTCTCGATACTACACTTGATCTTAGCCAAAAGGCCGAGAAGTGATCTGTCTATCTCATTATAGATGGCGTAGATGTAACCACTTGTTTCAATGGGCCTTTGGAAGAAAAGTTTATTCCAGTAAACAGAAACTAAAATCTGGGAGAGATTCTAGCTGCTAGCTGGGAAAAGCCAAGTTGTTACATCCGTGTGTGGATGGACTGACACAGGGAGAGAGAAATAGCAGCTACCTGGGAAAGGAATTAGGCTTATGTAGGTATTGAAGGGGCTAAGGAATCGGGGTAAAATGTTTATGATTGAGTCCAAGGACAGTCTGCACAGGTGTGTAGACAGTCACTGAACTTTTTTATTTTTTATTTTTTTATTTTTTGGCTCCAGGGAGATTGTCTTCTGTTTCTTGAGAAATATCCTGTCGTTTGCTGGAAGCAGCCTGTTTGCTTTTGTTCTGTTTGTGAAGGACTCACTTAGGTCAGACATGAGATATATATGTCAGTATATAATTGATAATTCAAGTATAGTAATGGAAGAGATGATTAGAGAATTTGTAGTATCAGAGAAAGCCTACGTAGTTTCCTTCACTCACAACTATAGTGACTGAGGTGTTTTGTTTGTTTGTTTGTTTTCCAGCATCTGTCTCTTTTTCAAATAAGTCTAGGAAATACTGTGCATGGAAAGGTGATTACAGCAGACTTTGTCGCATCTTTGCTATTCCTTACTGTATTCCTTGAGTATATAGCAGCGATCTTCCATTTTCAAGAGAATGAGAAGACAAGCTCCTCAGTGAGAGAAAATATTTGTAAAGGATTTGTAGAATAAAGGACTGTTAACCAAGATGCAGATTCCTGGGCTGGGAGTGCAGCTTACTGGTAGAGTACTTGCCTTGCATGCATAAGGCCCTGGGTTTGACACCTGGCACTGAGAAACAAAACAGAACAACAACAAAAAAATTCTTAAAACCTAACAATAAGAATATGAACAAATGTGGGCTGGGGATTTAGCTCAGTGGTTTGGTGGCCTGCCTCACAAGTGCAAGGACCCAAATTCCATCCCCGGTACCAAAAAAAAAAAAAAAAAGAATATGAACAATCTATCCCAGCACTCTGGGGGGCTGAAGCAGGAGGATCACTGTGAGTTTGAGACGAGCCTAGGCTACGTAGTGAGTTCCAGATCAGTCTCAACTACATAGTGAGACCCTATCTCAACCCCCCCCAAAAATAAACAAAAGCAAACAAACAAAAAGAATATAAGCAATCTAATTTAAAATGGGCAAAAGAGCTGGGAATTGTGGCACTGTAATCCCAGTTACTCAGGAGGCTGAGGTATAAGAATCACAAGTTAAAGGCTAGCTTTTACACCTTGGCTTGTCTCAAAATAAAAGTGTGGAGATGTACCACAGCAGTAAGTGTTTGTCTGGCATATATGAGGCCCTGGGTTTGATCCCTAGTACACAAAAGAAATGGTCAAAAGGCATGGTGATGCACACCTGGAATTCCAGCACTCAGGAAACTGAGGCAGGAGGATCGCCATAAGTTCATAGTTTGGACTACACAGTGAGTTCAAAGCTAATCTGAACTTCACATAGACCCTGTCTCAATAAAAAGAGGCATGTCCTGACAAGCCTCCCAGAAGATATACATATGGCAAATAAGCATATAAAAAGATATTCATTATATATCATTAGTCAATATCATATGTCATTAATATATTATATTTAATTTAAAATATTAGATTGGGTAAAACCAAAAAACACTGACAGTATCAGCTGCTGGTGGGTATGATAAGCAACAGAATCGCTAATTTCATTGTTGGTGGGGATACAAAATGGTTCAGCTACTTTGAAAGATAGTTCAGTAGTTTTTGTTTGTTTGTTTATTTTGTTTTGTTTTTTCTGGTATAGGACCTTGAGCTTGCAAGGCAGGCAGCGGAACCACTGAGCTAAATCCCTGGCCCAGTTCAGTAGTTTCTTGCAAAACTAAACATACTGTATGATTCACCAGTCACAGATCTTGGTGTTTTCCAGAGAGGTTAAAAATTTACCTCCACACTAAAACCTGCACACAGATGTTTATAGCAGCTTTTTTCATAATTTCCCACACTGGAAAGCAACCAAGATGCCTTTTAGTGGCCGGGGGCTGGGTAAATTGTGGTACATCCAGACAATGGAGTATTACTCATCACTGAAAAGAAATGAGCTATCAAGCTATGAAAACATAAGAGTCAAGTGAGTATTGCTAAATGAAAGAAGCCAATTTAGAAAGAATACATACTATAAGATTCTAATTATATTACCTGGAAAAGGCAAAACTATGGGGAAGATCAGTAGTTTCTAGGGTTTAGGAGAAAGGGAAGGTGGGGCGTGGTGGTGCATGCCTGTTAATCCTGCACTTGGGAGGGGCTGAAGCAGGAGGATCACTGAGTTTGAGATCAGCCTGGGCTACATAGTGTCACTTCAGTCTCAACTACATAGTGAGACCCTGTCTCGAGAGAGAGAGAGAGAGAGAGAGAGAGAGAGAGAGAGAGAGGGAGAGAGAAAGGGATGAATTAGGCAGAGCATAGAGGATTTGATGCATATAATGGTAGATACCTATCTTTTGTGCATTTGTTTAAACACAGAATGTATAACACCAAGAGAGAACCCTAATTAAGCTGTGGACTTTTGGGGATAATACTGTGTCACTGTGGGTTCATCAACTGTAGCAAATACACCTATCACACACCATGCTGATAGTTGAGGAAGTTGTGCATATGTCAAGGCAAGAGTATATGAGAATTCTTCTGTACTTTCCGCTGAATTTTGCTGTGAATGTGAAACTGCTCCTTAAAAAGTCCGTTTACAAGAAGATGAGAGGTTGTAATAAATTGCATGGAAACAGGTGAAATAACTTAGGTCCTAAAGGTATTTGTTGCAGCTTACTTGGAAGGCTTTGCTTCCCTTCCTCACTGTTACCAACTTGTCAAGTTTTTTTACAATGGTAAATGAATATGTGCAGTTGTACAATGAATGTACAATTGTTAGTTTCTGGATTTTTATATTGACAAAGGAAGAAATGAGTGAAAATATTCAGCCCCAATCATTAAAACATTTATTGAACCATTCTTAGAAACATTTGCCTCTTCTTTGAGAGGTTGTTTTCTGTGCCTTGTTTACTTTTATGCTCAAATACCATTTGATACTTGAAAGCTTTGCATATAGCTACTATATAATATTAAACTGAGGTAGGGATCTTGAGCTATACCCGTGTGTACAAAAAGCCTGTAAATCTGGGGTGAAATAATTGGCTAATGCCTCTGGCTGATGGATACTCTTCATTTCTTATTGCATGCAGGTTTTGTTTTGTTTTGTTGAGACAGGGTCTCACTATGTAGTTGAGACTGACCTGGAACTCACTATGTAGCCCAGGCTGGTCTTGAACTCACAGCAGTCCTCCTGCCTCAGCTTCCAGAGTGCTGGGATTACAGGTGTGTGCCACCACACCCTGCTTTGCATGCAGATTTTTAAAGGGGAAATGCCAAAAATTATCATGAGTTCTTCAGACTCCCAAATACCTATAGGGAGAAAAACAGGAAGTAAAAGAAAAAGATACAGTATTCAATTTGCAATGGAGGACCAGGAAGAAGCTATCTCTAGTGGACAGGCTTCCCCCGAACTCCATGGAGGGCCAAGAAGTGCAGGGGAGAGGGTAGTATACTATCCCAGGAACAGAGACTGTACTAAGATTAGAAGACAGGGACCAAGTTTAGCATCCCAGAGGAAAAGTTAAGGTCCTTCCCCACACCTGGATGTCTGCATAATTTTTCCCCTCAGTAGGAGTTAACTTGTCTCAAAAGTGCTATGTTTATAGCTTTCCATACAACCACGAAGTCATACTTCTCAAGGTAATTTAACACTGACCTGGGGTTTGCAGGGCCTGTAATCTGGCCCCTCACCAATTTGTGCATATCATGGCTGGTCCCCAACAAAAAATTGTTTTCAAAAAGGAAAATAATACTTCTGGGCATTTTTTCCATAGATGTTCTCACACATATGTGAGACAGCATATATAGAAGAATATTCATTACAGCATTGTTTCATGGTGACAAATAGTAAAAGTTAGGAGCAATTGAAATGTCCATTGGTAGGAGATTGGCAAAATAAATATTGATATGTTGATAAAATAGAAAAATATGCCAAAGTTTAAAAGTATAAGGCAGTTCCATACATACTAGTAATCTTCAAGTTAATGCTGAGAAGAACTGGGAATAGAGCTGTATGTATGATCTGTTAACATTTGTATAAAAAAAGGAACAGAACACATGTTCATATGCAATGGATATCTCTAAAAGAATGCACACGTTCAAGGATTTCCCTCTAAAGAAGATAATCAGGTCTGAAGGAAAGAGGTAGAGAGAGACTCACTCTTTATCTCTCTTGAACTTTGTGCCATGAACTTTAGTTACCTAGTTAAAAACTAACTAGCAAATAAAAAAAATCCAGATTTAAAAAACCTATTGGATAGGACTGTCACAAAGATTGAGTGAGTCACATGTGTGGTTTAGTGCAGTGCTTGTCATATAGTAAGTCTATAATACTGAAAGATAGCCTTTGCTTCTTACTTCTTTCTTAGCAGTACCATAATTACTGTTGGGAGGATTCCCATGATTTATTTTTTTCACTTAGGCCAAGGATTGTCAATCTGAATGGATCTGTGAACAATAGGAAATTGAATACCAAATTTTGTGTAAATACCAGACTTTCTAGATTCTAGAAAGGTCTGTGACTGTCATCAGATTCTCTTTTCTTCTTTTCTTTCCTACTGCCCTTTCTCCTCCCTCTCCCTCTCCCTTCCCCCTTCCCCTCTCCCCCTCTCTCTTTCTTTCCTTTCTCATTTCCTTTTTGAGACAAGGTCTTGTTATGTAGTCCAAGCCTGGAATTTGCCATACAGCCCACTGACCTCAAACTTGCAGTCTTCCTATCATAGTCTTCCAAGCTCGGAGATCACAGGTGTGCACTACTACACCCAGCTTCATTAAATTTTCAGAGGAGGATCCCATGACTCTAAAGTTATGACACATTAACCTAAGATGTTATGCTTTTATATGTTTCTTCAACTAGAAAATTCTAGTTTTGTTTGTTTTTTGTTGTTGTTCTGGGGATTAAACTCAGGAGCTTGCACTTGCAAGGCAGGCACAGCACCACTGAACTAAATCCCCAGCCCTCCCGCTGTCAGTTCTATAGCAAGGGGAAGACTATGACTTGGATTTTGTCTAGATCCAAGTATTTTCTACTTTTGTCATGCTTTGGTTAAGTAAGTTTTTTCCATTATGTTTATTGGTACTTTTTTAGGTATACAGTACAGTTACATTCATCTTTGGGATCTTGTACCTTTACATGATGTATCTTGGTTCTTATTTTTTTCCCCTACCCCTGCCCTCCCTTTACCCCTCCACCCTTCCCTATTTACAAAGACTCTGTTTCCATATTTTCCTTTTCTCGTATTTTTTCTTTTCCCTTCTTTCCTTTTCCCTACCCTTCCCACTTTCCCTACTCGTTTGGCCCTTTTCTTCTTGTTTCTCGTTATCAACTATACAATTTGAACTTTATTTACACTTCTAGTTTTTCACACCAGAGAACCTATTTAGTATTTACACAGGTGTGTCTTATTTATTTCACTTAAAGAGTATGGCCTCAGCAGGGTGTGGTGGCACATGCCTGTAATCCCAGCACTTGGGAGGCCGAGGCAGGAGGATTGCTGTGAGTTGAGACCAGCCTGGGTCACACAGTGAGTTCCAGGTCAGTCTTACAACATAAGTGAGACCCTGTCTCAATCCCCCCCACCAAAGTATGGCCTCAATATGCATCCATTTAGCTATAAATGTCTCTAGTTTCTTGTTCTTTATGACTGAGTAGTACTCCATTTTATAGAAAAACCACATCTTTATCCAGTCTCCAGTCGACGGGCAATTGAGCTGTTACCAAGTTTTAGTTATTATTACAAACTGTGCCGCCATACAAATGGGTGCACATATATCGCTGTGGTATGATTCTTTGGGGAAGTGTGGTTTGAGACAGGGTCTCAGTATGTAGTTCAGACTGCTCTGGAATTCACTGTGTAGCCCAGGCTGGTCTCAACTCTCAGTGATCCTCCTGCCTCAGCCTCCTGAGTGCTGGGATTACAGGCGTGCACCACCACGCCCGGCTGGTATGATTCTTTTAATTCTTTTGGAAAGATACCCAGCAGAAGGATAGCTGAGTCAAATGGGTAGGTCTCAGTTTCTTATGTGTAAAAATGACGTGATTGATCTGATAAACACAGTTACCTTCATTTTGAAAATTCTTTATCTAAATTTACTATAAATGAACTTATAAAATTAGAAATGTCATTATAAAACAAGGAAAAAACCTTTAACCTGAGACTAGTCTTCTGGCAAAGACCTAAATTTAAACCAAGGGATGACATTGCAACTTTTGTACATACATACATAAAAGCACATGCAAGTCTGATTCCACCCTGAATATCCATAGTTTATTTTCATACCAGAAATAAATCTACCTTGCTAATGATATAGGGCTGTTTAAGAATCTCCAGAGGACCTGTGAAGCAAAGGTGGCATCTCTAAAATCTCTCCCTCCTCAAACTCTGCTTTGTTTTGTGGAAAGTAGAGAAATGTAGATACAACCCTGTCATTTGTAATCCTATTCCTGATCATGATTGATAATTGTTACTAATTGTCATAAATTAGAGTTATGACTACTAGTTAGGCATTGCCCTGTATACCTTGTGTTGTACATTAGTTATTCACACAGTTATATAATCCAGTTTCTCAAAATCATTTGTTCCAGGGCCGGGGATTTAGCTCAGTGGTTCTGCCGCCTGCCTCGAAAGTGCAAAGTCCCGAGTTCAATCCCTGGTACCAAAAAAAAAAAAAAAAAATCACTTGTCCCAAATCTGTGTTGTAGTAAATTTTGCCCATTGCTTCAGAAAACTTGGTAGAGAATGGGATTTTTGGCTGATAGGTAGTTCAGGGTTAATAAGAATATTTTCAACAAGCACATGAAGATAAGAGCATTTCAGATAGAGTATAGAGATACCTGGATTTTTGGTGTTCTGTCTCAAATTAGCTGTGACCTTGGGTTAGTCATTTAACCTGTCCATGCTTGTTTTCTCCATTGTGAAATGATAATACTTAAAGCACCTACCACATAGCATTGTCATAAGGATTAAGTGAGATAATACATGCCCAAACTGCATTGTATTTGGAATATAGAAAACATCCAATAAATGTAGTTCTTTTTTTCTTACTGTTATTGAAGGCATAGAGATGTGAAACACCACAAACACATGAATTTGATTCCCTGTGACTGTGATTTCAGGAAGATCAAGCCAAAGAGTGCATAACTGCCAGAGTGTGAAGAAAAGCGGGTTTTGGGTCTGGTCTTGCTGCGTGGAGAGAATTTGACATCCATGACTGTGGAAGGGGCACCACCTAAAAATATTGGGGTTGCTCATGTACCACTTGTTGGAGCTGCAGGAGGTCCCAGGGTTGGGAGGGCAGCTGGCAGAGGTGTACCAGCTGGTGTACCAATTCCCCAGGCTCCTGCTGGATTAGCAGGCCCTATTCAAGAAGTTGGGATTCCATCCCAGCAGGTAATGACTCCACAGGGAAGGGGTATTATGGCAGCTGCTGATGTTGTTGCCAGCATTGCTGGAGCCCCAACACAGTACCCACCAGGAAGGGGGACTCCACTCCCTCTTATAGACAGAGCATTATGGCTCCTCCACCTGGAATGAGACCACCCATGGGTCGGCCATTTGGGCTTCCTCCTGCTCGAGGGACACCAATAGGCATGCCCCTCCAGTAACGAGACCACCTCCACCAGGAATTTGTCCACTAAGACCCTAAGATACTGTTGATCCAACTCAGTTACTTTTCCCACAGTGCATCTTGTGAGATTGTATAGATTGTAAGCTTTTTGTCCCCTCTTTCTGCATAAATAATAACTAATAATAAATGCATTGAGCAACTAAAAATATAATTCTGCAGCATACTTCATTACAAGCACTAGGGATATGTTAGTCACTATAATAGGTGATCTGGGAATTCTAAACAGTAGTCGGTTCAAAAATTACCCAAATATTATAGGGAAAAGTAAAATTACTGAAGAGAAATGTTGCTGTCCCAAAGTAGGGTCACATATGAAAAAAAAAAATGTCATTCATATCACTCTTTTGAGAGCTCATCTATGCTTTTACTCCTCAAGTAGAATATCTTGATAATTTTGTGACTACTATAAGGAAATGGCCCTCGATCATAATTCTTTCATCAACAAGGTAGATTCCCTTTTCTTGAATTGAAGGATCTTACTGGAAGGTTAAAAGTTAAAAGTGAGGGTATACTTTTCCATGAAGTCTAGGTTTCTTAGAGTTCACAGTGAGCTGTGAAATACATAAAAGAGAAGTTGCATAGAGTCATTGCTTATCAGCATTAAGAGCCAGTTCTCTTCCATAATGGCTTTGTTGCATAAATCTCTTAGCAATGATTTCTTTCTTTCTTTTTTTTTTTGTACCGGGGATTGAACTTCGTACCTTGCACTTGCTAGGCAGGCATGGTGCCACTGAGCTAAACCCCAGCCAAGCAATGATTTCTTTCTGAATACATATGTGCCCCCATCGTTCTCTTGACAGTAAAGAAAAATAAGAAAGAAAAGCAGAGTCCTCCGAACTCTGTCTTAGCCATTTCTGGGCTTTCAGACTACAGTGACCCCATTGTTTATTTCTGTGGTTAGGATTTCCACAGAGAAAGGTCACGTGGACTTTTTTGCTCCTCCTCTTATTGGGTATCAGTATGAAACAGAACTAAAGGATTTTTTTTTTTTCCTGGTACTGGGCTGGGGACCAGCTTGAAACTGCTAAGCAGGCTATATTATTGAATTGGATTATGAATTAGCTATTAATTAAATTTAAGAGTATATCCTAGGCCTATGTAACTTGCTAGATGAGCCTTTGGCTGGCACACGGAAATAGATCTCCCTATGCCAATGGTCACAACTGAGATCTCTGGTCAGTGATATTGTGGCACCTCTGATAGCAAAATAACACTGCAGCTGAAGACTTTATGACTTTTGTAAGCCATTCTCCCAGAACAAGAAACAAGCAGGTTACTTGTTAATTACAACCTGTCTTCCGCATGCATGCATTGTTCTCTTTGCACAAGCCTGGCTGTCATCAGTACCTTAGCCCCTGCTGTTCCCTGCATTTGCCTTCATGCCCCCTGCAATGTTGTGTGATCAGTAAATATGGGCAGGTCCGTCTGGAG
The DNA here is from genome assembly GCF_012274545.1 of Fukomys damarensis. Classification (NCBI taxonomy): domain Eukaryota; kingdom Metazoa; phylum Chordata; class Mammalia; order Rodentia; family Bathyergidae; genus Fukomys; species Fukomys damarensis. The sequence goes on along the minus strand of NW_022900916.1, from coordinate 37,772,021 downwards.
CCTCATGGTCTTAGCCTTGCAGAGTTTAGATTATCCCAGACCCTGTAAAAGCAATCCTTTGTCTTTCTTTGCCTTGTAATACTCTTTATCCTTGTTGTACCCTGAGTCAGGTGGTCGGGCAGCCCCCAGTAGTACTGGGCTAGAACTCAGGGCTTCACATTTGTTCTACCAGTGAGCTACACCCTTGCCCCACCCTAAAGGAGACTGTTTTTAGCACTACTGACCTCTTTACTGTCTACTAATTATTTCTATACTGTATATAACTTATAAATAGACTAGTTCTGATCCTAAAGATTTATCTTTCTGTATTATTCAATTTTTCAACTGTAATTTTTCTGAAAGAATTTAGGACAACTGGTGGTGATTTAGATCATTTATTCTTTATATTGATTCATTCTTCATTATGTGACACACTTTAAAAGCTCATTTTGTTTTTATTGAAAATATTTAATTCTTTTTCTTTTTTCTAAACTATACTTTTTTTTTTTGAGACAGAGTCTGGCCTTGTTGCCCAGGCTGGCCTCAAACTCACAGCAGTCCTTCTGTAATTCCCAAGAGCTGGGATTATAGGCTTGTGCCACGACTCCTGGCTCTTTTTGCTAAACATAAATGATTAGTCTTAAAATGATGCCATTACTTAACTGACATAATAGTACATACTGTTAAAAAATTCTATTGCATAAGTTAAAATAACACATCATTACCAGCTGTAAATCTGAGGAAATATGAATTTTATATATATATATATACACACACACACACACACACACACACACACACACACATCCTTGTTTGTTTGCTTTTTGAGACAGGGTCTCACTGTGTAGTTCAGGCTGACCTGAAACTCACTATGTAGCCCAGGCTGACCTCAAACTCAAGGCAATCTTCCTGCTTTAGCCTCCTGAGTGCTGGAATTATGGGCGTGCACCGCCACACCTGACACTCCCAACACATTTTAAAGCCTACTACTAGTTCTCAATATGTGATCTGTGAGGTCAAAGCTACTCCGATTAAAAAATACTAAGATACTGTTTGCTTTTTTAAAATCATGTGTCCATTTGATTTATGGTATATAAGCAATGATAAAAATGCTAGCACCTTACCATGAATCAAGGAAGAAATAGCACCAAACTTGTCATTGTATTCTCCATTGTCATATTCTTGCATTTGAATTTTTTTCTACTTTCAAATAGAATGCTCTTAATGATGTCATTAAAATTACTAATTTTAAGTTGAATGTGATAGTGCACACCTGTCATCTCAGCACTCTAGGAGGCTGAAGCAGGAAGTTGACAAATTTGAACCCAGCCTGGGCAATTTAGACTTTGTCTCAAAAAATAAGAAGACCTATGGATTATAGCTCAGTGTGAAAACCCTGGGTTCAATCCTTAGTACCACAAAAAAATTATTAATTTTATTAAATATCATTTCTGGTATATATTTTTATATGAAATGAGAAATACATATAAAAGTTTTGCTGCATGCTGAAGTGTGATTATCTTGAAGGAATACACAAGTTAGTTACTTTTCTCATTGCTGAGACAAAATATTCAGCATCCAAAGTTAAAGGAAGGAAAGTTTATTTTGTATCATAGTTTTTAGAGGTTTCAGTCTATAGCCAGCTGGCCCCCAAGGCAGGGTGGCATGGTAGAGGGCATCACAGGAGAAGCAGTCAGTGGCACAGCAGGGCAGGCAGAAGGCAGCAGGAGCAGCGAATAGCAAGGCCTTTTATATTACATCCCGGCTGTAAACCTACTGATTGGTGCCACCCACACCCATGGTGGGACACCCTCAATCCCAGCATCATATTCTTAATCCACATTCACACATCCTAATTTAGCAGGCACCTTCAAAACTCCCCACCTATGAGTGATGAACCTTTGAGGAGACATCTAGATACAAGCCAGAATACAAGTGATTGAATTGCAAATTGAACTAGCCTTTTTTTTTGTAACCAGAATATGACTTTTACTAAAAAAGAACAACTAACAGACAAACCCTGGTTGTTCATATCTGGGCATTCAGCAGACACTTTCTTGAGAATGAACAAACTGAGCCTGGCACCTCAAGGAAAACTGACAATAGAGAAAAAAGCAGGGCCGGGGCTATTTGTTATTAATACAGAAATTCAGGCTTTTAAGTAAAAATTAGAATTGTGGAAAACTCAAATCTACCACTCTGCAGCTTCCTGTAACACTACCTTCAGGATAGGGCTCTTATTTGAACTCCAGACTCTCCTATCTGCCTATCTACATATTTTCTGTGCCCGCACAAGAGCTTCATAGATTTTCCAAACATGTTCACAGTGGAACTTTCGATTTTTCCATAAAACTTTCACCCTTCTCAAGTTTTTCTCAGTAAATCACCTTCAACCCAGTTCAAACTAAAATTGGAAGTTGCTCTTTCTTTTTTCTCACCTCCTACATCCAATCCATTAGCAAGTCTTATGAGTTCTGCTTTCAGAATTTCCTCAAATCTGTCTGCTTTTCTTTATTTTTCATTGCTGTCAGCCTCCTCCAAACTATTGTCTTTTGGTTTAACTACTTTTATCAGCTTTCTGATTGATCTTACCTTGTTGCCTATCTACAATTCATCTTCCACACAGCAACATATGTAAATATAAATTAGTTTATGCTACTCCTTTGCTTAAAAGCCTTTCATAAAACCCATTATATTTAGAATGGAATAAGAATTCTTTATCTTAGCTTTTGTAAAGCCTTTCATGTTTGAGCCTTTACCTGTCTTTATAACCTCAGTCTTCCTCTCATTCACCAAGTTCCAGCCACACAAGTTGTCTTTCCATTCCTTAAACATGCCAAGTTCTTTATTACATCAGGATTCTTGCAAGTAGTATTTATTCCTTTCAGACAGTAAACTTTCTTTCATCCTTCTGGTCTCAGGTCAAATGTTACCCTCTAATCATTCTATCTAAAGTAGTTTCTTCCTTTTATCCTTTACTTTAGCCTGTTGGTCATTTCATTTATAGTACCTAAAATAAATTTAATTATTTCATCTATTTGTTTACTTATTTTTTGTCTCCCTTTTTAGTAAGCAACTAATTTTAGATATGTTACAGTAGAGGTACTTATGGGGACATCACAAAATAAAGAAATCTGGTAGAACATTATCTAGGACTGAAGCTCTGAGATTTAGGTACTGTGCTTTGGAAATTACTTGTGCATTAAGAATAAATGAAGCCATAGTTGTGGGAAGGAGAATATTTGGCATGCAGAGGAAGCAGACACTAGAATAGAATCTTCAGGAACACCTACATTTAAGGGATCAAAAGAGAAAAGGAAGGTACAAAGAGAATGAGCATGAAGGTATCTTGGAGATCAGAGAAAAGGTGGGTGCAATGTCAGAAAAGCCGAGGGAAGAGAGTTCTTCAAGGAAGAGGTATTAATCAACATCAAAATCCTGAGAAGTATCTATTAGATTTAGACATAGTAACCATGACCCAGCTCTTTGTCTTCTTGGTATCTTTCCGAAAGAATTAAAAGCATCCTACCACAGCGATACATGCACACTCATGTTTAGAGTGGCACAGTTTGTATTAGCTTAATCTTGGAAATAGCCCAAATGCCCATCAACTGACAAGTGGATAAAGAAGATGTGGTTTTTAATACAATGGAGTACTACTCTGCCATAAAGAAGGATGAGTTTCAGACATTTATAGCTAAATGGATGGACCTTGAAAATATTCTTAAGTGAAGTAAATCAGACACACGTGTTTAAATACTGCATTGTTTTTCTGGTGTGAGAAACTGAATGTGGAAGTAAGGACTGAGATGTATAGGGGAACAGAGCAAGAGGGAAGGAGAAGAGAAGGAAGGGACAAGAAAAAAGGTGAAAATAGAAAAAATGGAAACAAAGCTTTTGTATATGGGGAGGGGACTTGAGTGGAGCAGTAGGATGAAAAAGTTGTGGGTACTGAATATTGTGTCTCTGTGACAGGAAAGCTGAACTGTGATATTGAGTAAGACTGCTCTACTAGGTGTAGATGTCTGTTAACACCATAATGTTAGCATTGCTTTAAGGAACTAGATTGTGTTGAGTGTAATGGTGCACACCCATAATTCTAGCAGGCAGAGGCAGGAAGATCATTGCGAGTTTAAGTCTAGTCTGTGTTACTCAGATCCTGTCTCAAAAACAAAATAAAACCCCTCCCCCAAAAAGGAAAAAAAACTAGATTGAATTCTCTTCCATTTTCTTTGTCATTGGTAGAGTTGGCAGAAGATTCTGACTAAGGAAAGCATCTTTACCTAATAGAAAACTACACCTAGAAACCAAGTTGAGGCAATTTGTGAAGTACCTCACAAGAGGTGCTTATAGTGCCTGCAGCCAGGGCCTGCAGAGTTTGCCTTGGAATCATCCATTGCAAATGAACATAACAGGCAGCCCACATTATTTGCAGACACCTTATTTGAAAATTTTCTTAGTCACCAAATTTTATGTAACTCTATACTCAATATTCATAGTCCTTTGGGATCTTTCATGGACAGGTGCCGAGTAGCAACAAAATTGAGTACCCAGTGTTCCTCTTTCCTAGCTGAGGTCAAATAAGTCAGTGTGCTGCCCTTTTGTTTCATCTCTCATACAGTAGTACCAGGTGTCCTTTTCGTGGCCAATTTAATGCTACATTTTCTTTTATTCATATTTTATGTCATTTATTTATTTATTTTTGGTACTGGGGATCGAACGAACTCGGGTCCTTACGCTTGTGAGGCAGGCAGCAGAACCACTAAGCTAAATCCCTGGCTTTTCTTTTCTTTTTAAAAACAATTTTGTATATGAGTTTTCCAATTTTTTTCTTCTGTTTCTATTTCATGTGTGTGTATGTGTGATTTTACTGTTTAAAATGGCCCTTGGATATAGTACCAAAGTGCTGTCTACTGTTTCTAAACACAAAAAGGCTGTGTGTGTGTGTGTGTGTGTGTGTGTGTGTGTGTGTCTTACAGAGAAAATATGTTAGATAAGCTTAATTCAGGCATGAATTACAGTGCTGTTCTTGGCTATGAGTTTGCTCTAAATGAATCAACAATATACATTCAATAAGATATTCAAACAGAAACAGACATAGGACTAGGGATTTAGCTCAGTGGTACTTAGTATGTGTGAAGCCTTGTGATGGATCCCTAGCACTGCATAAAACAAACCAAAAAATCCTCAAAACAAGGTTATCTATTAACCAGTTAACAAACACACCAAGATAACATGAACCTAACGCTATACATCGTCTAGGAACAGTGATTTGTATTGGCAGATTCATTGTTGGAACTTTATAGAATGTTAAATATCTCAAGTAAGAAGAGTCAGTGTATTTTATGTATTTATCTTCAAGGAAGTTAAAGTACCTTATAGACATTTAGTTCATTCATCAGCTCTTCCAGAGTTGACTACTAGACAGTGGGTTATTTGTTATTTGGGAGGAAAGGGAGAAAATTTAGTTAGGCATTCATACTGTAGGAACGTTGTTGATTCTTAGTAAATTTTTGTTTAATAAGTGCCTAATCTGTCTTTGGATGTAAAGCTTGCTAATCATGGTTATGCTTGATTGATCTGCTTTAGAACTTATTTGAATATTCTCTACTTAACTGTCATAGGAAAAGGTGAAAAGTGAAGAATTTTGAAAAGCCCTAAGAGGTTTTTGGTAGAAAAAGTACAAAGAAGAGAGAAATAATCATAATGGTTATTATTATATATCGCAAACATAAAAACAGTGATGATGTAAGTTGCAGGATGTGTGGAATTTGACCATTATATTGAAAATAGCTATTCAAATATAATTCCTGTAATATAACAGGAACTTTTCTCAGCTTCCACATTGCATCTAGACCTGTGTCTAGGGGCCAGAGATGTAGCTCAGCTATTTTTTTTTAATCACACTTGAACACTTGCAGGCCCTTGTTTTAATCATTATTTGAAAACAATATGATAGAATAACTTTACGTAGCACTTGTATTAGATATTATAAGTAATTGAAAATGATTTAAAGTATATGCATTGAAGCTGGACATAGGTAGCACAAACCTCCTCAGCACTTGGAGGGGCTGAGGCAAGAGGATCTCAAGTTCAACCCTAGCATGGGCAACTTAGTGACTTAACAAGACAAATTTTTTTAAAAATTGCTTTTTTAAGGCTGTAGATATAGCTTAGTGTAAACGCCTTGGGTTCAATACCTAATACTGGTAGAAAAAATATATATATGGGAGGATATGTATAGGTTCTATGAAGTCCAGTGAAGCAGGCCCCCTTCCTTAGATCTCCCCCTTCTTCCCTGTAGCTGTAACTCCTTGTTCTGGTACAGATAAAATAAACAACTGTGTCCTGTAAACAAAGTTTATGATACTTTGTTCTTATATGATTCATAAGACACTGTCTTCTTTTAAGGCAACATTATAAAACTGTCTGCCCTTGTCCATTTCTAATAAACTAACTCACTTTCTGCATCACTGGAAAGACCACCCCCTCAACAAAATGTGTAAAAGCTGGAACTTCTCTTTCTTTGAACAAGAATCCATTGAGCTGGGGTGTCCCTTAAACCTGAAATAGTCCTGTGTTAGTCCATGGGTCTCTCCAGTCTCTTACCTTCCCATAACAACATTAGTAGGTCATTTTATGTAAGCACTTGAGCATCCACAGACTTTGGTAGGAGGAGGTCCAGGAGGGCATCCTGGAATCAATCACCCAAGGATAGTTTAAGACAACTGTACTTAGTTCATGTGGAACAAGAAGGGAGGGATTCTGAACATTTAAGGCATTTAAGTTACTTTAAAAGACTAACTAAAGTCAGGCAAATAAAAGTATCATGTTCCAAATAAAATTAATGGAGAAAGGAGTGCCCTAAGACTTGGGCAAGTTTTTAAATTTCTCTAGATCTTGGCTTCTCCAGCTCTAAAATAAGAAAACCAATTAGCTTATCTTTGAAATTATTATTCATGTTAATATAGAAAGGCTAGTATCTAAAAATTGAACAAACAAATTAATAAATACCATACAGTTTTTTGTGTTGTTTAATCTGGTTAATATATAGCCTTCTTTCAGGATTTGGTAAGTTACGTTGTCATAAAAGACTGAAGACCTATCATGGATCAAAGGCAACTAAGGACAACAACCAAATACAGTGTGGAGCTGGACATGGTGGTGCACAACTGCAATCCCAACACTCAGGAGGCCGAGGCAGGAGGATTCCCTTGAGTTCGAGGCCAGCCTGGCCTACATAATAAGTTCAAGGCCAGCCTGAATGCATAGCAAGACCCTGTCTAAAAAAACAAACAAAACATCTAAATATAGTATGGAATACTGGATTGGATTCTAGAACTGAAAAAGGACATTACTGGAAAAAGTAGGGAAATCCAATTAAAATCTGTAGTTTAGTTAATAGTACTGTACTAATGTCAGTTTCTTAGTTTTGATAATTACCATGATTTTACAAGATGCTAACATTAGAGGACGCTTGGTGATGTTTATATGGGAACTACTGTACTATCTTTGCAATTTCTAAAATTATTTTAAAATATTCTAAAATAATTTTTAAAACAACAATAACAGTAATAATGGAGAAGCAAGCTGCAGAGTGGGAGTTATTTGCAAGATTTATAATCACAAAGCACTCATATTCACAATATTGCATAAAAATAGCTCATACAAATCAATAGCAGAAAGGCTCATAACCCAAAAGAAAAATAGAAGACTTGAAAGATCACTTCACATAAGAGGATATCCAGATGGCTCATAAGCACTTGGAAAAGCACAAAGTTCCAGTTTTTCCAAGCTGGAATTTTTTTTCTGGCAATACCAAGAATTGAACGCAGAGCCTTTGCACAGAGCTGTGTCCCCAGCCCCTTGTGCCTACAGACAGACAGACAGACAGATAGATTTTTTTTTTTTTAAAGATAGGATCTCACTAAGTTGCCAAGGCTCTGCTCTAACTTGTGATCCTCCTACCTCAGCTTCCTAGAGTGCTGGGATTGCTAGTATGCACTACTGTGCCTGGCTTCCAAGTTGGAACTCTTGTGTGTTATTGGAGAGAATATAAAGTGGTATAGCTGCTGTGGAAAACAATATGGCAATTCCTCAAAAAATTAAAGAGTCACAGGTAAAACAATGGTTACTAGGGGCTGGAAGTAGGAGGTAAATGGAGAATTGTTTAATGAGTATAAAATTTCATTTTGCGATAATTAAAAGTTTTGGAGATAGATAGTGGTAAAGATTTCGTAAAAGTGTGAATGTACTTAAAGCCATTAACCTGTGTAGTTAAAATGATTAAAATAATCTTATGCATATACTTACCAGGGGGTTTTGGGGGTTTTTTTTTGTTTTGTTTTTAAGGTACTATTACAGTGGTGTTGAGATACAGATTAAAGTCACAATGTAGCACCATTATCTACAGTGGCAAAAAAACCCCAAAGATACCAAGGATACAAGCAACTGAAACACTGATTTCCATATATACATATATGTACACACACACAAGTACTTTGGCATTATTGGATTTTGAGGATAGTGGAGAGCTACAGGGGCTGAACATGTACATACTCTGTGACCCACAAATTCCACTTTCAGGTATACATCCAACAGAAATTTTTGTTTGTTTGTTTGTTTGTTTTTGTTTTTTTGAGACAGGGTCTCACTATGTAGTTCAGACTGACCTGGAACTCACTATGTAGCCCAGGCTGGTCTTGAACTCACAGTGATCCTCCTGTCTCAGCCTCCCAAGTGCTGGGGTTAAAGGTGTGTGCCACCACGCTCAACATCAACAGAAATATTTTCATATGAGATCAAAAGACATATAATTTTATATGGCTCCTACACTAAAAACAACCAGAAGGCCCATCAGGAAAAGAATGGATTCAATAAACCGTGCCAGTAGTAGTCATGCAATGGGATACTTTCCTGCAATAAAAATGACCTACTACCAAGTATGACAAACTTGGATGACTCTTTAAAACATATTGGGTAGAAAAATATACCTGAGTACACATTTTATGACATTTATAGCAGGTTCAGAATAGGCAGAAGTGATCAGTAGTGACAGCGGTAAGGCTTAATTACCTTAGGGAGGGGGAGAGCACTGTCTGAGAAGGGTGTTCCGGAAGGCTTTATGATCCTGCAAATGTTCTGTTTCCTTATCTGTGAGTGGTTACATAGGTGTGTTGACTTTTTGAAATTTTACTAAGCAGTAACTTTCTGATTTGTGTACTTTTTACAGCTAACTTATTGTCGAGTAAAAAGTTCATTTTAAAAACACAGTGGGAAATTGACACTTTTATTTAATGATGCTATAATTCATTATTTTATTTCCATGTATCTTTCACTCTAGTTCTGTAGTAAAATTGAGGGCTCTGAATGCAAATTCCTCCTCATTCTTAATTCTTTATTTTTTTTATTTTTTATTTTTTTTCAAGTTTAGGAAGCTTTCCAGTTTAAGCTGAATTTCTCTTTGAGAGCATTTTATCTGGAGGTGCTAACTATGCTGCAAAGTGAACCCTGACCCAAGTGGAGCTGTACTCACTGTGTCAGGGCATTGAGGATTTAAGTCCACCCTTCACTCCCAGGTTCTAGAGGACTGAACAGGGAGTGGAAAATGTGGCTTAGTGCCTGCTTTAGTACACTGCTGTCTCTGTATTGCTTAACTGCTTATCTGAGAAACACTGGTTAAATTGCTCAGTGGCAAAGAGGTACATTTAGTTTGTTATAGTTATATTTCTGTTTATAGTTTCGTCAATTCTTGTTTTTACCTGGTTCCTTTTTTCTTCCTTTTACCTTAAAGTATCCTTAGGTATTGGGGAAGGTGTTCTAAGCTAGCTATTTATTCTTTCATTAAGTCATTTTTTTCATTCATCACATATAGTATTTATTGGTTTTTACTATGTGCTAGGAACTTGGAAAATGTAATAAGACTAATAGTCTCTACCCTTAAACTATTTACAGATACAGTGTTGAGGTAGACAAATAATCAGTTATAATATCAACAGTGACATGTGCTATGGTAGAGATCAGAGAGATTATTCAGTAATTTGTAGAATTAATTCCTAACCTAGAAGAGAAATTGGAAATGTGTACTGAAGGAATTTACAGCTTAACTGGGAGTTTACAGCTAAAGATGGAGGTCCACAAGCAAGCATTCATTTAGATTGGGGAGTAGGGGATGTGAGGACCTGAGGCTCTAAAGCTATGCAGATGCTGAGTCATACAGGGTTGTATTTATCATCTTGTTAGGAGTTTGGATTTTGAGGATAGTGGTGAGCTACAGGGGCATTATAAACAAGGGAGTATATGGTCAGATTTCAAAACAATCATGCTATATTGGTAATCCTATATAAATAATCGAATTTAATGAACTGAAGTGGGCCATTACAGGAATGGAATTATTCTGGGCCCTTACTTTCAAAAGGTAGTTTCAGCAACATGGACTTCACGTCAATCCTGTTAAAAATGTAGCTGTGCTATAGAGCTCTTGCCTGGCATGTGCAACGCCTTGGATTCAATTCCCAGAAGTACCTCCAAAAAAGAATCGTATGACCTAGTCCAGACTATAAATCGAGTGAGATTTAAAAATTTCAAATGATTTATTTGAATATTTAAGTTTGGGAAGCACTGATTTAGATAAGTCTGATGATAGGCTTTAGACAGTTGGCATTAGAAAAACAGGAGAGATGGCAAGAGATATTATGGAATACATGTTCTTTCTATTTGGAATACTTTTCTTAGTCCCCCACTTTACCATATACCAGGAACTCTTGTGCATCCTTTACCTTTATGCTGAAATGCAGCTTCTGTGATGCAACACCTTCAATACACACTGTCGATCCCCTTGCCATGTACCCTCTGCATTCTATACTACATCATCATTTTTACACTTTATTTATTTATTTATTTTGGTTTTTTGAGACAGGGTCTCACTATGTAGTTCAGACTGCTGTGGAACTCACTATGTAGCCCAGGCTGGTCTTGAACTCACAGTGATCCTCCTGCCTCAGCCTCCCCAGTGCTGGGATTACAGGCGTGCACCACCACGCCCGGCCCATTTTTACACTTTTATTTAATTACTTATGTAATTGTGCCTCTCCGCCTGGACATTATAAGGGCAAGAATTGTCTCTAAAAGTTCTGGCATATAGTAAGTATATTAATAGTAAATAAATACGTGTGGTTTGATTGAATAAATTCACCATGTGTACAGGAAAGTGAATTTGGGTATGTTGGGAATAAGAATGTACATGTTTTAATTATTAATACTGGTCATTCGAGAGATACAGATGAAAACAATACTGAGATTCCACCTCACCCCACAAAGAATGGCTGCTATCAAGAAATCAACCAATAACAAATGTTGGCGGGTTGTGGGGAGAAAGGAACCAAACCTTCTCCATTGTTGGTGGGAGTGCAGACTGGGGCAACCACTGTGGACATCACTATGGAGATACCTCAACGAGCTGGGACTAGAGGTTCCATTTGACCCAGCCATCCCTCTGCTGGGTATCTTTCCAAAGGAATTAAAAGAATCATATCACAGTGATATATGCACACCCGTGTTTATAGCGGCACAGTTTGTAATACCTAAAGATTGGAAACAGACCATTTGCCCATTAGTTGGAGACTGGATGCAGAAGATGTGGTTTTTCTCTAAAATGGAATACTAGCCAGCCATAAAGAATGAGAAATTAGAGTCATTCACTGGAAAATGGTTACAGATTAAGGATATACTCCTAAGTGAAATAGATAAGTCACACATGTATAAATACCGAATAATTTCTCTGGTGTGAAAAACTATAATGGTACATAAGATCCTAATGGTATAATTGACAATGTGACATAGGAAGAAAAGGGCTAAAGATATAGGGGAAGTGGGAAGGGTAGGGGAAAGGAAATGGGGAAGAGAAAATGAAAAAATGGAAATAAAGCATCTGTAAATAGGGAAGGGAGGAGGAGGTGAAGGGAGGGCAGGGGTAAGGGGAAAAAATGAGAACCAAGACCTGTCATATAAAGGTACAAGATCCCAATGATGAATGTAACTACTGTATACCTAAAATGTACCAATAAAAATGAGAAAAAAATGATAAATTTTAAACAACACTGGCAAGATCAATACTGTTCTAAGTGCTTTTTACATATTGACTTATTTGATCCTCTCAGTAATCCTAGAAGGTCCCTTAATATCCACATTCTGCAGATGAGAAAACTTAGGCATGAGAATAAGTAACTCAGTCAAGTTTGAACAATTAGTGATGGAATTTGATCAGGCAATCTGGTACTACTCTGCCACGTATAATTTCTTTTCTTTTTTTTTTTTTTTTTAGGAAAGGAAGAAGTCACATTATTTTTATTTATAGATGATTTGATTGGTTTTTTTTTTTAATCTTACTGAGTTCATTGGTACTTTTTAAATATACAGTACAGTTACATTCATCATTGGGATCTTGTACCCTTAAAAACCATATATAATTTCTTATTTAATCTCTGTAAAAACAGTGTGAGGAAGGTATGACTTTCCTGTTTTACAGATGAAGAAACAAAGGCTCAAAGTCTACCTAAGATGCATAGCCAGTAAGTGCCAGAGCTAACCTTCCAGCCATAGTCCGTCCAGCTTTAAAACCTATAGTCTTGGGCCAGGGATTTAGCTTAGTCGTTTTGCTGCCTGCTTTGCAAGGGCAAGGTCCCAAGTTCAATCCCGGTTCTAAAACAAAGCCTGTAGCGGGGCGTGGTGGTGCACACCTGTAATCCCAGCATTCGGGAGGCTAAAGCAGCAGGATCACTGTGAGTTTGAGACCAGCCTGGGATTCATAGTGAGTTCCAGGTCAGTTTCAACTACATAGTGAGACCCTGTCTCAAAAAACCAACAAAGCAAAACAAAGCCTATAGTGTTCACCAATAAGGGTGATGCCTCCAGTACAAGTAAAGTCCCTGTAGGACATGAGTCTTCCTATCACTGAGAGGTCAATGCCTAGTGTCATTTAGGTTGCTAGGCAAGAAGCAGAATTTAAGTCCCATTGCTGTGGTATGGTAGCATTGGGATTTCTGGTTGGAAGAGGCAAGGAAGATTTTGAGGCCTAGCAATTAGCTAAACTCAGAACTGACCAACTGAACTTGAGACTCAGGTGGTTAGGAGTCTAAGCCTCTATAACAAGCTGTAACTTATTATAGTGAGTATCTCGCTGTTTGCTTTATATATATTTTTTTCTTTTTTTTTTTTTTTGTCCTTGTGGCTTCAAGAGAAAGCACTAGTTCTAACCTAGTTCATTTTAGCCTAGTCCATTCATCTCTCCTCCTCTTAGTTTATAATAAGGAAACTGAAGAGAGTAACTAGGTGATTTGACAACATTTGATAAAATCTCTACAGGACTAGAGGGCAGGATCACATTTAGCTCAGGGGCTTCACATGGAGCTATATCACTAGCCCTTTTTATTTTGAGACAAGGTCTTCCCAGCCTGGGCTTGAATTTGACAGTCCTCCTGCCTCAGCCTTCAGGGTGCTAGGATTATTAGCATGCACCACCATGCCTAACTTCCTTTAGTTATGCTTTATTTCCAAACTTCTGAAGTCTGCAGAGAGGAGAGAGATGGTGTGGTAACATAAAGAACAAACAGTTTTGGGGGTCCTTTCAGGTGATAGTTGTACAGGGCTACTGTGTTGGTGTACTGTTTCTTCCTAAAGCAGACTGGTGAGTAAAGGCCAGCATAGGCCTTTGAGGTAGTACCAGTCTTGGCTGGGCACCTTACTGGCCTCAGGGGAGCAGCTTCACAGTCAGCACAGCACTGTGCTGTTTTTCCGTTAGGCAAGGGACCTTAGACTTTCACGTATGTCTCACAGGAACCAGCAGAGGGAGTTGTGTTCCCAGAACGTTCTTAAATGCATTTAAGAAATTCTGATTTTGAAGAAAGAAAAAAAAAAGCTCTTCCCTGGTTCCATCCAAACTTCCCTGCAATAAAAATTTAACTTGAGATTCGCTAGAGCATGGGGCCAGACCCCTGGTGGGAGCAGATAGGAAGCTTCTGCATAGCTGTTTGAATTTAAAAGCCATAAGAAACTGATTTCAAGGAAACGCCTGTTTACTGTACTGATCCAAATCAAGCAGCTCTTGAGAAACGGGAGTGTCTTCTTGACTTGGATCTTTATTTATCTTGGTATCAGTACCTCCAGTGACGTGTCCTGAGGGGTGGGAGGAAGTTAGCCAGTGCCTTACACCCAAGGAAGAAGGAAGCCAAGCCTGCTGCTGCAGAAAGTCCCCACTGGAGAGGTGGGGTAGTGTTTGGTTAGACTTAAACAGTGTGTGCTCTGTAGCAAGTACAACGCCTGGGTGCAGAACTTTGCATCCACTCTGATTCTGATCAGAGTAGAAGGCTTTGAAGCTGGCCAGTAAGGGATTTGTCAGGCAGTTGACTAATGATCTGGATTTGAATAGGAGGCTTCTGTGAAGCTGACCTTCTGAATCAGTAGGTTAGGGTCTGCTTTGGGGTGCTCAGATAACCCTGGCATTTCCAAACCAGCTTTCCCTTTTGCTTCAGGACATATCTTACTCAAGCCTGCACTATGGAGAAGTGGGACAGTAATGAGGGCACCTCAGCCTTTCACATGCCTGAGTGGATGGTGAGTTCTTTGGTCGCTTTGTTTTTCCTTCTTTTTCTTGATAATGAAAGGCACCCTTTTTTGACAGGTGATAAAGCTCACCCTTCAGAAGCTTCTATCAAGATCTATGGCTGGGAAAAGTTATTACTCAAAACTTCTGATTGGTTCTATGTACCAACTCACTCCTGGTTTTTTGTTTTGTTTTGTTTTGTTTTTTGTTTTTTGTTTTATGGTACTGGGGATTGAGCCCAGAGTCTTCACACTGAGCTATACCCCAAGACTCTTCACTTTTTATTTGGAGAAAGGGTCTCAATAAATTGCTAAGTCACTCAGACCAGGCGCTAACTTTGATCTCCTCCTGCCTCAGCCTCCTAGACTGCTGGGATTACAGGTGTATACCATTATGTATGACAACCTCTGTTTCTTAATAACTAGTGGAGCTAGGGGAGGGAGGTTGAGAGCTGCCTGGTCAGAGGCAGCAGATTACCTGGTTTAGTTTCCAGCAAGGTGGGAGCTGGCCTACTGCTGCTTGTGTACTATGTGGATTGAATTATCCTGTGACTGCATATCTCTTTAAGCTGATGCTTAATTTCTCTTGAGGATAAAGAAAAAGAACAGCTGCAGGGCAGAGTTTGTAAAACTGTTGCTCTCTGTCAAGTCTCTGAAAGATTCAAGACATTCTTTCTGTTCGTGCCCATTTTTATTCCTTCAGTCAAAACCTTTCTCCAGCTATTCTTTGTATTTATATTTCTACAGGTCAGGATCTATATTTCCTGCTACAATTCTTCAAAATATCATATTTACCCATTGGTTTTAGAAGAATGTTAATAAAGACTTATTTGTTAAGTAGGAAATTGAAACAACATTTTGGATGCAATCTCAATTTTTTATTTAAAAACTTCTTATGTTCCCAACTAGTTTCGTCTAAATTTTGCCTGATTTCTTGCATCCTGTCTACATAATTCCCTCTGATAATTTGGTAAGACTGCAGCATATTCTAAGCTCTTTTTTCTGTTTAGGGTACTATGGACTTGAGAAATATATAATGGACCTAAAAAAGGCCCAACAGAGGAGCCTACATTTAAACTCTAGTTGATGTAGCTATTGTTTATTATTTTTGTAGAAGTTTTTACCGTTGTTGTTCTTAATGTTTTAGAACCTTGTGCTCAGTTTTATAACATTCGATGTAAGAAATTTTATTTGACTATAAGCTTGTTTCATACAATGAATTTCTGAATTAATGGAAATTATTTATTTAATAATTCTGGTTGGGTTCTTTATTTTTATTTTTTAAATCTCCGGTCACTAATAGCAAGAAGAGGGAGCAGGAAATTTGGTTTTCTTAAAGGAGTGACCACATTAAGGTATTGAATTTTGGTATTTATGTGAAGGAATATTACAGAAGAATTCTGTTGAACATAAATGTACCAACTCAGAATCAATAAAAGTTTTATAGTAACTCATATTGCTGTAATGAGTAGTTCTCACCATCTTACCTGATTACACTCACTCAGAAGGGACTTCTGAATTTTTATCGGTTTACCTTCTTCTGTTTATGTGCACAGGAAAAGTGACCTACAGGATTTATGACTAGTACTTATGTGTTATAACCTAGGGCCTCTTAGTTTATAGAGAGCATTTAAAAATAAAGCATCGTTCTGCTCTGTTTTTTAATATGGCATCTGTCTCACTTAGCAGTTTCTTGGCCTTTCTCTCAAAACCCTGGAAACCGCACAGAGAGGCATGTCTTCAGTAATGCAATTGTCTCATCTCCTCCCTTTTCTTTGCCTAAGACTTTTGAGGCTTTCTTTCAAATAGCACATCAGCCGTTAACTTCATCAGTCATTAACTTTTTTGTTTTTGATACCAGGGGTTGAACTCAGGGCCTTGCACTTGTGCCCCGGCCCTCAGCCATTAACTTCTGACCTGGTCTGCAAGGGTTTCATTAGGCTGCCACTGATGGCCAGTTAGCCAGCAAAATTAGCCACTGAGCACCTAAATGTATTTATTGCCTATAGATTTCCATACCTCACTTATGAACCATTAACATGCTTTTTAATACCAAACAGAAAACTCTGGAGCCAGCTTCCATATTGGGCCAAAACTTCAAGTTAAGAAAGTCTTAACAGACATTTGGCTTACCCTCCAGTTTGTATATTCCTGTAATGAACTTTCTGCTCAGACTCTCCCTGACACCAAAGGAAACAGAAACTTGTCAAACCTTCAGGAGTAACACAAAACAAAAAGAGGTTTTTGTTAGTAATCACCAGCTAAAAGGGACTTGCATGCCCCTTGGAGAATAGGATTCATACACACACAGCAGCTGACAGTACTCACATCTCTGATTCCCAGCAGGGATACAAGCCAGGATGGAATGTGAAGAACCCCAGCTTCAAGAATTGACAAGGTAGATAGATATTCCATCAGTCACTGGATAACTTCTGCTGGAGTCTTTTCTCCTCAGCTAATTTCATGTGAAAAATTTTCTTAACCTTGCTCAGGCAGTTTAACTGCTGAAAAGTTGGGAAGCACATTTTTTAAAAGATTATCTTTTTTTGTTTCTTTGTGGGGTTTTGTTTGTTTCTATGTTTGCTTGATTTTTTGATACGAAGGATTGAACTCAGGACCTTGCGCTTATGAGGCAGGCAACAGAAGATTGTCTTTATTATATGTTTTACACCCCCCAAGAAATTTTTAGTCCTTTCTGTCAGGTAACATACCATGTCTTATGTGCATGGAGATCAGTGGTAACATTTTTCTATGTTTTTACATTTTAATATTTTCTCTTCCCACCCAGCCTCTCTGTAGGGCTTGGTACTTTTCCACACAAAACGTAGTTGATTGGCTTGCCTGAGCACCGAGCCAAATACTACACAGTATTCTTGCAGCTGGAAGTAATCCCTTTTGTAGGTAGAATTTGTTTAAGTCACTTATTCAGCTATCTTGAGGAATAGAACCGTCTCTACTTTGAAGTCAGACACAACCTTTAAGGCATCTGGTAAATGGTGCTGGAGGTAACAACTAAAATTCTAAGTCAGAATTGGCACTTAAAGCACAGACCCATTTGAGAACCTACTGAAAACTATAGTCTCTGTTTGCAGGAAATATACATAGAAACAAAAACATTCTCCCCCACCCCACCCCCTCTTGTGTTTTGTTTTGTTTTTTGAGTCAGGGTCTCACTGTGTAGTCCAGACAGGCCCACACTCATGGCAATTCTCCTGCCTCAGCTTTCTGAATGCTTGGAGTACAGGTGTGTACCACCATACCCAGCTGCATATACTCTTTTAGGGGATTATAGACATCATAGATTCTAAATTAGGATTTTTGGCCTAAAAGAATAAAAATATTAATATTTTAGTCTTGTATATCATCTGGTCTTCTAAACCTTCTTGCATTCCTTGTTTTATTGTATCAGCTCACATTTTGAGATAGAAAAGTAGATATTATTTTCCCCATTTTACAAATAAGAGTTGCAGATATTTAGAAATGAAAATATAGCCACATACTTGCAAAGAAATGAATTTGATTCTCTTGACTCAGTCCTTTTTAAGAGAAAAAGTTCTTCCATCTTCCCTATGAATTGTTTTTCTTAATATATAGCCATCTATTCTTAAAAGCCTTAAATTAAGGAAATCAGAATTAAACCCATTTCTCTTTAGACCTCGTATTGCATATAACGTGTTACTTTATTCTGTTTTGAGACAGTCTTACTGTATAGTTCAGACTGGCTTGAACTCACTATGTAGCTGAGGCTGGCCTTGAACTTGGGGCAATCCTACTGGTTTAGTCTCTTAGATACTTGTGTTACAAGTACTGGTGTTAAGCCCAGCACTCAGCATTTATTTTTTCTGGCCTTTCAAATAACCTTTTCTGCCTCAGAATATGCCTCCATGGTTGTAGCTGTGGATAGAATAAAATGGTTGGCTGAAGAGTCAAGAAGATCAAGGCTGCTTTGTTCATGTTTGGAGAAAGTGTTAGAGCAGTGCTTCTCCCAAACCGAGCTGCATCAGTATCACCTGGGGACTTGTTAGAAAAGAAGATCTTGGATCCCACCTTGACCTAGTAAGTCAGAAACCCTGCAGGTGGGACCCGGCAATGTCTTTGATAAACCCTTCAGTTGTATTTTTGTTTGTTTGTTGTGGTTCTGGGGATCAAACCCATGGCCTGTGCATGCTAGACAAGCACTATACTGCTAAGCTACATCGCAAGCCTCATTCAGATGATTTTGATGCACCCTGAAGTTTGAGAACTACTCTGTTAGATAACTTTTTAGCTGGTAAGACTTTTAATGTCATTAATAAAGCGGCATCTGGTTTATGTGGTAAAAATCTGCAGCTCTTTCTGGCTCGGGTCTAGGGATTAAGCCATTGGACCAAAAGATTCCTCCTCATCTGTGTGAGAAAAGCAAGGAACCAGCTTAGCATGTGAGAAGGAGCAGAAGCTTAGAGAGTCATCAAACAAGTAGGAAAATATTGGTTTCTCTCACTTGGTGAAACTATAAATAAAAGATCAAAATTATCACAGGAGATGGTGAACATCAGTATTATCAGTCCAGTTAATTTCTGCTTCCACTTTTTGGTAGTGACATTTGGGCAGAGTTGCCAATTAAAGGGTTGTTAGTTCTGTTGTGTTGTTGTTGTTGTTGTTGTTGTTTTGAGACAAGGTCTTGCTGTGTAGTCCAGGCTCATCTCGAACTCTTAATCCTCTTTCCTCAACCTCCCAATATTCTGGGATTACATTTGTGTACCACCACACTTACCTGCAAGAGTTCTAATTCTTACATGATTAACTCTTTCAGAATTGTGGTTTAATCAGGCCCTAAGATCATCTGAGTAATAATTTTTGAGACCCAATGATAAGAAAATAAATTTAGAGGAATTTTAAATTAAGTGAATTTAAAGATAAATTAAAAGGAATGAATTGGGTCTGTTGCCCCTGAGAATAGAGCCAGGGGAGTTTTTCTTTTCTTTTTTTTTTTTTTCTGATCAATATTAAGGTGCAGTATAGTGGAAAAAGCTTTAGCTCTGTAATAATCTTAGCTCAAATTTCAGTGCATCACTTACTTGCTGTGAAACCCCAGGTAAACCATTTGTTCTTTCTGAAATGCTCTTCCTTGTTTTGTCAAATGAGGGCCAATAATGCCTACTTCTTTCTTGTACAGATTAATAGAAGTAACATGTATGCAGGGCACTTAATAAATATTAGTTTAGGCACTTAATAAATATTAGTTCTTTTCACCTTCTCCCAAAGTCAGTAAACACTATGTGATATGATCTTAACCTCATTTTCTTGTGTTTAATAAACAGCCCCCCTCTTTCTCTCTCTTCTACCCTCCCTCTGAAAAATTTATATCACTTCCAACTCCATCCTTGTAGCAGACAGTCCAGTGTAGCTTTTGTACTCATTGGGTTCCCATTGAGAAATCTGCACGTAAATAGTAATGTGATTCTTTTCATTTTTGTTTGACTCTTGGTATGTAATAAGGTCATTGTGATTCTGGGAACTCAGATAAGAAACTATCCTTTCTAGTCATATCTTCTAGGAAACACAGTTTTTTAAAAGAGCGAAGTAGGTTACTCATTGCCAAATCAGCAACAGTGTGTGAGTGTGTGTGTGTGTGTGTGTGTGTGTGTGCGCGTGTGTGTGTGTGTAATCCCAATACTCTGAAAGGCTAAGGCAGAAAGATAAAAATTTTGAGCGTGGCTTACTTAGACCCTATCTCAAAATAAAAAATTTAAAAGGCTGGGGGTATTGCTCAGTGCAAAGGCCCTGGGTTCAATCCCCAGTAACACCCCCCCCACACACACACACAAAGAAACAGAACGAGAAAGTTGATTTCCTTGGTGTTAGAGCTGAAAACATTGTCCCATGTCTGGCTAAACCAAGGAACAACAATACAGAAAAGGGGCTGCATGAGCATTTGGCACAATTATTTTTTTTATTCTCTTAATAAAATCCCTCATTGTTTTAGTGGCTTTTTAGTTAATTTTATTCTTCTAATGAGATTAGGTTAACCAAAATCATCTGACACAGAAAAGGAGACAGTAAGGTTAAAAAGGGACCTAATTAGCAAGTTAATTATAGCAGGCAAAAAAATGCACTAGTTATATAAATAAGCTATTGTATGCATGTGCAAGTTGGGCCTTGTCAAGGGACCTGTTAAGGTTTAGAGGTCAGAGGATCCATGTAATTAGGTGTTTATAAAAAAAATAAAAAATAAAACCAAAAGAGCTACCAAAATTAAAAATGGCTGATGAGCCACTCACTAACAGAACTGCCTTATTAAATTAGGACTGTGCTACTGAAGGGGTTGTTGGAACTGCTTCAGAGATTTCAAGGAAGGATAGCCCCCCTTCAAAAAAAAAAAAAAGCCAGCTGGAACCAGAGCCAACAGAATTGCTGATGAGGAAAGTTTAAAGGCCTGGCCGAAAGGGTCCCTGGACTAAAGAGGTGGCAGTAGAGCTGGTAATGTCACTATGCTGAGCAGCAAGAAGAAATACATTGTCAATAGCAACTCTGGGATTAAAGCCCAGGTGAGCCTAAGCTCTTATTTACCACTCTTGCTGCTGCTGTGGCTATTATTGTCCAAGGCCAGCTGCTTATTTTCTTCTTTCACCTCCTGTCCGGCTTTCATTCCTCCTTGTGGCTCATGGTGAACTACCCTTCTCTTAGCAGCCTCTTTCCCTCCCTTGCTTTGATTCCTTTTGGAATTAGGCTGAGATGGAAAAGGAAGGTTATCTGAAAGGACTCTGGTTTCAAACAAGGTAGGAAAGTCGGGTAGAATCTGTCAAGATATCACAACTGGGGTGGGCCGATCATTGTATTGAAAAATAGACTTTTGAGTGAAGAATATAATGATACTTAAACTCTTAAGGGTTGTGTGCACCAAGAATGATCTACTTAACTCATTTACTGCTTATTAGCGACAGATAAGCATTTCTTAGAAAAATGGAATAACTTACTATTTTTAAGTTGTTAGTCTTTCTCTAACTTTCCTTTGTTTTAAAGAAACTTGAATTCATCATCTAACCAGTAAGCAAGAACCCTATGTTTTAAATGCAGAAAGCCTGTACAGCCTGTTCTTTTGTGCCAAAAGATAGCCTGAGCTTGTCGTGAGTGAAGGAGTAACTCTAAGTGAAATAAATCAGGTCAGGGATTTAGCTCAGTGGTTCCGCCACCTGCCTCACAAGCACAAGGACCCAAGTTCGATCCCCAGTACCAAAAGAAAGAAAGAAACCATAGAGAAGGGAGCTCAGCTTAGGGCAGTCATGACAAACCTATGGCACAAGGCTGCAGTGGACTCTTTGTATCATTGAAATCTCAAGAACGTTCGCCATCACTGGCTTAGGGAAACTGATTTGAGACGGCAGTGTAACTGGGATAAACAGATGTGGACTCACCCTAGTCCTACAGATGTAGAGAATGGGAGTGGCCCCCTCTAGTGGAGTATGTATGTGAGTGTGTGCTTGTGTGTACCTGTGTGATTGTATGCTAGTGCTTGGGGTATATTCTATATTGGAGGCAGCGTTTGTCTGGGGTCTTTTTTGGGGGAAGGCACTGCTTAAGTTAGTGACTAAATGTGGCCTGGGAAGTCAATTATTCTTTTCCTAGAATAAGGACACGTGACTACAGTGAACAAGGTTGGTGAAATGAATGCCAGTTTTGAGCCTGTCTGGATCCACCTCCCCAGCTTCCCACCCTTTCCTTCACTTTCCGATCTTTTCTTGTCCTTAAAAATTACTTTTAATTTTAGACTTGGCTTATGTTTACTTAATATTTAACCAAGTACAAACTAAAAATAGAATAAGAAACTTCAGGTTCATCAATTCAACACATGATTGAGTGCCTAGGATATGTGAGGCTTTGGTGTCTGAGGATATAAGGTGAATAAGGTACCCAGCCCCTGCCTTTATGGAGCTTGTAATGTATAGAGTAAGGCAGGTAGACAGATGGTTATATTCTGTGTTATGAATTCTGTACTAGGAGAAGCACATGAAAGTTCATGTGCATCTCATGAGAGTACATAGAAAAGGCTTTATCTTTTTGTAATAAATTGCTACTTTAACACAATAATCGAATTTGTCATTTTTCATTTTGTGATGAGCTTCTAACCCAATGAATATTTCTGTTGCTGAAAATAACTTGCAAACTCTGAAGCACTATGCAGACTTTATTTTCCCCTAAGAGGCAGTCAATGCCAAACTAATTCATTTGGCATTGGTTCCCTTGTTTCAATACTCAGATGGCTTAGAAGCTACCTCTATCTACAGGAAGTGTAGCTATCAGTTGCTGCTTTCATTCTGGTATGCTGTATCTGTGTTTTGTCCATCAAGGATCCATCTTTTTATCATTGAAGATGTAATTAGTTGTGAAATCTTTTATCCTTTTCAGTACACCTTCCTCTGAGCCACCTTTGCTCCAGAAGACCAATCAAACAATTATGCATTCAATTAGGGAAAGAAAAAGTTATCGACTCAGTAAGTGATACGGCTTTGCTTTACAAATTATTATAATGTGTCAGCTGGGAACCTTCAGCTGCAAGAGATAGAGATAAAATTGCAAGAAGGTCATTAGGAGATATTGTCCAAATGCAGCCTACAGAATATGACCTGAGGTTTATTCAGTCCAGTCATTCACTTTTTGTATAATTATGTTATAGTTAATAAGTGAGCAAGTTTGTGGCTTCTAGGTATTTTATGATGCCAAACAAAAATAATGCATTAATATTTACTTAGTAATACCAGAAAGGTAGCTAAAACATTTTAGAAAGTCTTTAATAAATTAAAGTGGCTACCTGTAAGTCTTATAAGAACACTAAAGTGTAGGGGAAGATGGGGAGTGAATTTACTGAATCTTCGCCTGTGTTTTATCATTTATATGCATTGTACCGTTGAACCCTCTCTAAAACCTGTGAGGTAAATGCTTTTCTCTCTTGTATTAATGAGAAAATGATGCTCATTTGATTAACATCAAACAGCTATGCTAAATAGATGCAACTGAGGCTATACTCTTAAGTGAAATAAATAGGACACTCTTGAGTAAATACCAAATAGTTACTCTGGTGTGAAAAACTAAAAATGTAAATAAGGTTCAAATGTATAATTGATTGTGTGAAATAAGAAGAAAATGGCTAAAGGGGAAGTGGGAAGGGGAGGGGAAAGAAAATAAGGGAAAATAAAAAATGTGAAAAAAAGGAAAAAATGGAAACAAAATCTTTGCAAATAGGAAAGGGTGAAGGGGATGAAAGGAAGGCAGGGACAAGGGGAAAAAAATAAGAACACAAGACCTGTCATGTAAAGGTACAAGATCCCAATGATGAATGTAACTGTATTGTTTGCTTTGAACGTACCAATAAACTTAACGGGGAAAACAAACAAACAAACAAAAAAACAGCTATGAGTGGCATAACCAGGATTTCGGTGCAATTCCAGGATGTTCTGTCTGAATGAAAAGCCTTTTTCAAAATTAACATACCAAACCATTTCCTAAGAATCTTGAAACCTGAAAACAAGTCATTTTACTTTTTATACCTCACAGTTTTCTAAGTATATGAAGGTTGTGGATGTACATACATTCTCAAAGATTCTTTCCAACTTTAATTTTTTGTGCATACAAAGGGTTTCTAAATATGATTGAATACCTTAAAAATTAATTCAAACTAAAACATCTCTTTCTCTCTTTTTTGGTCTAACTTTATTGTACAAAGGAGATCAGAGAGTAGATCAAATTTAAACTGAATAGAACTACAGTAGGTGAAGAATGAAGAAGTATCTTCTCGTGGAAGAGTTTTGGAAAAATAAAAGCCTATAATAATGCAGGCTTTGAGTTGGTGTCTCAAAATTGAATTTCTTTCTCTTTAAATTACTAAAGTTCTTTTTCTTAGCAGATCCAGTTTGCTGACCAGAAGCAAGAATTCAACAAACGTCCCACCAAAATTGGACGTCGCTCTCTGTCTCGTTCAATTTCTCAGTCATCTACTGACAGTTACAGCTCAGGTGAGTGCAGTCACAAACCCACCTGTCAAGGCTAAAAGGTGTGATCAACAGATCCTCCCATCTATCCAAGGCTAATTATGCTTGATTAAGCCTTTGCTTTTTTTTTTTTTTTTTTTTTTTTTTTTTTTTTTATTTTTTTTTTTTTTTTTTTTTTTTTTGGTACCGGGGATGGAACATCAGGTCCTCATGTTTGCAAGGCGGGTGGCGGAACCACTGAGCTAAATCCCCAGCCCAAGCCTTTGCCTTGAAAAAATGCTTGGAGTCAAAATTTAAACCAAAATTCTTTTTTTTTTTTGGTGTTTTGAGACAGGGTGTCACTATGTAGTTCAGACTGCCCTGGAACTCACTGTGTAGCCCAGGTTGGTCTCAAACTCACAGGATCCTCCTGCCTCAGCCTCCCAAGTGCTGGGATTACAGGCGTGTGCCACCATGCCCGGCTAAACCAAAATTCTTAATGGAACCTTTGGTTTTCTCTTGGGAATTCAAAGTAGAGGTGAAAGGAGGCCTTTTCTTCCAAGAGAAGCCAAAGAGGGTAATTGACAAAATTGAGTTGATCTCAGAAGGATTGGAATATGTAGTTCATTGATGACCTTCACTGACCAGCATGTAAAAAGACTTATTTTTCTATCCTTTGAAAATAAAAAGGAGATTCCCATTCCTCCATCTGGTTCTTGAGAATTAATGGGAAAACCTCAATTATTCCAAGAAGCAGTGCAGACATCATAGCTATTTCAAGCAAGTGGGCCCTCTGTCTTCTCTCCTTCCTTTGCAGTGGCATTAGTTCAAATATAAGTGCCCTGGAACTGAGCTGTCATTTAATGTCACATGAATTATTGCTGTGTGGAATTCCTTAAAGGCACTGGCTATTTGTGCAGCAGTATGAGTCTGATCTAATATGGAGCTGTTTAATTTTGTTCTTGTGTTAGAATGAGTAGGAGCCCAGAGTATTCCCTAGTTACCTGATCACATTATAAATAGTAATATTCATTAGAAATTTTTTATCATGAGCTGAAATTTTATTTGTTCTTCACACAAATAGGGAAGTAGTATTTGGTAAAGAAAGATTGTTTAGAGTTGGTCGTAGTGGTATATGCCTATAGTTCCAGCACTCAAGGCACCACAGCAGAAGGATTGTGGCAAGTTCAAGGCCAGCTTGAACTACATAAGGAAGCTCTGCCTCAAAAAACAGACAAAAAAGAACAACTGTTTGAGAAGCTGTAGCATTTAGTTTGAATAGATTGTTATTTACCTACTTTTTATTTTCTCCATACAATAATTGAGCATGATGTAAGACATAGGACAAAAATTCCTGTGGATTTTTATCTAAAAATAGGGAGTTTTATATCTGTCCTATTCTGGTAAAATAAACAGTGTCAAAAATTTATGAACTGGTTACAATAATTCTGAAAGCCATAATGACTGTGAAAATGTCAACTGAACCTTTTAGTTTCATGAGTTAGTCCATAAAAGATTAATACTTAGCTGGGTGTGGTGGTGCATACCTGTAATCCCAGCACTTGGGAGGCTGAGGCAGGAGGATCACTGTGAATTTGAGACCAGCCTGGGCTGCATAGTGAGTTCAGGTCAGTCTCAATTACATAGTGAGACCCTGTCTCAAAAAACAAAAACCAAAAACCAAAAATAAAAAAAAATTAAAAAAAAAAAGATTAATAGTAATGGTTCTAAATTTTAACTCAAGCTCTATCTCTTCCCTACACAACTAGATCCATGTATCCAACTGTGTTCCTGCAGAGGACACCAACGCCTACATTTCTACCCAAGCCCCCTACTGCAGAGAGAGTACTTACAAAACATCCCTGTACCTAGAAGAATGTAGACAATGCATGCCCTTGGTTTCTAAGTAAACATAGAGTTGCCTGGACCTGTTAGATTGAAGCATATGAGATTTCCATTTTTATCTGGGTATGGTGGTACAGTCCTGTAATCAGCTACTTGTGAGGCTGAGGCAGGAGAATCGGAAGTTCAAAGCCAGCCTGGGCTTTTTTTTTTTTTTTTTTTTTTTTGTGGTACCAGGGATCAAACTCGTGCCCTTGCACTTGCAAGGCAGGTGGCAGAACCACTGAGCCAAATCCCTGGCCCCAGCCTGGGCAATTTTGTGAGACCCTGACTCAAAAAATTGCTGGGGATATAGCCCAGTGGTAGAGTGCCCCTGGGTAAGAGAGAGAGAAAGAGGGGCAAGAAGAAAATCAGGAAAGAAGTCAGAGAAGGAAGGAAGGAAAGGAGGGAGAAAAAGGTGGAGGGAGGAAAGGAAAAAGAAAGTCAGAAATTGTTGACCTAATGTATCCACTTACGAATATTAAATTTAACCGTGGTAGTCAAAACAGCCTGGCAGTAGAAATGATCTTATAATTTATTGGCTGCTGCTGTCTCCCCACCTGGTGTCTGTGGTGGCATTTTAATTTGATTTTTTTTTTTTTTTTTTTTTTTGGTACCAGGGATTGAACTCGGGACCTTGTGCTTTCAAGGCAGGCAGTGGCACCACTGAGCTAAATCCCTGGCCCTTTTTGCTGGCATTTTACATGACAGGGTGCTCTTTGCTTTATCTAGTTACTTATCTGATAAGATTTTATGTAATCCCTGGAAAGATTTTACTTAGAAATAAAAGCATTTTTGATTATCTGATTTTTGAGCCATTCTACTATCCTTTATTATGCTCATCTAGATGCATTCTAGATTGTGTCTTCTTAAAATATTATATCTGTGTAAATAATATTCCAAATATGATTAGCCTAATCTATAAGAAGAGTTGGTTCCATAAACTCGGTGCTTTTAAAATTAAATCTAAGATATTTGCTTAAAGCAGCTATATCAACCCTACACACACACACACACACACACACACACACACACACACACACACACACACACAGAGTTGCCTCTTTTATTGGTGGTTATAGTTTCTGTTTTGTTACCTTCACATGAAAAGCCCTTTCAAATAAATTCTCAATGGAGATTTCCTCCTGTCTTGCTTCTGGTACTGGGAGTTAGACAAGCCCTAGTTTCTAATGTTTGATCCATGTATGAATTGTTAGGAGAACCTGGAAAAGGGTGCATCCCACGCACTCATAACAAAGACAGTGGGAAGTTATATGAAATGGACTGAAAGCTGTTGTGCCCACTGATTGGAAAGCCAGGAATAGCAGAATTAACTCAGAACTGATATACAAATGCATGTTGAGGGCCAGGGATTTAGCTCAGTGGTTCTGGTGCCTGCCTCTCTAAGCGAAGGGGCCCGAGTTCAATCCCCGGTACCAAAAGAAAAAGAAAGAAAAAAAACCCTCAAATGCATGTTGATAGAAAGTTTAGACCCATTTTCAGCATGTATTATAATTTAAATAGCTATGGAAATTAATATTGAGGAATCCCAAAAACTGACCTCTGGACTTTTCCCTCTTTGGTTTAGATACTCTCTCCCTAAGTAATGTCATTCAGTTTTACAATTTTAAATGCTGTGTATTTGTGTTTGAGCCTTTTATTTTCTGCTCATTTCTTCTCCCTGTACATTAGATTCCTATATTCAACTGCCCTCTCAGTCCTAAATGTTTTAGGTTTTATCAGTAATTAAAACTTTCTGTCCAAAAATTGATTTCCTGAGTTCCAGCCTTTCCCATCTTTAGGGTATTTTCAACTTTTGCAGCCAATTTATTCTTCTAAAATAAATCAGGTCAGGCCTTTCCCCTACCATCAACCAGCATTGGAGTTAGAACCCAGGGACTTACACATGCTAAGCAAATGGTCTACCACTGAACTATACCCCTAGCCCCAGAGACACCCTTAATATACTTTATACACTGTTGATGTTTTTAATACATTCTATATATGTAAATAGATTTATGAATATATGTGTGTTTATATGTATGTATATTGTATATGTATGTATGTGTGTATTTCTGTGTGTGTGTGTGTATACATGGAGAGAGAGAGATACCTTTCAGAATTATAATAACCAGTTCATATGATACTTATTTTGCTTAACTTACATAGAGGCTTAAATAAGCAATGGGGCCTCTCTTTATTCCTAATGATCCTAATGTTGAGTTTTGCCACACTTTCACTTAGGAACCAAGGTTCCCCACCTGCACTGCAGAACACAGACAAAGATTTGACAATGATTTGATAAGATGTTGCATTACTAATTCCTTTCTAAATGTGTGGGAGAAAAGTTAATTCTACAATAAACCTTTCAAAGTTTTGGAACTTAGCTCTAGGGGAACCTAGGTTCAAAAAGGCTGCATTAACCCCTAAAATTCTTTTATAAGAAATAAACTCCTAAAATCATTTTCTTAAGCAAAAACATCAGAAAACAAATGAACAGAAGAGTTTTCTTCAAAGTCAGATCATTCTCAAAGTTATATTTCTAAAAAAGCTGTCTTTGTGGTAAGGATGAGGAGGGAAGACAGAAGTTCCATATTCAGGTTTGGTGCTTTAGAAAGTTTAAGATATCTTCAAATTTTTCCAAATGACACAGCTTTATTTGTTTGTGTTTTAATTGCTAACAGTTTTTCACAGATATCTAAAGTGTTATTTGTCAATGAAATCTGCACACTGACACATGGGTCCCTACTATTATCTGCATTACCAAATAAATAGATTGGGCCCAAAAGGAGCTGCCAGACTTACAGTGATTTAGTAAAACTAATTCAACCAGAATTCTGACTGCTCTTCTAGCAGTAACCCACAGTATCACAGCCAGTGGGCAGTGAGGCTAACTAAATCAAGTGTGAACCATAGAACATGTGTATGCATGTTTTATGTAGTAGCTTGTGAATTAAAATGTCATTGAGTTGTGTTTTAATTCTGGAAAATCGCAAAACAAGAACATCTCACAGTAAAGTTTCTACCTATAGACAACCACTTTTGAGTATTAGCTTGTAAGATTTTTCTGGTGGTAACAAGGGGAAAGGGTTTCCCTAAATTTTCGTGGGAAGAACCTTAATGTTATCTCAGTTATTTTCATGAATGTGCTACTTTATTTTTGATTTTGGTATTTGCAGAACCCCACAGCCTTCTGCATGCGAGTCAAGTGCTCTACTAGTGAACCATGCTCCCTTTGCCTGAACTTAGAGCTGGACTGATTAGACTTCACTACCCACATTGAAATTAGACTCAACTTGATTAATTTATTTTATTATATATGTACACATTTATTTTTGCAGTTTTGGAGATGGAACCGAGGGTCTTGTACATGCTGTACAAGCACTCAGCCACTGAGCAACACCTGTAGCCCCTGGATATGCTACCTTAAATTCAGTGGCAGAAATAAATGTGAATTTAAAAACTAAATGAATAAATGTTATATTCTTTGAAGGATAATTGTGTTTGCAAAAATAACACATTCTTTGGTCTAGATCTGTCAGCCATGTCCTATCCCCATATTAGAACAGTCTACACAATTGCTACTTTTGGTTCTTACTTAACAGCAGATCTTTATAAAAGACTTTTTGAAAAATCTATTTTGGCTCAAAGAAAAACATTGGTTGAACTAAGTATAACAAATTGACTACTGTTAAGAAAGTACGATGCTATTTTTTCCAGGTTTTAGAATAAGAAAATGATATGAACAATTTTGTTCTTTGAAATGGAAAAAGAAAGAAAAAAAAAACTCAAACCAAAAAAGAATTGGAGTGCTTTTCTTAAGAGACAGTTTTATTTGTTTAATTTACTTTTGCTTTTTGTTTTTCCCCCATCCTCTGCCCCAACTCATCCTTAGACAATAAAGAGACATAGGAGGGTAGAGATAAAGAGGAATAGGAAGGGAGTGCTATTCTGGGTATTTAGGGCTCCAGTCTCAACCTTTTTAATCACTACCAACCAATCACCTGCTGCTTTAGTGGATTAGTAGGAGATGATGGAAGTAGGAAAAAAAAAAAGAAACTGCTAAGTAATTTTCTATATATGTCCATCTTTTCCATTCAAAATTCTAAAGCTGAGTCATAACCCTTACAGATGATACATCTGTACTAAATTTACAATATGCCCAAAGCTGAGAAATGATATGAGGCATCATTTATTGAATGCTTAATTACTATGTGGCATGCATTGTACTAACCACTTTACTTATAGTACACTAAGTCCCCAATTTACTAACAAGTTCCATTCTAGGAGGAATGTTTGTAAGTCAGATTCATTTGTAAGTTCAACAGCGTGAGTCTTATACTCTTTCAGTACAAATATACAATGTGAAGCATAAAAAACCCCCAAACACACACACGGAAATACTGTACACTGTCACACTGTACTGTGAGCACACAGCAGCACAACTGTGACAGTGTCCAGCAGACACATGAGCTACTTCAGGGATTTGTTCCCATCTGCTAGTGTTCATAATGTGAGGTCTGTTGGTATCTGTGAAAGTTTGCAACTCGATTGTTCAGAAGTCAGGGGAACTTAACTGTATCTCAACAATTTCTAGTAAGTTTTTTGTTTTATTAGTTTGTTTCTTGAAGTACTAGAGATCAAACCCAGGGCCTTGTGCATACTAGGAAAGTCTTCTCCCACTGAACAGCCCTGACAAATTGTTACATAGTCTTACAGCATTCTGATTTCTGCTTTGTAGCACACATTACAACTGTATTAGAAAAAAACCTCTACATAATTAATTTTGTAATTAGTTCTTTCATATCTGGTTCACCTACTAGACTGAAAACTCCATGAAGGTAAGGATCATCAATATCTGTCATGTACTTCCTGTAGCACCTGGACCTTATATATAACATATACATATAGATAGATAGATAGCACCTGGACCTTATATATAACATATACATATAGATAGATAGATAGATACATAGATAGATAGATAGATAGATAGATAGATAGATAGATAGATAGACAGACAGACAGATATATATTTAAAGTTTCTAAATGACCAACTGCAAGTGTGAGTGACTGAACATGTAAATAAATTATTAAATAGGCTGTGCTGTCATCTCTACACAAAGAAACAGATTGAAACTTCAACCAAAGTCAGCTCAAGTTCAAAATAATATTTAAATGGCTAATGGGGAATGTAAAAATCATCATGCCTCTGGAAAAAGATTTGAAATTACAAAATATTCTGAATATTTCTTCCAAAGTACTTTCTTTGCAAATTTGGATCAAGATTGGGGAAGACTGTTACCTTTCTTCTGGCAGGTGGGAAAGTATGGTTCCCTTAATCCTCTAACTCCTAAGCTGTATCAGAGTATTGATTGGTGAAACATGACTGCCCAGAAAGCTGTTTCTAGGCTCTGTTGCCAGAAGTACTTTGATCTCTCTCTCACACTAGGAGGGGAACCAGAAACTTTTTGTACAGATTAGTTCCTTTCAAGAACAAAAGTCCCTTTTGGGGGTTTACTAATTCCCTCACCTCCCATGGTGCCCGTGTTCATTCTTGTAGCCTCGTGTTAGGACTTTGTTCCAGGGCGGATTTCCAGTTCCAGAGATCGCCAAGCCCCTGCTGCCCCAATAGTGTTTAGTGCCATGGTTGATTAACTAGACAAGGTCAGACTTGCCTTTTACAGCACCCCCAGAGACAGACCCCCTGCTAAGAAATCCCAGAAATGCCTTAAGTCTCTAGAAGTAGGTAGATCAGAGCACCATAGACTCTAAGAGTTATGGCTTTTGCAGCTTTCTCCCCTTGAAAGTGATGGCAGGCTAGGCATAGTGGAACATGCTGAGGCAGGAAGATCCATCCCAAGTTTGAGCTGAGTCTGGGCAACTTAGTGACTCAGTGAGACCCTCTCTCAAAAAATAAAGTACTGGGAATGTAGCATAGTACAAAAATTTAATTTAATCCCCAGTATAAGGGGTATGGTGGGGAATGAAGTGATGGCAGTACTTCTCATCTCATTGAGAGATATAAAATGCGTTATAGATAGTGCTTTATATCCCCCATTCCTCTAAAACTGTGAGTTAGGAGGAACTAGCTCCTAAAACTTAAATATAAATGAAGGAAGGCAGGCTGGGGATTTAGCTCAGTGGTGCCACCGCCTGCCTTGTAAGTGTGAGGTCCTGAGTTCGATTCCCAGTACAAAAAACAAAAAAAAAAAACTAAAGAAAGAAATTGTATTGTCATCCAACAAATAATTAGCAACTACAATATTATATGAAGACTAAAAAAAGACTTCAGCTAAACATGAATAGCAGTAACGGTAGCCACAGTGGCCACATTCAGAAGTCTTGGACCTTTAACTCTCATATATATTGCTAAATGGACTAGTCATCAGAGCATTTTACTTTATAAAAGAGGATTTATTCTCTGCTTTGGGAATCTTAAACACCTAATGCAAAACCTACTGAGACCAGCAAGAAGGGTGAGCACAGTGAATATTTATTTCATTGTCAATGTCTAATTGGATCTGCAGGCATAGTTCAGCCTCATCAGAGCCAGTCCTGAAAAGAAAGCTCTGTTGTATCATACAAACACTTTTTGTGTGGTTCTTAATTACTTTCTCATGGATTCCTTGTTTTCTAGGTCTTATAATACAAAAATCACAGAAGGCATTTAAACAGCAGACAGAGGAAGGTAGCTGGGATCTCAGAAACCCATAGGTCAATGACCACTTTCTTAATATTAGGAATTTTTTTAGCTTGTTGCTACCATGATGTGACGGCTTCTTAAATTATTTGTTTATTCATTCATTCATTCATCACATAGTCAATAAATGTTCTAAAAATAAAATCAGACTTAGATTCCAGCTCAATGCTAAACAGGGAGAATGCCTTTGTCCACCTCTCTCAGCTTCCATTTTCTGACCTGTGGATAGCACTTTCCATAGGAGATACTTGGGACAGCACCATGGTTCCATTTAGGTACTTCCCAGAGGTATAAATTCATATAGAGCTTATGACTAGAGAAGCCTCAATTTCCCCTATAGTTTGGAATCTTCAAAAAAGCCATTTTCCCCACTGAGAGTCTTTCCTGTTATTCCAGCGGCTTCGTATACAGACAGCTCTGATGATGAGACATCCCCCAGGGACAAGCAGCAGAAGAACTCAAAGGGAAGCAGTGACTTCTGTGTCAAAAATATCAAGCAGGCAGAGTTTGGACGAAGAGAAATTGAAATTGCTGAACAAGGTAAAGAAAGCAGGCATCTTTCCTTCTCTTCTTGGCCTATTACTTTTTGTCCATGTTAATCCCTTTATACATCCTGGATCTGGTAGCTGGTGAAATTTCAGGGTGACACTGAAGAGTGCTTATAACAGAAGAGTCTGAGCTCAGGAAACACTATAAGGAAATGAAGCCTGTTGGTCTAGAAGGAACCCCTAAGCAGGAAGGTATACAGGGCATCACAACCCTGGAGCATTTGCCTCGGGCTCCCTGATAAAAGAAAATTCAGGTTTATTGTCTTCATGTCCTGAGAAACCAAATCCAACAGAGAAGGATCTTAACCAAAGAGAGTAAGTTTTTCTACTTATTCCTTTACCTTTTATTCCCTCCTTTCTAATATTGTTTTGTTTGCATTGGGCCTTTTCAGAAATGCCTGCACTGATGGCTTTGAGGAAGAGAGCTCAAGGAGAAAAGCCTTTGGCTGGAGCCAAAATTGTGGGTTGTACACACATCACTGCTCAGACTGCTGTGAGTCCTTTTCCGTTTTCCTCTTAATAACAGTAGTTAATAATTGCCACCAGATATTGAGTGCTTATAACATTCCAGCATTCAATTAACAGCTGAAGTGTTACTTCATTAATTCTTGAAATGCCATATGAAGCAAGAATTCCTTTTTCCATTTTGTATATGAGAAATCCAAGCTTCAGAGAGCTTAAGTAATTTGTCCAAGGTTATATAGCTAATAGATCTCACAGTGTATACAGTGAGCATATGCTTTAACAGTGTAAGTTTAACAGTGTAAGTGAGCATATGCTTTCCTCACTTCCCCGACCTTCCTTTCCACTGTCATTTTTCAATGGATTCTAACTACATCATGAGCTGTTTTTGTTTTGTTTTTGTGTTGTTGTTGTTTGTACCAGGTATCAAACTCAGGACCTTGCACTTGTGAGGCAGGTGGCAGGAACCACTGAGCTAAATCCTTGGCCCCTCCAGTATCATTTCTACAAGGCAATCTTATGTGTTAAGCTGCTTTCAGCTGCAAATAAGAGAGAAACTGGATTCCACCTGACTTACACATGAAGGAATACATTACATTACGTAGCTAAAAGTCTAGCAGGAAGGCAGGCTTCAGTTCAAGTTTCTCAGGACTTCCATCTCCCTTCTCTGACTTCTTGGATCTGCCTCCATAGTGTGCTCACTTTATCTTTATAATCAGCTTGAGGTAAAGTGAGCACACTATGGAGGCAGATCCAATAACTGACATGAAATAGATATACCATTTCTTCCTCTTTCCCAAGCATAAGGAAACCTTTCCCGTAAGTCTCCAGGATACTCCATCTGGTGTCTCATTCAGCAGAATTGGATCACATGCCTGTGCTTCACCAGTTCTGTCAAGAGACCAGAATTACCATGATTGCTTTAGACTAATGATTCCCATTCTTAGTAGACTTACCATCTCCTTTTTATTTTTTTAAGTACTTTCATCATCCTGAATTAATGAAATTGAGCTATAACATACCTAGATACATATAATTTTGTGTGTGTGGTGGTGGTACTGGGGATTGGACCCAGGGCCTTCTCGGTATATACCGAGTTACATCCTCGGCCCTTTATTTTATATTGAGACAGCATCTCAGATAAGCCCCTAAACTGCCCAGGTTGTATAAACATCCTGGTTCAGTCTTCCAAAGTGCTAGCATTACAGGTATACATCACCATACCTGGCTCATGTCTTAAAAATAAACAAAATCGTAACTGAAATATGAAGGAGGAATAAAAGGAAAGTAATTTATAAAAAAATTTCAAGCCAGGCATGGTGGCACATGCCTGTAATCCCAGCACTTGAGAGGCTGAGGCAGGAGGATCGCAATGAGTTTGAGACCAGCCTAGGCTACATAGTGAGTTCCAAGTCATTCTCAACTACATAGTGAGACCCTGTCTCCAAAAAAAAAAAATCAATATGTAAATGCTTGGGCACAAGAGTAGTAAGATAGTGAAATATTTGTCCTTACAGCATGAATGAGAATGCCGTAAGTGCAGATAGATGGAAATGTGTTGTTAGTTCCAGAGCATCAGAGCAGCATTACCGAAGTACATGATTTTTCTGAAAATAGTAAATGACTCAGTAAATTTATGAATAACAACCACAGTGGAAAGTATGACTTTTCTTTTGATTTACACAATTGCTGCATCCCTGGAAAAACTTTATTTTGGATTTTTTTTAAAAATCTATAAAAATAATTTTGTTAGGGTATAGGG
This sequence comes from Fukomys damarensis, assembly GCF_012274545.1. NCBI lineage: Eukaryota > Metazoa > Chordata > Mammalia > Rodentia > Bathyergidae > Fukomys > Fukomys damarensis. The sequence continues at coordinate 37,736,144 of NW_022900916.1, read as the reverse complement.
TAGAATTAGATGCTAAACTCAGATAATTATAAATTTTTACCCACGTGAAAGTCCACTGGGACATTAGAAAATTATAGCAAATTGGAATTGCATGGTTTTTGTTGTTGTTGTTTTTGTCGTAGTTGTTTTGTTTTGAGATAGGCTCTTGCTGTGTAGTTCAGGCTGGGCTTAAACTCATGGCTATCCTCCTGCCTCAGCCTCCCAAGTACTGGGATTACAGGAGTGTGCCACCACACCTGGCTAGCATAGTTTTTTGTTGTAAGCAGTTGTGTACTATGTTTTCAGAATGTATCCCAATAATGAATGTAACTGTACTGTATACCTAAAATGTACCAATAAACTCAATGAGAAAAAAACAAAAAACAGAATGTCCAGATCCTTGACCTTGCTCACTAAATGCCAATAACACCTCCCTTAATCATTATGACAACCAAAAATGTCCCCCATAATCTTCCAAATCTCTCCCTTCACCCCCAGTACTGGGGATTGAACCCAGGACCTTAGCACTAAGCTGCATTTCCCCAGTCTTTTCTTTTTTGAGGTAGGGTCTCTATAATGCTAAGTTGCATAGACTGGGCTAGATCTTATGATCCTCCTGCTTTAGCCTCCCAGAGTGCTGACATTATAGGTGTGTACTACCACACTGCCCCCACTCCCTTGTAAAATCTCCTCTTTTAAGTCATCATCAATGATGTGATAGTACGTTTCCAACCATATTCAGACCACTCCAGATAAATTGGTGTATTGAAAAATGGTCTGAAATCTTTTACTGGATTTATAAGATCTGAGTCATCTGTATGGCTGGGTCAGCTTTCAGAAGATTATCTCTCCTGAACCACACATTATGTGGTCATACTCCTGATTAAGGACAGTAGAGATTCCTGAAGACACAGATAGCTTTTGGTCTTTACTCTGAGACTTTTTTGGTTTATATGTTCTCTGAGGAAAAAAGTACTGAGACTGCCCAAAATTAATATACTAAATTGAATAGCTATCTCTTTTTGGAACTACAAACTAATGAAGCAAAGCTGAAATACTCTTGAAACCTTTTTTGGGCCTCCTCCATCAGGGATATGAGATTTGAGTGTGTGTGGCTTAAAATAGTAAGTTCTCTGCTGTCTCATGTTGCTAAGTTATATCTAGTCTGTTGTTACCCCCAGGCTCATGGAACATTTTCACCCTTCGGGGCTCTCCATTTTTTCCTGAAGGAGTTAACCACTGTTGAGTTTAATGTTTCTACCCTACACTTCTTTTTTCTTTAAAAAAATTGCAGAAGTATTTTGCTTTTTTATGTTTTTAGTCTCTATTGTTTTTTTTTATTACATGCATGTTCATTTTACAGTATTCAGACATCACCACTACAAACAAGATAGAAAGATAGTCTCTTACAATTCCATGCTTCAGAAATAGCTAATGGTTTCCTGTCCGTGTTTCTAGTAAATATGAATTTATGTATTCTATATGTGTTATCATATCTGACTCTATTGCTACTTCTTCAAAAATGATGATTTGAAGTCAAATTAAACTAGCTTCTGAGCTCTATCTCTGCTGCTTCTGCCTGCCTTCGCTGGTTTTTGAGCCCAACTAGCCACAAATCTTGACTCACAGCTTTTCTGGTTTTTATTTATTTTGGGGTTTTTTGTTTGTTGTTTGTGGTATTGGGGATTGAACCCAGGGCCCTTCACACTGAGCTACATATCCACCCTTTTTTTTTTAATTCGTATTTTTTATTTTAAGTAGGATCTCATTAAGTCACTAAATTGTCTAGGCTGGGCTCAAATTTGTTGTCCTCCTGCCTCAGCCTCCCAAGTAGCTGGAATTGCAGGCATGTATCACCACGCCCATTTAGAAAATACAAAATTTTAAAAATGAAAATTACCAGGCTGGGGATTTAGCTCAGTGGTTCTGCTGTCTGCCTCACAAGCACAAGGATCTGATTTCGATCCCTAGTACCCCCCACCCAAAATGAAAATTACCAGTACCAATAATTAGCCACCATCAGGAAATATTAATGAAAGCTTTTTAACCACATTGAAGTAAAAGTAAGTTCAGATCAAATCAGTAGATGAAACCTCCCTGCCCAAACAGTGCTAGGGATTGAAACCAGGGCCTGGCATGTACCAAGCAAGCACTTTACCACATCCCAGCCCCCGATAGTACTTTTTTATGACAGAAGAATCCAGTCCATAGTCATGTCAGGTTTAATTGTCTCATGTGACTCCTTTAGTCCACAATAGTTACTCAGACTTTCCTTGACCTTCATGTCCTTGACAATCTTGAAGATTACAGGTGAATTGTTTTGTAGAATCTGCTCAGCTTTGACTTTTCTGATGGTTCCTCACTGTTAGATGCATCTATGGTAGAGATGTGAGAGAAGTGATGCTGCGATTTCCCCAATGAATCCAGTGAGGGGTGCATGATTTGAGTTTGTCTCGTAACTCATGGTGTTCACCATGATGCCCTGATTGAGGTGGTATCTGGCAGCTTCTCCTCTGTGAAAGTTATTTTCCCTCTTTGTGATTAATACTTTTTTGGAGTAGTATGAAACTATAACTATCCTATTCATCAAACCTTTGGTTTATTCATTCATTTTTGTTTTTTATTTTTCATAATGGGTTTAATCTGTTACTGACAATATTTTTTTCTTTCTTTCTTTCTTTTTCTGTTTTTGGTTTTTTGAGACAGGGTCTCACTATGTAGTTGAGACTGACCTGGAACTCACTATGTAGCCCAGGCTGATCTCAAACTCACAGCGGCCCTCCTGCCTCAGCCTCCCGAGTGCTGGGATTATAGGCATGCGCCACCACGCCTGGCTACTGACATTACTTTGATGCTCATGGTGTCCCCAGTTTGACTAGGAGGAGTCCCTTCAGTGTAGCTCCTTTGTCTTTTGACATGTCACTTTTATTCTTTCAGCACTTTCTTGCTTCCAGAGTGAGATAGTTTGAGCGTATCTTTTATGTCCCATGCACTAGCCTTGGAATCAGCCATTTCTTTTATTGGATCTGGATACTAAAGTGCTCTTTGCTGTTGGGCTGTCTTTATTTCTGGATCCTCTTTTTTACTTTTGGAATATAATTACCCATAATTTTTAACATATTTTGTTTGCCCTGTTCTTTCCCTCTTTGCCTTCTGGAACTCCAATTATATCTGTGTTAGACCATTTGATAATGTTGTATATATCTTGAATGTTCTGTTCTGATGCTTCCCCTTCCTTTTCTTTTTGTGTTTCAGCTTGGTATTTCTGTTGATCTCTCTTCGAGTACATAGTGTCCAATAATAAAACAGTTGAAGGAATTCTTAAACTTGTTATTTTCTATCTTTTCTAGCATTTCTATTTGATGTTTCTTTAAGTTCTTATCTGATAAAACATGAGTCTGGTTCCACTGATTACTGTATCTCTAGACAGTGGGTTTTTTTCCCCCAGTGTCTTAAAATTCTTTGAGTAGCAGTCTCCATTACAGCCATGAAAAGGCTGGACTTATGCACCATAGGCTTCACATGCCTTCAGCAGTGACTGCTATTGCTCAGGATTTGAGGTTACTACTAAAAGGCTTGCAGTGTTTCTGCTTCACCTTCAGCTTTCAGCTGCTTTAGCACATATGTGCCACAGGGTGGCGCTGGAGCCCCCCAAGTGCTGTCACAGGGCAAACCTCTTAGTAAGGGCAAGTGGAGTTCTTGGGTCTCCTGTTTTAGGTGCAGTGTTAGGCAAGCTTCTCTTGAGCAGGGCTTTTTCGGTGTTCCTGCCTCTCCTTACAGCCAGATTTTGTCTTTCACTTGAGGTGGGTCTTGGGCAGAAGATATTTTCCTGTCCCTCTGGTGAGCTAGAAAGGTAGCAGATCCTTGTTTAACTCAAGAAGATTCCCTGCTACTCTCCCAGGAGCAGAGTCTACCCTCCCAGGAGTGATAGATCTTTACCTGGTCCCTAATGGGAGGTGCACTTTCTAATTTTCTTCATATCACTCCCTGAGAGAAGCGTGTGGGGAAGTGTCCAGGTTTTATACTGGCTCTTCCTCTTTTACTTTTTTTTTTTGAGACACATCTTGCCATGTAGTTCAGGCTGGCCTTGAACTCACTGTGTAGCCCAGGCTGGCCTGCAATCTTGGCAGTTCTCCTGCCTCAGTCTTCCAGGTCCTGGGATTACAGGCGTGCACCACCACACCTGGTTTATTCTAGCTCTGAGCACAAGCAGTCCCCTAGTGGCTTTTGTTTTGTTTTTTGGGTTTTGGTTGGGTATGGTTTGGTTTTTTAAATCTTGGCAGCTCCTGCCTCAGTCTTCCAGGTCCTGGGATTACAGGCGTGCACCACCACACCTGGTTTATTCTAGCTCTGAGCACAAGCAGTCCCCTAGTGGCTTTTGTTTTGTTTTTTGGGTTTTGGTTGGGTATGGTTTT
>NW_022900916.1:37726019-37729272 GCF_012274545.1 Fukomys damarensis | reverse complement strand
AGTATCTTATTAAGGATTTTTGCATCTATATTCATTAAGGAGATTGGTCTGTAGTTCTCCTTTTTGGTTGTATCTTTCTCTGGTTTGGGAATCAGAGTGATACTTGCTTCCAGGAATGAATTTGGAAGTATAGCTTCTCTTTCAATTTCATTGAAAAGTTTGAAGAGTAATGGTAGTAGTTCTTCTCTAAATGTCTTGTAAAATTCAGCAGTGAATCCATCAGGGCCTGGGCTTTTCTTTGTTGGTAAGTTTTTAATTACATTTTCAATTTCACTGATTGTGATTGGGGTGTTTAAAATGTTTTTATCTTCTTCGTTCAACTTTGGTAATTCATAAGTATCTAGAAATCTGTCCATTTCTTCTTGGTTTGGTTTTTTGAGACAAGAGTATTGCTATGTTGTTCAGGCTGACTTTGAACTCACAGCCTCCCGAGTGCTAGAATTATAGGTATGTGCCTCCACCATTAGCTAGTCCCCAAGTCTTATGAGCCCTGGGTGGAAGTCCCTGGGAAACAGCCTGCCTGTGAGTATGAAATCTCCTTGTGTCTGGCTGAGGCTGCCAGAAATTTCAGATAACACATTTACCCTTTAATTAAATTTTAGCTAATTTTTCTTACCCTCCTCCTCCCTTCCTTGCTGAAGGTAAAGCAACATTCCTCGTTCCCTGAAAGGGCTTACTTTGGAGTTCAGTTGACTTGGTTGATTAGTGACTTCTCTGATGGGGTAAAGTAGGCTTTGCAGGTTATACAGCCTTGTTAGGGTGGAAGTTGTTCTTGTGTTTTTATCCTGAGCAGAAGCAGAACTGCAAGTGTTTTTTGTACATACAGTATTTTGGCTTTGAAATTCTTTAATTAAATCTTACTGGGGGCTAAATCTGCTAAATGGGTAAAAGCATAGCACTTAGCTGGAGACTCCTCCCATGCCTCTCCCAGGATATTGAATGTCTTCCCATGCCCTTTGCTGAGAATACTGAAGAGGTTCTGTGGAGCACAGTTTGTTTGGTTTTGTTTTTTGTTTTTTGTTTTTTGTACCAGGGATCAAACTCAGGACCCTGAGCTTGTGAGGCAGGCAGGGGCACCACTGAGTTAAATCCCCGGCCCTATAGAGCACAGTTTGAAAATCACTGATCTAATTTGTTCCTGATATACTTTCTCACTGTCAGATACACAAACTTAATCTTCTTGACTGATTATTTTGTGAAGTTGTGTTCATCTCCTGCCTTGTCTTTTACACAGGTGCTTATGGAAACTCTGGGTGCTCTGGGGGCACAGTGCCGATGGGCTGCCTGCAATATCTACTCCACTCTCAATGAAGTAGCTGCTGCTCTAGCAGAAAGTGGTAAGATCTTTTGCTTGTTCTTTATTTCTTTGGCCAAAGTACGTCTCTAACAAGTTCCATTGGTTCAGTGGAAGTCTTTAAGGAAGGTTCACAGTAAAAGAGCTCCTTGGAAAAAATGGATCCCTCCTCTTGATTAGTTTGCTCCCTTTTGGAGCTTCCCTTGTCAAACATGATCTAGTTAGCTTATTGTTTTACAACTGGCAAATAGCTATCTGTATCAAATACTCTATTATTCATGCTCTGCTTTGACTTGCTAATAGAACACCAGCAAAACTACTGTCTAAGGTATTATAAATTAAATAATACTTCATAATTTTGTGGCCCAGCTGGTTTTCTAGCAAGTGGTTCACCCTGGTTTAATGTTTGGTATTTCTGCTTTAGCAGTAAAGAGGACTCAACCTAGAAGATTAATATTTGATCACAACATTCACTCATACTTGAAGGACAAAAGACAGAGGAATTTGGACTTTTTGACTTCCTGCCTTCACTCTCTGGCAGCAACATGTAGGTCAGGGTACCAAACACTTATTTCAGAGCTCTCTCCTGAAAGAGCATGTCCCTCTTGTGGCTAACATTCTTATTTCATTTGTTCTTTCATTTATATTTACTTATTTTATAAAATATATATCACACAAACAATTTTTTTTGGAGACAGGATCTCACTATGTAGTACAGGCTGGCCTCAAACTTGAAGTGATGCTCCTGCCTCAGTTTTGTATATGCTGGGATTTCAGTTGTTCACCACCACACCTGACTAGAAAATCACACAAATATTAAATGTATACACCAGTGAATTGTACATATGCAGTCTTTGCCCTCAGAGTCTTGTATTGTGGTAGAGGAGATAATACACTTACCTAGTACTAATCATAATAAGAGAGCATGTATGATAAATACCATGACAGATCTTAAATCAGAATTTCTTACACAAATAATAGACTAAAAAAAATAGAAACATTCAGATTTCTTGAGTACTCACTTTCAAGTGGGTTAGTCAGGCTCCAAAAGGAGCGTGACACTTATAGAGGCTATGATGTGAAACAGTATTTTAGCAGATGAGAAAGAATATGAGCATTCTCCTGATGAGGAGAGGGAGATGACTAAAGTATAGAAACAAGGAAGATCGAAGTGTAGTTGGGAAATGGTGAGGATCCCAGTTTGATCAAGAAGCACTTATTTCTGATTTCTTTTTTCCTTTAGTGGTATTTTTAGCAACCATCATACTCTTGTCTATTTTGCTTGTCTTCTTTGGGCTAAGGAGAGCAAAATGAGTACCAAAGACAAAGGAATAGGTAAAGGATCTAAAGATAATGCTAGTCAGTGAAGAAAGAAAATCAGTCCAAAAAATACAGCAGAATGAGGGTTTGGACTTGGGGAAAAATTAGCACCTTCTTTCCAAAACTTGAGACTCAGCCCTTTTTACAGCCTTCATGTTTTTCTTTGTTCATTTTTCATAGGATTTCCTGTCTTTGCCTGGAAAGGAGAGTCAGAAGATGACTTTTGGTGGTGCATTGATAGATGTGTGAATGTGGAAGGCTGGCAGCCAAACATGGTAGGTCAGATTTCGGCTAACAACAGTTCTGTATGGATGGGGACTGGGGGGAGGGTATGACCTGGGAGAAGGAAAGAAATGGCTTCATTTCTGGCTGATATTTCTGGGTTTCCAATGGAACCTAATGCTTCTTAAGGTACCCCAAGAGTATTGAACCTCTTGTAACTTCAGAGTGCTTTAATTGTTGATGCCGATGTTGAAAGCATTGATATTCTTCAGTAACATGAAAATGCTGCTCAGAATTCACACATAGCTGCTTAAAAAGCAAGGGTAATGCATTTCTATTTCTTGCTACTGCTTACTACCCACCCCCCGCCAAAAAAAAAAAAAAAAAAAAAAAAAAATAAAAAAACCAAACAAAAAA
>NW_022900916.1:37719680-37725954 GCF_012274545.1 Fukomys damarensis | reverse complement strand
CCTGCAAAAAAAAAAAAAAAAAAACACTAAAAACACCAATCAAAAAACCCTACAGCTCCTGAGGTGTACTCAGTTTTCTTTCCAGGATCTATATACTGAATTTATAGTATACCTGAAGTGTTTCCATATTCAAATATCTTTTCTTTATTCATTAACTATCTATTTAAAACAAAATAACCAGACAAAGTTTTGGGTTTTTAAATTTCTGCATCATTTTTATTTTTTATTTATTTATTTAATTATTTATTTTTGGTATCGGGGATCAAACTCGGGACCTTGAGCTTGCAAGGCAGGCGTTGGAATCGCTGAGCTAAATCACCAGCCCTATTTTGTTTTATTTTTAAAAACATCAAGTCTTGAAGGCTGGTAGCATATCAGGTTTACAAAGAATCAGAAAGCTACACAAAGTATGAGACACTCTTGCTTGAGAAATGTGTTTGCCTATTTGTGAGAAGAGAAATTAGAATATCAACTGAGAAAAAGAAACCACTGAATGCTGTTAGAGCAGGCCTCACCTGGTACCTGGCAGAGCAGATGCCTCTGTCTGAATTCTCTGATCCAGGTCACATGACATGAAGTGCTGGTTTGAGGAAGCTGGGTTAAAGCCTTCATATCCTAGAGGGAGATAACAGTGGCTCTAAAATGAGTCAGCTTGTTCCACCAATTTTAACAGTGACAGGACAGAATATGATTGACAGTAAAAAAAGATATGCAGGGGGGTTCTCCTGAGAATAAAACACTAATTTTATAGTCATGAGCACAAGGATATGAAATTGTGCTCAGAGAGCTTTTACAAACTATAGGGCCAACACAAACTGCTAGAAAGCTTAGTGAAGAAAATTAGACAAGGATGAAAACAGTTATGTCCCAGAAAGTGGAATCCATACCTTTCTGTATCTTGTCACAATCTAATATTTTTCCTTGCTTTCTAACCTGAGGAAGATTCACTGATGACCACAGTTTTCTGCAATAGCATTGCATGGGAGAACTACATTCATTATATTGGGAATAGCAGTGCTTACTTTGGCAGCACACATACTACAATAGGATTAACAGCTACCTTCTTGTATCTGATGGCTTTGTTAAAAGGAAAAGTAGGCAAAAATAGTAGGGCATACCACAAAGTTTCTAATTTTTTAGATTTGTTTTTGTCTCTGACCTTTTCTGTGGCTAAGGATTAGAGAATCAAGGGAAAACTCCATGGGATTTTATAGGTGCAAAAAGAAAAGAAAAGAAAAACTCAAGAGATACTTTGGGTTTCTTAGGGCATTGATTGGTTGTGATAGTTTCTGCTTGCACTGTGCAGTGAGCATAAGAGTTTTAGTGAGAACTCTATCTGGGTCCCTGCTCTCAAACAAGATTGGACTCACTCAGAGAAAATGCATCAATAGCAAGAACATAATCGAAAGAGATTAGTTGAAAGACATGAGTTTAGGGAGTTTATGTACTGTGGGGTCCATAATGGTGTTTGGGCACTTATAGCCGTTTTGATGGAACTGCTAGGTGAGTGCTGCCAGCAGAGGGCAACTCAGTCCTGCAAGGACTCTCCAGGAAGATGGGCGTAGCATTGTGTGAAGTCTCAGAGTGCTTCTGCAGCCCAGGGGAGGGCTGGAGTGCCACAGCCTAGTGCCTAATAGTATTCTAAGCTGCTCTTTCTTTAGCTTATTTATAATTCAGAAACTTTCCTCTGCTGATGAAAGCTCCAGTGGGCACAGCATTGTGTTTATCTTTAATTCCAACCTGAAATAGTGATGAGCTGTTCAGAGGCATGCTTGCACACCTACATGCTGCACGGTTCCCTGGTTATTTTTAATTTGGTTTATACAGAGTGAGAGGTTGTGCTCAGCAAAACCCCACATTGCCACCCGATATGTTGGGTGGGAGAATGCCTATACTTTGGCAAAAGTAAAGGATTAATGAATACAATCTTATAAGCCATTGTTCTGAAAAGGAAACTAATTATTTGTCCTTAAACTAAGCCTTGATTGAATATGTTGAAAGTTCTAAATTTAACCAACAGAGATTGACTATATCAAGTTCAGGCTTTCTGAATATCTACTGCATATGCAAGAACTAGTGTTCTAGATAACCACTTAAGCTATCAGTCCATAAGAAAGTCCTCATTAAATGTAAATTTTGATATAGATGTGTCATGTGGGAGGGTCATTTGACTGTGAGCTCTGCAATTGACCTTTTGCCTCTTGTTGTTTGCTTGTGTCTAGTGACTAAGTATGTAGTATATTATTATATTAGCTCTGGCTTTAGGTTACTTTGTATACCATTTAGTAAATTTGAAATACCTGTAGATTGGTAATTAGAAATTTGGGTACAAGACCCAGAGAAGCACTGAAACCTTGAGCCTTCAGCAAAATGAATGACATTACCGGTGCTTATCTTTCTCAGATCTTGGATGATGGAGGGGATCTTACTCATTGGATTTATAAAAAGTATCCCAACATGTTTAAGAAAATCAAAGGCATAGTTGAAGAGAGTGTTACTGGAGTCCACAGGTAAGATTTCAGATGAGCATCCCTGGCCTCATGCAGCTGAGACATATACTCGTTTTCATTTTTTGGTACCGGGGATCGAACTTGGGACCTTGTGCTTATGAAGCAGGCAGCAGAACCACTGAGCTAAATCCTGGTCCTGAGACATATACTCTTGAAATCACACACCAGTAGAACACATTATGTTAAAAATTAGACCCTGCTATTAGTTGAACAGATCTAAACTTGTATACTTGTTTTTTAAGGTAATAACACAAATAACAAACAAAATAGTGAAAGACAGGCAGGTGGGACAACAGGTGGGGTCCTCGTGTTTTCTAGTCAATACAGTGATTACTTGTCTTTTTGGATTAATTCATTTTTTAATAAGTATTTTTGGAACTTCTGCAGCAGCAGTGGCCACTGCTGCATGCTGCAGTGAGATGATACCAGTGAAAGCTCTAAAAGGTTTGCCATCGCTGTTCTGAACCAAGAGTTACTTTAGGGGTAGGATATAGAAATAGACAAAACTAACAAAACCTGTGCCCTCACAGAGCTTACATGTTTGCATTACAGAGCAAGGACATAGGGTTCTGTTTGCAAATGAGCAGTGTTTTTCTGGGTAAAATTGGAGACATTTTTGTTTGCTATTATTTACCCCTAAAGAACTGAAACATACGAAATAAATTTTTATGGAAGTAAATTTTGAATTAGCCACTGTAATTGCTTGAGTGTATTATGATCTCTCTCTCTCTTTCTTTTTTTGGTTTTTTGAGACAGGGTCTCATAATGTAGTTGAGACTGATCTGGAACTCACTGTGTAGCCCAGGCTGGTCTCAAACTCACAGAGATCTTCCTATCTCAGCCTCCAAAGTGCTGGGATTACAGGCATGCGCCACCACTCCTGACTTATGATCTCTTAATATACAAAACTATGGATTATAGCATACTCTCATACTCTTAGAAAGGGATGAAGGTTGAATAAAATGAATAGTTTTGCCAGGTGTGGTGGTGCATGCCTATAATCCCAGCACTCAGGAGGTTATGAGTTCAAGGCTAATCTGAACTAAATAGCAAGACTCTGTCTCAAAAACAAAACCTTAGAGTTAATTTTTTTGTTTTTGTTTTTGGGGTTTTGTTTGATATATATATATAAAAGTTTTGGGCCAGGGATTTAGCTCTGGTATTGCCGCCTGCCTTGCAAACATAAGGTCCTAAGTTCAGTCTCCCTCCAAAACTACACACACACATACATACATACATACATACATACATACACATACATACATACATACATGTTAAAGTCTTAAAATTTGGAGTTAGGTTGAGGATTTTCCCCACATATCTTTGGTTTTCTAAGACAGAATCTTGTTATGTAGTTCAAGCTGATTGAACTCAACTCACTATGTAGCCCATTCTGGCCTTGAACTTCCTACAATTCCTTCCAGCAATCTTCCTGCCTAGCCACCTGGGTGTTGGGATTATAGGCATGTGCCACTGCACCCACCACCATATGATTTTTGAATGAGATCTTTATTTCTAAGCTGTATATAGTCTCTAAAAACACAATATAGTAATTCTCAATATCCTTCCAACAGGATACAAGTCATGTCTCTTGGTCATATTTCTAGGATTTAATATGAAAACAATAGTAACTGTAATGTCTTATTATTTTATGTTCTTGATTTCTCTCATCCCTAGGCTGTACCAACTGTCCAAAGCTGGGAAGCTCTGTGTTCCGGCCATGAATGTCAATGACTCAGTCACCAAACAGAAATTTGACAACCTCTACTGTTGCCGTGAATCAATTCTTGATGGGTAACATTTTATCTTTGAGATGAACCTGAGTTTTGAGTTGTTGAGTTAAGGCTCTGGGTTTTTTGTTGTTGTTGTTTTCCATTTTTTGGTTATTTCCAGAAATGATTCATATGGTACCTCTGGATCTATCACCACATCACACCCAATATTTTATAACTCATCTACATTGCCATCACTGTTTTAAGAAAATCTATTTCACTTAAGAAATGAGACTAGCTCCTGTGTATTGACAGGGCAGAGTTCTTACTTTGTGACCCCAGTAGGTGTATGAATCATTAACTAAAGTCAGTAGTAACAAACAAATATCTTCTAGTTTAGAACAAGGTTCCTGGTGATCCTATTCCAGATTGTCACTCGTGCTGTGTATATAATTCTAAGTTCTAACTATCATATAATCCTCTGGCCAACTGGAAACTTGGGGTGAACAGATTCAGTTTACAAGACATTTCTTTCACAGAACCTTTCTTCACGTTTCCATTAAACAATGGTTCTGTGGACCATGTTACTAACTAGTCCAGTTCTCAGGCAATTTACTGGTGGCACCATAGACATTGGAGCCAGAAAGACCTTGCTTTGAATACTGGCTCTGTTTATTTAATAACTGTAATTCCTTGGACTAGTTTCTTAATCTCTCAGTGCATATTTCTGCATCTGTGAAATAGTGACAGTAAGACATACCTCATAGAGTTATTATGAAGATTAAAGGAGATGATAAGTTGCCTAGTGTTATTTCCCTTGTGCTTCTTTCTAGAACTCTGCAGTATGTTTTAGAGTTAAGTTAAATCTTTTTTTTTTTTTTTTTTTTATACTGGGATTGAACTCAGGACCTTGAGCTTGCAAGGCAGGCGGCAGCACCCTGAGTTAAATCTGCAGTCCCAAGTTGTTAAATCTTAAGGGACCTTTGTTTTGAAATCTTTTTGATTTGTGGGATATTCAGGGAAAATTCTATTGTTTATTATAATACTTAAGGATTAATAGTATTATCAGATATACTGAATACTTTAGTGAATTCTTAATCCAGCTGTCTTTTATAGGCTGTCCATAATTCTGTCCACATATAAGGGTTATTATGACAAATACCTTGAACCTAATCAAATCAGTAGTAGTCCAGGTATATTTCATTAAAATATTTACTTATTAATAAATGTCTTTTAGACTTTTCAAGTGTAAAATTTTTGAGCCTAAAATCTGTCTATACTAAGTTCCTTAAAAAATACATACAAGTACCTATACTAACTAGTTCATAGAAGTGGATAGAATGAATTCCTCTCAACCAGAGTTTATCCTGTAGTTAAAAGTCTATGTATGAAAGTGAGAAAAAAGCAGTTGAACCAGAGTTAAGGTTAGATTTTACAGTGAAAAAATGAGAAAATACCAACTATTCAGAAACTTATGAGTCGTAAGACCTCATTGATACCTGCAGATGGTGAAAAACTTGGTCAAGAGAAATTTTTCCTCCCAGAGGAGTGAAGAGAGGGAGAGCTGACAGGAGAGGTAAACTTTACTCAGGGAAGCCACAGTGGAAAAGGGAGGACAGTCAGGTTAATAGAACGTATATGAAGAACGTGTTGGTGATCAACCTTCTGTGCGTCTGGGGTGGTTACAAAGGACCACTATAAACAACAAGGGAAACCCTGTTGCCTCCAAGAGGCTGCTTCTGTAATTGGGCTGTGGTGCCAAATGCAGTGCAAGTGCACTTCTGGAGACTGAGGTTCCATTTGGCAGGAAGAGGATAGCCCCGGAGCTCCAAAGGAGCCCAGGCAGGATTTCCAGAATATAACATAGACTGTCACAGGAGCTCTTCTACTAGAGGGTCCTGGGGCTAGAAGAATTAGTAAGAAGTTAGAGAATTGGCAAAGCTCTTGTACAGCACCAGACAGCTTATTGCCCTAATGTCCCCCCAAAATTCTTCCATGGCTGAGATCTTTTCTGTCCTTTATCCTTTCACTTTTTTTTTTTTTTTTTTTTTT
>NW_022900916.1:37706765-37719422 GCF_012274545.1 Fukomys damarensis | reverse complement strand
GTACTAGGGATGGAACTCAGGCCCTTGTGCTTGCAAGGCAGGCAGTGGAATCACTGAGCCAAACCCCAGCCCATATCCTTTCACTTTAAGGCAGATCTGGGACCCTAAGATCACAGGGAAACCTCCCTATGTAGAATCCATATATGTCTATCACCTATTTGTAGAAGTAGCAGTGTTGATCATATTTCCATTCTACCACAGCCATTTATAGTCACAGAGAGAGGATGTCTTCCTTTGGGAAGGAAAACAAAGCAAATTAGATACTCAATTTAACCTCCGGGGCAAAATGAGATTTTTTTTTCCTGATTTAATGGTGTTTTTCTCCCTAGACTTAAAAGGACAACAGACATGATGTTTGGTGGAAAGCAAGTGGTGGTCTGTGGCTACGGAGAGGTAAAGTTTAACCTTTCTCTTACTACGTATTTCAAATGTGTTTTGCTGAAGTAGTCTAGAATTTTTCATACACAGAGACATAAGTATATTCATTTACCACTTTATATGGGAAAAATTACTTTAGAGGCCCTCTGGTTAAAGTATAATCTTTCTTTTTCCCTTCTCATTTTTTTCCTAAGTTGATTTTCTGACTTGTTTCAACACCACTGCTTGTGATGTTCTTTTAGCTTCTGTTTTGATTATAAATCGTGAGTGTGGGTGTTCTTGTGCACTTGAATGTGCTAAGTAGGGTCTAGGGGTTTGTTTGTGAACTGCATTTATTGTTTTTATTTTTCCCCAAGCATGAATCTATTCAGTGAAATTCTTTTTGGAGGCAGAAAGAAAAGTGCTCTTTACCAGAAGCTTTGAGAGCTGTTTTCTCACTGACTTCCCTTATTATATGTATTCTCTCTTGTTCAGGTGGGGAAGGGGTGCTGTGCTGCTCTGAAAGCCATGGGCTCCATTGTGTATGTAACTGAAATCGACCCCATCTGTGCCCTGCAAGCTTGGTAAGCATGCACAGGGAGACCTGCTCCCTCTTCTACACCACCATCTAACATGCCTCCAAAGAATAGCATGGATAATGCCACATCTTATATCAGAAAGCCCCAGATCCCAAGAGAAGCTGCTGAAACTGTAAGCATCTGTCTTTCAAAGGTCAAGGAGCTCTGATCTGACAGAAGATTAAATTTAGAATTCCTGTGGAAATAGTAACAGGAGATGCTTTGAGCCAGAGAACAAATAGCCTCTTTTCTCCACCATATGTAATCCCTGTGCCTTACAGAACAGTGATCAAAACAATAGGGGTGCTGGGTGTGTGGCTTAGTGATAGAGCATATGCCTAGCTCACCAAAGGCCCAGCACCATAGAGAGGAATGGAGAGGTGATGGTAACAGATGTTTTCTGATGTGATGCCCTGAAAAGAGCTTTTTTTGTGATATTCCTCCCCAAAATGTATGACTGGAATCTAATCATGAAGAAATAATCAGACAAACCTGCTAACTATTGAGTGAAGCGTATGTGAGAATTTGTACTACTCTTAATATTATATATCTCAACCTGTTAGATGTCTGATATGTCAAATTTGTGTTCTCTAAAAATCGAAGCATGAATTCTAGGAACAACATAGGTTAAGAGTAGCAAAATATTTATTGAAAAGATAGCTCCTGAGAGGCAAGAGGGGACCCAAATGGGTAAGTGGGACCCCACTTTACTGGGAAGTTTTATAGAGCAAAACCCATGTGGGTACAACATGGCTTATGGATTTGATTAACCAGTAAGGTTACAAATATTGTTGTTTAGGTAACAGTGATCCAATTGGGAAACAAGTCACATAGCAAGTGTGCATGGAAAGAACAAAGACTACTTCTAGGAAATGATGGGTCCAGAGTTCTTTGGTCACCCACTAGGATGACTCATGTCTATCTAGACTTTATTAGGCTCGGTGTTTGTCTTTTGAGGAAATATGCAGGCCTGGTCATTTCGTCTTTACCTTGAGGCCTCATCTCTAACACATATCTCCTGACACGATTGTGATGTGTTCCATCTTTATCCTGATTCTCTCTAGGGCCTAACCCTATCTGACAGCTTATAATATTTCTACTTAACTTAGCTGTCTACAATAAAATAACACTGAAATTAAAAGCTTTTTAAAAAGAGTGGTTCTTTTCTTACCTTTATTATGTAGATAATCTTACCTACTTCACAGAATTGTAAGAGTTCAATAAAATAATTATCATATTTAATAAATAATAAGGTACAGAGCTGTTGTCACAAAAATAGATGTTCACTAAATGGTCGCTATTGTTAATAAGATGGAAATGTCACTGTCCCTAAAAACTTGCAGGTCCAAGTGTCCGTAACCTGTATACCTCACACAGTCTTTACCACTAACCCTCCCAAAAGGAGGTCCTCGGGGTAGAATATGCATAGCATGATGCCATTTTCCTCTGCCCTACCATTCCTCATATTTCCTAACCATAAATCCACAGATTTCCCTAGCAGAGCTGTTGATTTTCTCTAAGGCAGGGTTCCAGCATGTGAGGGGAACCATCAGGATTCATTATAGAAGCCTGAACATATACTGATTATAGTATAGTTCAGAGTATCTGTTATGTACTGTGCTGTGTGCTGAGGATAAGATGAGATAAATGAGACAAGGCCCTACTTTTAGAAGAACACAGATAAATAACCACTGTGCAGTACAGTAAGTGCTATTATGAAAGTAGATGGCACATGCTTCTATAGGAGAGCAAAGGAGAAACCTCTAATAAAAGAAAAAGGCAGGGTAGCTGTCTTGGCAGGCAGGGTGAATGGGGCACTGAGGAGTTGGAGGCAGGAGGATCACCTCAACTTCAAGGCTAGCCTGGGCTACACGGTGAGTTCAGGCCAGCCTGGACTTCACAGCAAGACACACACATACAAGAAAAAGCTAACAACAATAACAACAACAACAAAGACACATACATACAGATAGAGAGAGAGGCAGAGAGAAGGAAACTGAGAACTGAGAAACTTGTGTTTCCTTAGTTTGGAAGTCTGTGCCAGGTGTAGGGAACAAGTGCACAGTATCCAAAGAAGACAGCACAGCGTATTTAAGAAGCTGTAAGTATTTGAATGTAGTTAGCAGATAAAATAAATTTGGGAGAGTGATAACATCTGAGGTAGAAATCATATGTCAGTATAATCATACATCTATATTAGTATTCAGACCTTATCCTGAAGAAAGGCAGTCCTGTTGAAGTATTTTAAGGAAGTGACATTTGTTTGTATTTAGGAAAATCACCCTGCAACATGATTTTAATGATGTAAATCTAGAAGCGATAAGATTAGGCCAGAGGTTACTGCTGTAATCTAGACAAAAAGTGCTAAGAATTTAAGTTGTAAGAACTAAGCAGGGTTGGGGATTTAGCTCAGTGGTTCCACTGCCTGCCTCACGAGTGCAAGGTCCTGAGTTTGATCCCCGGTACTAAAAAAAACTAAGCAAGGACAGCATGTATCAAGTGTAAGAGGACAGATCCAAGATTTTTAAGAAAATAGAATCAACCAGATTTGGTGACAGCTTCAATTACAGAGAGCAGTAGCTTTATGGTATTCTATTTTATTTGCTCAAACAGTTGGATGATCAGTGATCTATTGATCAAAATAGAAAAAAAAAAAAGAACTAGATGGGGAGGAAGTGCATAAAAGAGTATTTTCCAATACAGTAAGTTTAAGGTCCTTCTCATACATCTGTAAGGAGTTACTCAGTAGATAACTTGACCCTTTTCTATGAAGCTTCAGATAGATCTAAATTAAAGATACAAATGTGCAAATCACATAGCTATAAATGCTCATTTGCAGTTAAGGGCAAGGAATGAATGAGTACTGAAAAAATAGAGAAGTCCAGTGTGGAACCCTACAGAGTACCAACATTAAAGGTTGGCTGAGATTGAAAAGAGATAATTAGAAAATAAAAGAAAAAGCAGGAGACAAAAACATGGAATCCAAGAAATATAATATTTAGTGTAATAGGAGAAATCAAGTGGAATAGAGTTTAAGAAATGTTTTTATCTGTTGGCATCCGGGAAATCATTGATGATCTTTGGAGGGCAGTTTTAATAGGGTAGTAAATTTAGTGGCTAAATGACACTTTCTAGAAATTTAGTTGGGAATCTCATGATAAACCCTGGGTCCCCATTGTAGTAAGAAATAAATTCCAGTGATATGAAGGAAGCTTTTATTTCTCTCCTGTGTGAACTAAGGAAATGGTTTGGATTTTTCACTAATAGGAATAGTCCAGCTATCTTAAGAAGAGATATTATAGGTACCAGAAGAAGTTGGTAATAGCATTTAAGATTCTGTGGCAAAGGCTTCTCAGGCGCCAATTTAGGTTCATTGATAATGCTTTATTTTTACAGTATGGATGGATTTCGACTGGTGAAATTAAATGAGGTCATCCGACAAGTGGACATTGTTATTACTTGTACAGGTATGATTGTAACATATTGCGTGACGTGGCACTTGGGAGTGCTTCCATAGAATACTTGAAAGATGACTGGATATGTTTTGAACAAAGCAGACTCTAAAGCCAGAAAGCCAGAGAGTGGTCCACAAAACCAATCAGTCTCTGTCACATTCTTCCTACCTCTTTAGAGGTCTGACCAAAGGTATAATAGGAATATTTCTCTCCATCTTTTATAATTGTTATATCTCCATCTATCCTCAACTACCTAGGAGATGGTTAGATATGAGATTCATTTGTAGAGGTTTATTTTCAAAACTAGATCTTAAATTTGTACATTTGATTATTATTTTTTAGTACTGGCAGTTGAACCCAGGGTCTCAAGCATGCTAAACATATTTATGACTGAGCCCCTTGATTCTTTATTTTACCTACAAAAGTGAAGTTAAAAAAAATGAAGGATATTTCTCTGTAATCCCTGTAATTAAGGCAAGGCCAAAGCAAAATTTTTCACAGTTAGAAAAAGTAGAAGTTGTTATTGTATTAATTCCCAAATAAATAGATCTTGGATTTTAGAGAAGCATATATAGATAGAGATGGCTAGTGTTCTTTTTCCTTTTCTTCTCTTTTTAAAATTTTTTATTTACTTATTTATTTATTTTTGGTTTGTTTACGTTTTTTGAGACAGTGTCTAACTTTTGTAGTTCAAGCTGGCCTCGAACTTACTGTGTAGCCCAGTCTGACCTTGAATTTGTGGTGATCCTTCTGCTCAAGCCACCCAACTTTAAGATTACAGTCATATGCCACCACACCAAGCAGGCTAGTTTTCTTAAATTAAAAAACATATTTGATTTTTGTGGTAAAACGTAAATCAAAGGAAAACTTGGTTTTCCTTTATAATTTTGTTTTAGAGGGGGAACATCAGAGTGTAGGGAGAGCTGAGAGCAGGAAAGAGGAAAGACTTTAAGAAGCTGTTCTTAAGCAAAGTGTAGTGGTCCATGCCTAGGAGTCCAAGGCAGCAGGATTGCAAGTTTGAGCCTGGCCTGAGCACTTTAACAGGACCCTATCACACAATTAAAATGGAGCTGTGTGTGGTGGCACTCCCAGCATTTTGGGAGGATGAAGTAGGATGATCACAAGTTCAAGCCCAGCCTGGTCAACTTAGTGAGACCCTGTCTCAAAATAAAAAATAAAAAGGACTGGTGATGTGGCTTAGTGTGAAGGCCCTGTGTTCAGTCCGTAGTGCTTAAAAAAAATAAAGAAACTGTTATTGCTTTACATTAATCTGTCAATCTCTTGAATCTTTTTCTTTTGGGTTCAGTCCGTAGTGCTTAAAAAAATAAAGAAACTGTTATTGCTTTACATTACTCTGTCAATATCTTGAATCTTTTTCTTTTTTAACAGACTGATTGAGATACAGTTTGTGTACAATATATGTCACCCACTTAAAGTGTACAGTATGGGCTGGGGTATAGCTTAGAGGCCCAGGGGTCAGTCTCATGAATCAAAATGAATAAATGAAGTGTACAATTCTATGTTTTCTAGTAAACTCATAGGGTTGTACAACCATCACCACAATCTATTTTTTATTGAGATATAATTCACATTGCATAAATTGTGTACAGCTCAGTAATTTTTAATGAAATTGTGCAACATCCCATTATCTAACTCTAGAACATTTTCATCATTGCAAAAGAGAAACTTCATACCTTAACCACTCCTTATTCTACCTTTTACCCTCCTCCTGCCCTAGGATAGAGTTTTGCCCATTCTGGACACTTCATATAAATGAAATCATCTAATATGTACTCTTGTGATTGGCTTCTTATACTTGACATTATATTTACAAGGTTATCCACATGATAACATATATCAGTACTTCATGTTTATTATTAAATAGTATTCCATGGCATGGATCTACCACATTTTATTTTGCTATTTATCATTTGTTGAACATTTGTGTTTTACTTTTTTGGGCTTTCATGATGTTACTATGGACCTGAGGATGTAGCTCAGGGCTAGAGTATGTGCCTAACATGCACAAGGACCTGGGTTCGATCACCAGCACCACCTCAAAAAAAAACAAAAACAAAAACATAAATAATGCTACAATGAACATTGTATATAAGGTTTTATGTGAACATATATTTTCCTGGATATATACTGCAAATAGAATTGCTGGGTCATAAACTAATTCTACTTTACAATTTTGAGGAATTGCCATATTTTTCAGCCCTGGTGATCAGTGAGCTGACAGATGTCACAGCCAGATCACACTATATCCACCATTGTACGGTGCCCTCAACAGTGCACATGAATTCTAATTTCTCTGTATCCTTACCAACCATTGTTACTGTCTCTCTTTTTATTTTTACCATCGCAGTGAGTATAAAGTAATATCTCACTGTGATTTTGATTTGCACTTCTGTAGTGACTAATGATGTTGAGATGCTTGTTGGTCATTTGTGTATCTTCTGGAGAAATGTCTATTCAGACTTTCTGTTCATTTTTATGTTGGTTATTTGTCTTTGGGAATCATAAGAGTTCTTTATGTATTCTGGATACAAATCGCTTTTCTGTTACATGGTTTGCAAAAACTCAGTCCCACCCTGTGGGTTGTCTTTTCATTCTGTTAGTGATATCATTTGCAATACAAAAGTTTTTGGCCAAGCATGGTGATTTTATACCATGATCCCAGTTATTTGCGAGGCTAAGGGAGGAAGATCATAATTTTAAGGGCAGCCTAACAAACTAGCAAGACCTGTTTCAGAATAAAATTTATAAAAGGGTTAGGGATATAGCTCAGGGGTAGAGCTCTTGCCTAGTATGTGCAAGGCTCTGAGTTCAGTCCCCAGTATTGGAAAAAAGTTTTAAATTTTTACATAGCCCAGTGTGTCTTTTTGTTGTTGTTGTTGTTATTGGTTGCTTATGCTTAAGGTGTAAATGTCTAAGTAAACCATTACCCAAACCCAAGGTTTCAAAGATTTACTTCTATGATCTTCTAAGAGTTTTATGATTTTAGTTCTTACATTTTAGGTCTGTGATCTATTTGGAGTTAATTTTTACATATTGTGTAAGGTGGGAAGGTCCACCTTCATTCCTTTTCTTGTGGATATCTCTTCTGTTTTTAAGGTAATAAGAATGTGGTAACCAGAGAGCATTTGGACCGCATGAAGAATAGCTGCATTGTATGCAACATGGGGCATTCCAACACAGAGATTGATGTGGTAAGGCCAAGTGATTCTTTATTAGTGTGCTCTCTCTCTCTCTCTCTCTCTCTCTCTCTCTCTCTCTCTTTGTGTCCCCAACCCCAAGAATCAAACTCAGAACCTGGAAGAGGAAAGAACAGGGTCATTAGCCATCCTAAACATGACTATCCCAACAGAGTTGTCTGCATTATTCCTGTACTAGCCCTATGTCCTGTGCTTGTGGATGCTTTAGAGCTGCCTCATCACAATCGTTTAAAATGATTGTCTTCTTCCAAATTTGATACCTACTTATACTATAAGCCATTTTCTCTTTATCTTTAGGATTGAGGGCTGGGTAAACTCAAAACTGTAAGATATAATGAATGTGAGAATGGTAGTCAGTATTTTGGGGATGTTGGATTTTTTACCATAAAGATAAGATCAGTAGGTTGGTCCATGGAGATAAGTCAACAGAGAGAAATCTGTGGGCTGGAACGAGTATATTGCTGTCTGTCTGTCAAACACTGCAGTTTCTCCTCTTTTCTGCCTCTTCCATTGGGCTAGGTCTCCCCTTAACATATTTTCTGAACTATAGTATTTGGGTCTATAGAAGTTATAATCAATCCAGCGCCATTGTTTGTGTTCCTCACACTTGGAAAATCTTTCATCACTTTAGTTCTTTAATTTGATTATATTCACACTAAAATTTTCCAACCCAAGATTTTACTTGGTCCTAATAAGTTCCCCAAGTAATAGTTAATAGAAGTATAATTTCTTTTCAGACTTACAAAGTATCTCTCAATATGACTTTCACTCTGGCTTTAAATTTGTGTGGTACAATTCTATTTCTCTGGGTAACTGGCTCAACCATAGCATGCTTTCATCTGGACTGATGGCTGCTCTGATTGAGCTTCAGCATTGCCAGGTAAGGATGAGTTGATTCATTGAGAGCCTGTTGAATAATAGCTATTTTATATGATTGCTCTTTTTAATTCTGTGGTCTATTCTTCAGTTGTTAAAGGGCTGGGGAGTAGGGGATGGCTCAGTGGTAGAGCACTGGCTTAGCATGCAAAAAGCCCTGGGTTCAGTTCCCAGCATCACTTAAAAAAACAAAAGGTGGCAAAACAACCTACCAAGGCCTGTTTCTCTTCTGGGGTTTCTGAATGGGTTGGCCCCATTATTCTGTCTTACTTTCCAGTTTGTTTACAGTTAATGATTTAGTTGGTACTGTAGTTGGCTCCTTTCTTCCTCTTAAGTTTCATTTATGTGCTCTATTGCCCCTTAGCTAACTGAACAAACATAGGTCAAGGGGGAAGGAATTTTCTCTTAAAAACTCAGGAAGAAAAACAAAACAAAAAAACTCAGCATTGAAAGAAAAATAGTTCCAAATACAATCATGTACCTTTTGTATTTTTACTCATTCCCTGGCTATTTCATAAGCTGTTACTCTTTTAACTTGCAAGGGATGCTGAGAAGTTAAGCACATTTACAACCAAATAATTGATTCAAAATGAAACTGAGGCACAAAATCCAGTTGTTTTGACTCTAAGTCTAGTTTTACTTTGTTTTGTTTCCAATATGGTATAAACTATCACTTCCTGACCTATAGGTTAACTTTAACTTCAATTTGTGATGGTGTTATCTCCTTCAAAGACAGCCGAGACATAAATAATCTGTCAGGATGAAGACTACAAAATTGTTGTACCTTTCATCACAATTTTTTTCTCTTCTTTTTTTTTTTTTTTTTTTTAAGACAGGTTCTCACTGTGTAGTTCGATCAGATCTTAAATTTACAATGTAGCCCAGGCTAGCCTTGAGCTCACAGCAGTCCTCCTGCCTTAGCCTCCCAAGTGCTGGGAAGCTGCACCCATCATGCCTGGCTCATCACAAATATCGTGTGTGTGTGTGTGTGTGTGTGTGTGTGTGTGTGTGTGTGTGTGTATTACTGTATGTTAGCTGCTATTCTAGATGCTGGTAGACAATGAACAAAACAAGCAAAGATTCCTGCCTTATGGAGCTTACGTTTTATTGAGAAGACAACACACATAACAAATAAGTAAGGAGCTGGGGATTTAGCTCAGTGGTTCCGCTGCCTGACTCGCAAGCACAAGTACTGAGTTCAATCCCAGGTACCAAAAAACAAAAAAAAAATTGGAATAAATAAGTAAACTTTATAGTATGTGAGAGGGTGAAAACCATAAAAAAAAGAAAAAGAAAAATGGAGCATGGTAAAGGGAGTCAAGCTCTGGGTTGTAATTTTAAGTAGGAGTGTCAAGCTGAGAGCCTCATTATGAAGGAGATATTAGAGCAGACTTCAGGAATTACCCCTGTGGATTTTTAGATGAGGAGCATTTCAAACAGAGAACGAGCCAGTTACACATGCCCCAAGTTGGGAGTGTGCCTCGTCTATCTAAGGAATGAGAAGGAATAAGCGGAAGGCAGGGGAGAGTGGAAGATGACATCAGAGAAGTAACAGGCAAATCCTATTGGGTAGTGGCGGTGAACCGATGGCACACACAGAAGCAGGCTGTTTGTATCATTGAAAGCTCTAAAAGGTTCTCTATCGCTGTTATAGGGCCTCATATCCCATCCTAAGAACTTCTGATTGTATTCTGAGAGAAACAGGGAGCTGTTGTAAGGTTTACAGCAATCTTCCTGGTTGTTAATTGGATGACTTATCTTAAAAGGATCACTCTGCTGCTGTGTTGAGACTAGACCTAGTTTTATAGGTAATGCTAGGTAGATCCCAGTATCTGCCACAACATGAGTCAAGGGACAGCCTTCCCTTCTGTTTATCTTCTTGGCACAATGTATATAGCTAAATTAAATGGTCCAGAAAGAAAACTGTTCTTTTGAAAAGTTAAATTATTGCCGGGCGTGGTGGCACGCACCTGTAATACCAGCACTCGGGAGGCTGAGGCAGGAGGATCGCTGCAAGTTCGAGACCATCCTGGGCTACACAGTGAGTTCCAGGTCAGTCTCAACTACATAGGGACACCCTGTCTCAAAAAAAGGAAAAAAAAAAAAAAGAAAAGAAATTAAATTATTGACCTTTGGCTATGGTATCACAAGGCATTTAAAGTAAAGTTTAAGGAAATAGCAAACTCAACTAATAACTGAAACCAAAATGTTCATTCATTAGTTAAAAACTATATACTGATTACTTGCTCTGCACTGTGAAAAGTACTAATTGATGTCTGGATATTTAACTCAGTGGTTTTGCCACCTGCTTCACAAGCGCAAGGACCTGAGTTCTATCCCCAGTACAAAAAAAAAAAAAAAAAAAAAGTACTAATTGAGTGAAGAAATAGCTGCAAACAATATCCTTCTGCTTATGGTACTTATATTCATTCTAGTGCCAGGGGCAGATAATAATCAGATAGTTATAACTTGTTAGTGCATAATATTAAAGAAAAAAGCAAAGTAAAGACATTGAAGATACTATTTTATTTGGGATAGTCAAGGAAGATCTCTTTGAGGACATAACATTTGAAAGAAAACCTGAATGAAATGGAAGAGTAAGCCATCTGAGCATTGTATTCTGAGAATTTAGAGAGCTGGGATGTCTCTCGGTGGGAAAGCACCTGCCCAGCATGCATGAGGCCCTGGAATTAATCCTCAGTGCTACCAAAAGTGGGGGGGGGGGCTCAGCGGTTCGGTGGCCTGCCTTGCAAGCACAAGAACCCAAGTTCAATCCCTAGTACCAAAAAAAAAGAGGGGGAATGCTGAGTAAAAGATCCTGAGGTATAAACATGTTGTTTTTGTTTTAGATACAAGGTCTCACTGTGTAGTTCAGGCTGGCCTTGACTCACTGTGTAGCCCAGGCTGGTCTCAAACTCAAGGTGATCCTCCTGCCTCAGCCTCTCAAGTTCTGGGATTACAGGCATTTGCCACCACACCCAGCTACCTGCTTAATGTTCGGAGAACAGAAAAGAAGCTTTGTTGGCAAAAACAGAATGGACAAGGAGGTAGTCAGCTATGCAGAACTCTATAGGCCACAAAAAAAGACTAAATTTATTCTAAGTAGAAAAGAAGTCACTGGACAATTTTAAACAAATGAGTGATGAAATCTGACTTGTGTTTTAAAAATTACTTTGGTTTAAACATCAATATGTGAGCTAAAGAATAGTTCTCATGACAAACACTGGTGTA
Source organism: Fukomys damarensis (assembly GCF_012274545.1). Lineage (NCBI taxonomy): Eukaryota > Metazoa > Chordata > Mammalia > Rodentia > Bathyergidae > Fukomys > Fukomys damarensis. Next base: position 37,707,707 of record NW_022900916.1, on the reverse strand, counting down.
GACAGTTTTTAAAAATTAGTTTGGCTTTTGTATAAAGGAAGCACTTTGGAGCTTGGGTAAAGATAGCCAACAAAAGGTTCTTTCAGTATTTCCTAGGTAGAAGGTGGGGGTTTGGCTTAATAGGTAAGCAGAGGAGGTATTAAGTGATATATTCTAAGTGTTGGGATTTGCTAAATGGACTGGAATGCCAAATGTAAGCAAAAGGAGAGATGTATTACATGATAACTTTGTTGGATGCCTTTAGGAGAGATTTGTGTGAAGCTGTGCCAGCCATGGGGTAGGAAACACTGGTCAAGGAGTGTCGTTGCCAAATGGCCCCTAACAGGTCATTGGTTCTCCCCATGTAGAGATGAGTTAACCCTGATTATCTTTAAACCTCTTTTCTAAGCTGACCTTCAGGATCTTTTGTGCCTGCATCACAGCCTTTCAAGGACTCTAGTATCTGCCTCTACTCACTTTTGATCATTTTCTTGTCTTCATAAGAAAGTGTCCTTTCCTTGATTCCACTGTATCTTTTTTCCCAAGGAATAATTCCTAAGATAGACAGGAGTCACATGTTACCATTTTGTCAGCAGATTGCTTGTTCTCTGGAAGATACACAGGGTATGAAGTATAAAATCCTGAACTACTTACAAGTCCCATCACAATAAAAAGAATGCCAGGGTTATGAAAGAGTATTTGTTGTCTCTACCTGGTTATTACCCTCCATATGATAGTCCAAAAGCTGGCTGACTTGCCGCTTACATCCTTAATGTCCTGAAATGGTTCATTTGCTTAAATTCTTCACAACTCTAACCACAGCATTTACTTTGAATTTTCCTTTTTTTAAAAACTGCTTTTGAAGATCATACACAGGGCTCTGCACATGCCACACTGACTACAGCCTCTAAAGTTCTGATTTTAAAATAATACTTGCTTAATTTGAAAATTCAAATGATTATA
>NW_022900916.1:37697883-37706711 GCF_012274545.1 Fukomys damarensis | reverse complement strand
GGGGTGGTTTTGAGACAGGGTCTCACTATGTAGTTGAGACTGACCTAAAACTCACTCTGTAGTCCAGGCTGGTCTCGAACTCACAGTGATCCTCCTGCCTCAGCCTCCCAAGTGCTGGGGTTACAGGCGTGTGCCACCACGCCCGGCTAAATGATAATATTTAAAGTAAGAAGTAAAAATTTACAAGATTGGCTTTATGTTATATTGTTCTGCAACTGTTTTCCACTTAACAGTGGTTTTTGTGTTAACATATGTAGATTGGACGCATGCCTGTAATCCCAGCATTCGGGAGGCTGAGGCAGGAGAGTTGATGTGAGTTTGAGACCAACCTGGGCTACGTAGTGAGACCCTGTCTCAAAAAACCAAAAAAAAAAAAAAGTAGATTGGGGGTGGGGGTAGTTCTCTGGGATTGAACCCAGGGCTTCAATGTATGCTAGGCAAGCTTTTGGACCACGAGCTACATCACCAGTTTCTACTTTTTTTTTCCTTTTTTAAATTGCATAATAATCCAGTATATGGAGCTATACAGATTTTACATAGCCATTCCCTTCTTGATTTATATTTTTATTATAGTAATGTTAGATTGAACATTCTTGGATGCTTGTATTCTGAACTTGATCAAGTATTTAAAGGAGTCCTAAAAGTGAAACTAATTGGTCCAAAAATAGATACATATAAAGTTTTCCTAGCTATTATCAAATTGCTCTCTGGGAAGATTGAATTGCTTTATGAAATTTTAATGTCTCAAGAAATTTAAAAAAAAAGAAATTTCAAGTTTCCCTTCTTTCTAATAAAAAAATGATCCGAGTCAGGTGGGATGGCACACACATATAATCCTAGCACTGAGGAGGCTGAGGCAGTAATATCACTGCATATTTGAGGCCAGCCTAAACTACAAAGTGAGACTGTGTCTCAAAAAAAAAAAAATCCAAACCATGAACAGTTCTGAATACACTGAAATATAATTATATATCTTTCTTTCCTCCTGTTTTGGTACTGGACCAAGAACATCTAAAACAGTAGTTGAGCTCCCCATTGTATGTTTAGGTAGAACTTGAGGATGCAAAAGTGAAACAAAACTGTCCCTATTTATAAATTTTCATGCTCTTAAAAGAATCCACAGTCTTATCTATCTTTGTGTCCTTTACTGCAATGTTTAGAATATGATATATACTCAATAAGTGATTATTATATAACTAAAAGTATTTTTGTTTGTCTTAAAACTAGTATTTGGCAGAATTTTTGAGTTTTTCAGATGAGCCAATGAGTAGTTTTGGAATATGAGCTCTCTTTATATTTTAGGCATTCCTTTTGGAAGAAGGAAGTAGTTGTTTTAAGTGTGCACCCTGTAACTGTTATTTGGTTGCTGTTGTTAATAAACTTAACATATTTTCTCTTGTTCTCTGAATATACAATACACAGAAATGGAAGGAGGGTGAGCCATCAGGAGCTTTACTCTACTATTAAGCATTTTGTAAAAGGATACCTCACATTTGCATTTAGGTCACAAAGCTTCTGTTACCTTAGGGTGGACACCATCATTGAGAAGGTGGAACTTGGGACATGGGGACATGAGGGCAGAGCCCTGGGCCCCCCCAGCATGCTGTTTAGGACATTTGGCCTTCTCCAACTAATCCCACTCAGCTCTGATCTTTCTTTTTCCTGTGTTTCGTCAGCACTTACATATTCAATTTGCACTGTATTTAATTTGCACTTGTTTGCATGTCGCTTTAAGTATTTTTCTATCACATTTGCATTGTTTTGTGTCCCCATCTAAAGTGTGAGCTTTTTGAAGGCAGAAACCATGCCTTTGGTTTTTTTGTATTTCCCATAGCACCTTTTACTGTGCTCAAGCAGAGAGTGGGTGTACAGTGTATGTTGTGGAATGACATCCTGAGTGATTCCTTGGGCGTAAGATTAAATTCCTTGAAATGGAACAGTCCTAATCAACCCAGGACAGGTATTCTCCATGTGGCATGTTGGTTGCTCCTTGAAATGGCTCCTTTCACCATCTTTGTCACCAACATGAGTCTTGCCATGGCTAATAACATTTTTATTGTATGTGTTCCAGGCAAGTCTGCGGACACCAGAGCTGACCTGGGAGCGAGTGAGATCTCAAGTTGACCATGTGATATGGCCTGATGGCAAGAGGATAGTCCTACTGGCCGAGGTAAGACTGAGGCCAGCAAGAGATGTGCCCTCCTGAAGGGAAAACTGCAGTGCTCAGAGCTCCTTCTCCTCATGTTCCCTTATCTTCCTATAGATTTTTCTTAAGCTCAAGCTTAACTGCTTACTGATGGATTTTACTTCTAATTGTGAAAGGTCTTTTCATTCAGCAATTAAGAAACTATTTTGGTTCCGCACTTTTCACCAATTATCCTGTCTCTCCATGTCACTCTCCAGGTTGAGTCAGATAATGACTATTACTGTGGAAGGAATTAACAGATAGAACCAGTGCCACTTTGAGTGATGCTTACAAAGAGATAATGTCATTTGTGGGATGGTTTAATCAGGAAGCACCAAGTAGGTATTCCTGACTGTAACTCACACTATCTTAGGCAAGCTCTGGGAAAATCATGTCTTTGCTGAGAGAGTCCCTGTGTTTGAATGTCTGTTTCCCTAAACTGAGCCAGATGTGTACTGGGTATTCAACTATGTATGTGGTAGTTTTATTGATATTTCCCTACCCTGGTCTCTTCTAGCCCACACTTGTTCTGTTTTTTAATACTATTTTTTGTTTTTTATTTATTATTATTGTTTTGTAGTTTTGGAGAGCAAACCCAGGGCCTTCGACATGCTAAATAAATGCTCTACCAGTGAATTTCAACTCCAGCCCTTACACTTTTTTTTTTTCTTTCTTTTCTTTTTTTTTTTTTTTTTTATTTTTTTTTTTTTTTTTTTTTTTTTTTGGTTTTCTGAGACAGGGTATCATATATAGTTCAGGCTAGCCTTGAACTCACTGTGTATTCCAGGCTGACCTCAAATTTACAATGATCCTCCTGCCTCAGGCTCCTGAGTGCTGGGATTACAGGTGTGCACCACCACACCTGACCCTTATTTTTCTTTTCTTTTTTTTTTTTTTTTTTTTTTTTTTTTTTTTTTTTTTTTGTACCAGGGATAGAACTTGGACCTTGTGCTTGTGAGGCAGGCGGCGGAACCACTGAGCTAAATCCCTGGCCTTCCTTACACTTATTTTTTACTTTCATACCATATACTTTTCTGTGTCAATGTTTGACTGCTTTTCCTTTAAGACTCCTCTTCCCCAGTGCTATATTCCTGGTTGCTGTAATTCTCCATGTTTTTACTGCAAAACCTCTTCAGGGAAAGATATCAAAATAATAAGAAGTATAATAATAGTTTTCTTGAGTTTGAATTTTTAGTCAGTTTTGCTTTATTTTTTGTTGTTTGTTTATTCATTTGTTTTTGAGACAGGGTCTCACTATGTAGTTCAGGCCAGCTTGAACTCATTATGCAGCCCAGGCTGGCCTTGAACTGGAAGTGATCCTCCTGCCTCAGCTTTCCAAGTGCTGGGATTACAGGCATGCACCACCATGCTCAGCGTATTTATTTCATTGTTTTTTTCTAATTTTTTTTTTATGGTAAAGAAACAATGAAAATATAAATAATATCCTGTCTTTATCTAAGGGTCCATAAAATTAGATTTGATTATCCTTACTGTTCTCATCACAATTTCCTTGCTTATCTTACCTTCTCAGTTATTGTAGGACATTTGTAAAGGGACTGAATTATTTCTTCACATGGAGTAAGGGAGGGGAGAGCATTAAATGTGCATTAATAGCATTGATGTCAGCTGGCTATCTGGCAACTATTTCTGGTTGGCCTGGGAATTCTCATTTTGTAACTTTGATGACAAAGCAAGCATCGTCAGTGTTTTTTTGCCTGTGTGGTTTAACAAAAACAATAGTCAGGCTTCCTAGGAAACAAAATAGAAAAGGGTAGCATAGGGAGAGTTTCCATCTCTTTTTTTCTGAATCATCTACTCAAAATTCAAGGCTGCTGTTGCACTCGGGAGAACCAAACTGAGGCAGAAACAAAAATCATCACATCTTCATAAAGCCATAGATATCTATCCTCCCAACCTGGAGAGACTGCTCCTGGACTTGACTAGACATTGTCTAAGACAGTCTTTCAAAAGAATGTCAGTTCTCAGAAGGAGAATATTTTGCTATAGAGAGTTAAAAATTAATTCAGGAGAAATGTATGCTTCCCTGGCATAAACCTCAGCATCACTGACTATTCCTTTTTACATAACTCCAGAAATCGTTTATCTAGTACCTTTACTAAATTTTCCAGAATTATCAGTGATTTTTTAAAAAGAGCAGTCAATTCCAAAGAAGACATACAAATGACCAACAAGTATATGAAAATATGGTCACCACAAATCACCAGGAAATGTGAATTAAAACTACAGTGAGATACCATCTAACCCCCATAAGAATGGTCATTATCAAAAACATGAGATAACAAATGCTGGCAAGTATATGGAGAAAAGGGAATGCTTACACTCTGTTGATGGGAATGTAAATTAGTACAGCCATTATGGAAAACAATATGTGCAGGTTCCTTAAAAAACTGAAAAAAAAAATTAAAAATAGAATTACCACATGATCCAGCAGTCCCACTCCTGGGCATATAACCAAAGGAAATGAAATCAGTATGTCAGAGACACATCTGTACTCCCCATTTTATTGTAGTAGTATTCATGGTAACCAAGAAATGGAAAAAACTCAGTTGTCTATCAGTTGATGAAAGGGTAAAGAAAAGATGTAGGGCTGGGGATTTAGTTCAGTGGCGCCATACCTGCCTTGCAAGCACATGGTCCTGAGTTTGATCCCTGGTACTGGGGAAAAAAATAAAGAAAAGACAGTGTATATATACGCAGTAGAATATTATTCAGCCATAAAAAAGTATGAGATCCTGTCATTTGCAACAACATAGATCATTATGCTAAGTGAAATAAGTCAGGCATGGAAAAACAAATACTATAATATGATCTTACTCATGTGGAACCTAAAAAAGTTGATGCAGGCCTGGCATGGTGGTGTACGCTTACAGTTCCAGCATTCAGGAAGCTGAGGTAGGAGTTTCACCATGAGTTCCAGGTCAGCCTGAGCTACATAGCGAGACCCTGTCACAAAAAAAACTTGATGTCTTGGAAGCTGAGAGAAGAATAATGGTTACTAGAGGCTGAGAATGGTAATATCAAAGAGGCAGGGATAAGAGGTTGATCAGGGATAGGGATTTAGCTAGGTGGCACCACACCTACCTGGCAAGCGTAAGGTCTTAAGTTCAATCCCCAGTACCAAGGGGAAAAAAAAAGAGAGAGGTTGATGAGTGAGTACTAGATAGAAGTAAGAGTGTCATTGCACAGTATATTTCAAAAAGCCAAAAATCATTTTTTAATATTTTCGCTATAAAGAAATGGTAAACGTTAAGGAGATAGATGTGCTCACCTGATTTAAACATTATATAATATATATGTGAATTGAAACATCACATGGTACCCTGTATGTTCAATTTTTGTTTTTATGTATCAGTTTAAAATAAATTTTATTTTGTTTTTTTGTTTTGTTTTGTTTTGTTTTTGTTTTTGTCCTGGGGATCAAACTTGGGACCTTGCGCTTGCAAAAAATAAATTTTAAATAAAACATTTTTTAAGCACTTCAAAAAAAACAAAATAGTTGCCAAGAAATGGAAACAACTTGCCTATAATCCCACTTTTGAGAAGCTGAGGCAGGAGGATCACTGTGAATTCAAAGCCTGGACAGCATAGTGAGTTCAATTCCAGCCTGAACTACATGGCGAGACCCTGTCTCAAAAAAAAGAAAGACAGGAAAGTTGTCAGTTCTATTATTGAAAACCTGCTTTGCATCTAGCAGTGTATGTTGGGAAGGGTTTGGAGAGTGGCAGTTCTGCTCTTCCCTCACTTCTCAAAGGCCAGCAGGTGTCCTAACACCTCTGTGTTTTCACCTTTCATGACTAGGGCCGTCTGCTGAACCTAAGCTGCTCCACAGTGCCTACATTTGTGCTCTCAATCACTGCAACTACTCAGGTAAGGCCTCTGGAGTAGAACAGAGTGGACAGTGTTTCACTTGCTGCAGGGTAGCCTGCTGTGAACGCTGTGTCAGTATCCACCTCTCTGCCTTTCAGGCTCTCGCCTTGATAGAGCTCTATAATGCTCCTGAGGGTCGCTATAAGCAGGATGTCTACCTGTTACCTAAGAAAATGGGTAAGCATGCACTCTTTTTTTCCTCATTCTTACCAAAGTAGTTCAGAATCCAGGGCTAAAGGAAGCTTAGGGAGTAAAAAATAAGGATATCTTTATCTTATATAATAGGAGATAGGATTCCTAGGTCCCATTCACAGTTAATTTATCCCATTTTCCACATGGGTTGCCATAGTGAATTTCTTATTTTGCTGTGACTTAGCTTACCTGCCTCTGAATTTTGAATTTCTCTCTTAAAAGTATATTGTATGCAAGAATCCCAAAAACAAAAAAGATTCCCCCAAAAGAAAGAAATCATCTCCTACCTTGTGGCATCTGATTTATTCCAATTCTAGGCTGTTAAATAGCCCTGACTTTCAAACTACACCTTCCAATGGTAGCCCAGTTGCTTCTGGCCAAAGGCATTAGGAGTAGCTCCTATTAAGAGTTTAGTTTTGTGCATAATGGTATAAGAGAAACATTAAACTGTCTTAAAACTTTAAAGTCCCTAGGACAGGGGCTTTCGCTTAGTGACATTGCACCTGCCTTGAAAGCATGAGGTCCTGAGTTTGATCCCTGGTCCCCAAACACACACACACACACACACACACACACACACACACACTGAATGGTACAGTGTGTTTATAGACCCCTCAGGCAAAAGTCAGGAATAAATCAACTTCTGGTTTTATTTTAGCAACTGTTAGAAGTTGTTATATTTTCTCTTTAATGGACGGTTTAAAAGGATCTACAATAAACAGTCCGTATTCTGATTAGATATATAATGAAGTTGAGGAGACCAAACAACTATATAACATTTGTGTGTGTGTGTGTGTGTGTGTGTGTGTGTGTGTGTGTGTGTGGTACCAGGGATCGAACTCAGGTCCTTGCGCTTGCGAGGCAGGCCACTGAACCACTGAGCTAAATCCCTGGCCCAAGAATATTTTTAATATTATGAGTAAGTACAATGTATTCAGATAATAGACTATAAACAGAAATACACAAGAAGGAAGAGTACTAAAAGCAGAGTTGAGCCAGGGATTTAGCTCAGTGGTTCCGCTGCCTGACTTGCAAGCACAAGGGCCCAAGTTCGATTCCCTGGTACCACACAAAAAATAAATAAATAAAATAAATAAAAGCAGAGTTGGGAAAGGTGGCACATGCCTGTTATCTGAATACTGAGAAGGCTGAGGCAGGAAGATCACCACAAGTTCAAGGCTAGCCCCAGCCTTGGCTCCATAGTGAGTTGAAGGCAACCTTAGACTACATAGCAAGACCCTGTTTCAAAAAAACTAAAAGCAAAGGAAACTAGTATCCCTTTCAGTTGATACTTTCTAATTTTCCTAGGTGTTAGCTTTTCTCCTTGACCCAAAGTAAGCATCCAAGGCATAATTAAGGTTGGAGCTTTCCATTTTTCAGTCCCCTCACTAGCCCATTCTTTTGGATTATCCCTAAGGATTATTGCTTCTTTCATCTCTCACCTTCCTGGAGAGAAGGAAAGGTTCAAGGCTGAAAGAGATGGTAAGGAAGAGATGTTACAGCTTTGAAAGGCATTGGGCTTGAAGCTGAAGGCAACCATTCCTTAGAATTGAGGGCCAATAAGCAAAAGTTAAGCATGTTTCACTCTGCTCCAGGAATCTGAAGGTGTTTTTCAAATGTTTAAATCCTTACCTGGGGAGTGGAGAACAGCCAGATAGGAGGGATGAATACTTATAAATGGGCTTCTGTGGTCTCTTCCAGATGAGTATGTGGCGAGTCTACACCTACCCACCTTCGATGCCCACCTGACAGAGCTGACAGATGAACAGGCCAAGTATCTGGGACTCAATAAGAATGGGCCCTTCAAGCCTAATTACTACAGGTGCCTTGAGCTCCCCAGAAATCAGGAAAGCCTAGGTGGTGAAGAGCTTCCTGCACTGGAATTGATCTTTGCATCCCTCACCATATACATTTATATGAACTCAGGAAAGTAAACTGACTCCTCCTCAGTTTACCTCCAAAGAATTCTTTGAAACCTTCCTCAAACATTTAAGGGATATTCCCCTTCCCAAGATGTATTGGCCCCTTTTCACAGATGTGAAAAGGGGCCACAATTATCTACACTCCAGAAGGACTTCTGCTTCTTGGCTACACCTTTAGGCAGGCTCTTCGTGTTCCAGCATCCCCACTAGCTGATAACATCACCCTCTTGTCTTTCTTTTTCCCTCCAGGTATTAAGTTCCTGTAACTCAAGCCAGAAGTTTTAAGGAGTAGAACTCCAAGCCATTTCTCCACTACTATCCAAGAAAGAACCCAGCAAGCTGCTTCTCTGATCAGAGCTGCTCACCGTGCTCACCCTGTGTGTTAGGTTATTTATTTATTAAAATCTAGATTCCTGTGCCTGTAGCCTTGGCCCAGAGTGTGGTTACTGCTCCAAGGACCATGAGAGCCACAGAGGACAGACTGAGGAAGGAAAAAATGGGGTAACCTTTCCTATTACATCATTCACTTCACACACACACACACACACACACACACACACACACCCATTGAATCCTCAGCACGCACACACACACACACACACACACACACACACACACACACACACACACACACACACACA
>NW_022900916.1:37696670-37697855 GCF_012274545.1 Fukomys damarensis | reverse complement strand
CCCCTACACACACACACACACCCATTGAATCCTCAGCAGTGGCCATTTTTCTCTTAGCCCAGGAGTTCTAGGCTCCTTCTCTGGGCTTTTCTGGAATAAATGTTCAGCAGCTACCTTGCTCAGTTTTCGCCCTTCCCCAGATGAGGCCTTTTGGAAACCACCAAATTAACATGACCTGGGTTCCCAGCCTTGACCATCACTATCACTGCCTTCTTTATTAAAAAGAAAAAAAGGCTGGTAAGGAAGGAGTGTTAAGGCCTTGGCAAACTGCACCAAAAACTCAGCTGAGCCTGTCCCTGTGCCTACTTAGGTCTCCTCCTTCACTTCTTTCTGCTCCTTGAATATTTATGTCCATTTTAATGCTTTCTGGTTCCGAGAGGGATGTACCTCTGTGATTTCCTCAACAGCTCTGGTGTTTTGCCATCTTTCTAGCCCCACCAAACTCTGCTTAGGAAATGGGAGCCAGCTCCACTGGGAACCAAAGCTTTGCTTCCTTGTTATTTAATTGGAGTTTCCTAGGAAGTCTCCTCCAGGTAAATATCTCTGAAAAGGAGGGCTTGTTGGAGAACACTGCTTCCTGAAACTTCCTGTTATTGCCTGAAACTGTTTCTGAAACCGAGTAGGGAAAGGCATACTCTCTCAAAGAGTTGGAGGTTTTAAGGCCTTGGAAATGGGACAGGTCTTTCAGGCCTACAGCTTCACACTAAAGAAGCGATAGATTTATTTGTTTCCTTGGAAAGACTTGCAGTTTGACTGGCTCAGAGATGACACTGTAGACTCTCCAGATGATCAAAGCTAGTTTGACTAGTTTCAGCCTCATCTGATATTCATCCTTTTGGCCATTGTCATTGATGAAACTAAGATCTGCAATCTGATCTGTCTTCTCTGCTGGTATCTTTTTATGATCTGCCTTCTTCCATTTAAGGATTCAGTTTCAGAGATAGTTTCTTGAGTAATTCCAGCATTATAAAAAATTTTAACAATATAAGCAGCATGAGATTTTATATCCTACCTAAGAGTTGGATTCCTTTCAGAGACTCATTTGCTGCTTTAGAGGTTTCTGGGTGGACCAGAAAGTCTGGAGTAACCGTAGGAATCTTGAAATGAGTCTCTTCCCCCAACCCAGCTCTATTTAACACTCTCATGTTTGTTTGCCTTTTTTTTTTTTTTTTTTTTTTTTTTTTT
>NW_022900916.1:37646599-37696204 GCF_012274545.1 Fukomys damarensis | reverse complement strand
CAGCTCTTTAACCCTCTCATGTTTGTTTGCCTTTTTTTTTTTTCTTTTTTTTCTTATTTGTGTCAGAGTCACAGGACTAAGGTGATTCAAGGAAACATCAGAACACCCAGAATCACTGTAAGCTTCCTATGCTGACCTTCTCCCCTGCCTCTGTGCTCACCAACTTCTCTGGTCTTAACATTCACCCTTGGAGCTAGTCTGGAAGTGTCCTTACTTTTGAAGATAGGGAGGTAGAACTTGAGTAAATGCTATTCGCCTCATGAAATAGTATACAGGCTTAGCCCATAGGGTTTGGTTCTTCAGTAGCACATACATGGCTATATTCTTTTTGATAAGGAAGACCATAAATGCTAAAAATTCTACTAGGCTACTCAATTCTATTGCCTGCCCAGTTCTGGTTTTTATATTAATTAGTTGAATCTCTTTAGCAAAAGATTCAGATCTCTGTACCTCATCTCATGTTCAGAGCTGATTCCATTATGCAGGTATCTGGACTCTAGCCTATCACATTTTTAGACCAAAAATTGTAATCTGCTGTTTCTCAGCAAAGCCTTGCTCTCTACAGAGCTTACTGTGTGCTGGTACTTACAGAGTACTATTGTGAAGAGACCCACTGCAAATAGTGAAAGAGCCACAAGGGCTTCTAAGTTAGCTTGCCAGTCTTGCTGCCCATGGTGAGGTATTTGGCTCTAAGTTTCAGGTGATCTCTCTCCCTCCCCATCTCTCTTTCTCTCTCCCTCCCTATGTCATCAACCATTAAGAAGGAAGAGCCCAGGCCTTCTGTTTGGATTAATCTTAATGCTGGAGTCTGATTACTATTCTCACTTCCTTTGAAATAAGCAAATATGTCTTCTTTCCTCCAGTCTCTCACCTTAGATGCATCCTGACTATCAGGAGGCAAGGGAAAGAAGGCTGATTATCCTTTTGTATGTGACCCTGGCCTGTCGGGATACATACCATTTTATCTACAATGAATTTGTGCTAGTTTAAAGGTCTTCTTGCCTTCTTAATGGAAATACTGTTTCCTTTTTCTCGTTTTTAAAAAAAAATGCTTCTAGTCTATCTTTCCTCTGCCCTTCTACCTCCCCATCCTACCTCCAATTTGAGCACAGCTCCCCATGGCCGCACACTCCTGCAAAGCTTTTTTGCTGCTTGGCTTTTCTCTGAACAGATCTAAAATTGCTGCTCCTGTGATTTTCTCCAAATTAACTTTGTCATGGTTCTAAAAAAAAAGAAATAAAAATGCATTGTTGCATTAAGCTTTTTTAATAAAGGAAAATTATGGAAAGAAAATAGGCAACACCAGCAAATTATATGTGGACAGATCCTAAACTATATATACATATATATATATATATATAAATATATATAAAACTAATCATCTAGTTCTCACTGTCATCTTACTGAAAGGAAAGAAAACCTCTAAGAATTACCATTTCTGAGAAGCTCTTGGAAATCTTTATGTCTAAGTGATTGTATTAGATCAGCAATAATGACTGTGTAATCTCAAAAGACAAATAAAATATTCTTCAAATGGATTCTTATTTTGGATTCTTGCTTTTGTAAACTAGGTATTTGGAGATAAGACTGGGCCACAAGCGAGGGGGAGCCTACTACAGCAAGAATGTGAAAAGGTGAAGCAGTTACCAATAGACATGTTTAAGTAATAATTCCCTGGAGATCCTTGTTCCACACAGGGCCACTCCCCTAATAAATATCTTGTCCCTCCCACCAGCCCATCCCACCATGACATTCATTCTAGCTCTGTGTGTAAAGAAGCAAAAGAACCACTACCCTGGGGAGTTGAGGACAATAGGTTTAATTAAGGTACAGAAACTAAAGTGTGGTTCTACATTCCTCAAGCCCTCTTTCCGCTTTCCTTAACTGGAGAGCACAGGAAGTCAACATCCCTACAATTTGGGATCAAAGGACCCAGACACTGAGGACCCGAATATATCCAGGCAAATTAGCTAGAGGTTTGTCCCTAAAACGGGTAACCTGACTAAGTAGATAATTAATTCAGTTGCCTATTCTTTCTCAACTACCAGCAGGCTAGCTTTCTTCTTTAGTTAACCTAAACTCTGCATCTTGTGGGCAAGAGGTTTTATTCCCTATCAGAATCTTCTGCCACTTTGACTACTGTTTATTTAAATGAAGGGGCTGCAGGACTAGAATAGTCTGGGCAGTCGGTAGTGTCTCAAACTGGTGCCATTCCTTTTAAGAGAGAATGCAGCTGCTAGCAATGAAGCCCATGAGTCAGCTGGCTGGAATTGTTCCCCTACAGCAGAGTTTGATCTCTCTTGTGAAGAATGGGATGAGTGCCTAGGTCTTAGTTTTAGACTCACAGGGTCAGCCCAGGCTACCCCCTGCTAAAGTGAGTTTCTCCACCTCACAGTATTGTAGAAAGAGCTTGGACCTTGAATCAGGCTAATTTGGACTTGAACCCCCACCTCTGCGAAGTTGTATAATTTGGTTAAATTATATAACCAATCAGAGCCTCAATTTTCTTGCCTGTAAAATGGATAATGCTTATCTCATAGGGTAGAGATTTAATATCCTGTTTTATAACAAATACTGCTTAAAGAGCCTGGCACACTGCTTACTACATTACCATCACTTTCTTGACTCAGTCTAGGGTCCTACAGCCTCCATTGTATCATTACACCCACACATGCCTTTTACAGAGAAAAGAGGGTATTATATCCTTTTTCTCCTATATTACCCTAGCTGCCTAATCTTGAAAACAAGGTACTTTAAGACTTCTGCTTTCTCTCTCTCTCTCTCTCTCTCTCTCTCTCTCTCTTTCTCTTTCTTTCTCTCTTTCTTTCTTTTATTGGTGCCAGGGATCAAACTTGGCCCTTGTGTTTGAGAGGCAGGCAGTGCAACCACTGGGCAAAATCCCCAGTACTGCATTATATTTTTAAGCGTCTTTAGTCCTGGTTGCCTCTATTTAATCAATGATTTGACCTCCATGGATTAAAGTGCTTAAATGAAAGAGGAGAATTTTGATCCTTGTAGCTATACCCATTTATACTTTCAGCCCTCACCAACAGCCTGAGTTTAGGGGTAAAACCTGAGTTTTAGGACAAGGGAAATTAGTAGTGTAGGTTTTTAAATAAACATTTAAAATAACCCAACCCTGGAGCCATCTCTGCAAAATTGAAAGACATGTTTGTAGACCCTTATTAGTTCCCATGTATGGATGCCTCTGTGATCAGTTGTATTGATGACTGCCACCTTAGCTAAAAGAAATTTCATGTGTTCCAGTTTCATGGCCTATAATTGTTTCAAAGTTTTCAGCTAATCTGTGGTTTTGTGTTACTTCTACCCCCCTCCCAGGTACCTTCTGACAAGTTCTGAATATCTGGGCCTATATTGAACAGATAGATCTTTACTGTCTTCCATTCTACTGAACTACAGAAGGGATCATGGTTTAAAGGTTCTCCTCTGTTGATTGTAATCTCCACAGCACCAGTTTTTCAGATCTGTTCTCTAAAAGTAAAGCCAGATGGAGCTCTAGGCTCAGGAGTTGGCTTTAGATAGAGGGCAGAGGGGAGCTGAGTGCTATCCCCAATCCTCCCAATAAATCCATCTCCGTCTCTTGCCTTAGGTAGGGATAGGCAGGAAAAGGGACAAAGCCTCAAGACTGGCTAGAGTGGGGATTTCTACCACTGTTGGGGATACGACTGATTGATGAAGTACAAAGGAATATGAAGTTCTGGGCTTTCCTAGAGATCTGATTGCTTAGAAGGAGAGGTTTGGGGAAGAATAAGGTAGATAATTATTTTTAATGAGAAACTCAGTGGCCTATGCTGTGCCAGGTTTATCACACTAAAGTGATGAGGTAGATATGGGTTGTGAATTTTAATTTAGGGTATAAGTTTCTAAGAGTCTAACAAGTTATACCCTGAAAAAAAAAATTCAAAGTCAAATACTTTAGGCCTTCAGCCAAAGCCTTTCTTGGAAATTCACTTTAGTTCAATTCTGTAAACTAGGGAATTCCAGCAGATTTTGCAGCCCAAGGACATTTTGTAATATCTAAAAAAATTTTGGTTGTCACAACCAAGGAGAGGGCACTGCCCTCTCTGAGGAGAGCAGGGATTCTGCTAAATATCCTACAATGCGTGGAACAGCCCCTGCCATAATTTCTCAACCCAAAATGCCAATAGTACAGAGGTTGTGAAATTTTTCTGTACTCCCAAACAGCCCAAAAATTTCCAAAGTGTGCTTTCTCTCAAGCCTGCCTTGATCTGTCATCTACCAACTAGCAGAGGGAAGACTGAGGGAGATGTGATTCAAAAGGAATACACTTGTCCTAAAATATTTAAAGGGTAAGCGGGATTTGGGTCTCCTTGTTTTGGGGAGGTGGTGGGAAATGCTGAATTTGGATCCTGGCAAAGTTGGCTTGATACCAACACAACCTGAGTGGCATGAGAATGGTTTTTAAAAAAAGTTTTCTGGAGGAGGAGGAGGGTGTGATAACTAGACTCTGTAAGGAAGGAGTCAACCAAGAAACAAGTTTCCTTCAACACCCTCTGGGCACCGAGACAAGATACAAGATAGTCAAGGTTGCAAGGCACCATGAGAACGAAGGGTAATTCTGTGAGTCCTGGTTTTCTCATCGGTAATAATGGATTCATGAAAATAACCTCTCAGAGAGAGGTACGATAAGGTATCTAGAAAGCTGCGGCGACTCCTGGCACAGCACATTCAACCCCACCTCCTCCCCTTTTTAAAGCAACCCCGCCGCGGATAAGAGACTTGGTCCTATTCATTCCCTTCCTCCTGCTTGTCTGGGGGCTTCCATTAGCCAGAACTGCCAAATATTTACTACAAGCTGCCTTTTAGATAAATTCTAGAGAGGACAGACCACCGACAGACGGCACAGCCTCCACTGCCCCGATAACACTGAACCCTTGACAAGGATCTTAGAAAGGGGAAGGGAAGGAGGCAAGGTGGGGGGCGGTGAGCCTAAGGGTTACAGTCCATTCAAACCACAAGGAAAGAGTACACACAGCAGAGAAGGGCAGATAACCAGAAGCAACCCTCCAGGGCATCCGCGATTTCAGAGAAGTAAAAATACCTCCAATCTCAGCCCTCGGCCCCCAGTCTCCTAGACAGCTCTCTCTCTTGGCCGAGTGCCTTCCCTTTAGAAAGCTTCTGAAGAGGCAGCCTCTAGTTTCCTGCAGTGACTCAGGCCACCTGATGGTGTCAACGCTTCCCTGCGACTAAGCGGGATGTTCCGCAGCCAGGATTTGGGGGTCTTGGTCTGACTGCAGTGGAGCAGGGGGCGGAGACTAGAGCTCCCAGAAAAGGTGCTATTTGAAAGGGATGGGTGCTGAGGTACACCTTGCAAGAAGCAAAGAGCTAACTCGCCAAACTCAAAGCTCGGTGTTCGACAGGTGGAGTGCGGAGCCAACCCAGGAGTGCCTGGCTTCCACCAAAGCCGCAGGAATTTTTTTAAAAAAAAGAAGAAGAAAATAAAAGAATTGGAAGGAGCGGGATATTCCTTGAAAGAGCCCCACTCCTCCTAGTCCAGCGATACGTCGAGCAGCCAATCGCACTGCGGGGCGGAGCAGCGTCGAGTGACCACAGCCAATAGCAACAGAGAGGGTGGGGCCTGGCTCCGGGCGCGCGGCGGTGGGGTCGCCCCAGGCAGAGAGCGCAGAACTGCTGAGGAGAGAGCTCCAGACCAGCCACATGGAGGATCCAACGACACCCGCGGCCGGGAGCTTGCCTGTCAATGGCAACGACAACGGCAATGGCAACTTCAACGGCAACGGCAACGGTAACGGTAACGGCAAAGGGAAACCGGCGGCGCCCAAGGTTCGGGAAGCGTTCCGCAACCAGCGTCGGGAGTCGGAGGTGAGGACCCCGAGCTAGAGCTTCGGTTGGGGCCCGAGAGACTCCCGCGGGCGGGAAGCAGCGCCTGAGGTGATTGGGGCTCGGCTGGAGGGCCCGGTCCCAGTAACCGCAGCGGTACTCAGCTGTGTAGCCGCGACTCCTGCTCCGCGCCTCCCAGCTGGAGTCGGGACTCCCTCTCTCCTCTGGGAGCCGAGAAAGCGCCGTGGCGAGAGTCCTAGATATTTATCGAGGTATTTATTTCACTTGGTCCCTGCACCACCTTGAAGCAGGAATTGGGATCCCGACCGAGGGGAGGGACCCGCGCGGAAGGGTCGCGGGACTACTGGGGCGGGCAGGGGCGGCGCCCAGCGCCCCAGTTGGGATCCAGGTTGGCTGCGGGGGCTCCTGCCTTGCCCTTCGCATCCCTCTTGCAGACGGCGGCCCCTGCCTGTAAGGGTTAAAGGAGACAGGATCCAGGCACTGGCAGTGCCGGAGTGGGTGTTTGAACAGACTGACCTAGGATACCGCTAGGGCTGTGAATGTTTAGGTCTCTTCCTCCTCTTCTAAAAAAGAGATCCTAACTAGGACGATGAAAGGACTGGATTATTTTCACTCTCGCACACCCGCACCCAGCCTGTTTCCATCCACTGGCCAAGTGTAGAATTGGATGAGAGTTGGGATCAGGAGAAGAGACCAGCAAAAGCCTAGCCCTTTCATTTTACAGAGTAAAGGAGACAACTAACTTGTCCAGGATCAGATATCTGGCTTAGTGAGTGTCCAAGAGCACCAAGCTTCTGAATCTGTCAGACCAGGTTTTGAATCCCATCACTACCGAGTACTCTCTGGCTTTTGGCATATTACCAAACCTCCCTGAGCTCCAGTTTCTTCATCTGTAAAATGAAGTTAACACCACCTCCCTCAGAAGATTGTGATAAAGTCAAAATGAGATAACTGAATATAAAATGTTTAGCATAGCTCAGAAATTAACAGGTCGGTACATAGTGGCTCTTAGTACCATATTACTGTTACCACCAGCACCATCATCATCAAATGGCAGAGCTGGTATTAGAAGCCATGTTTTTGGCATCCCAGTCCACAGTTCAACCATTTGAATAGCATTTTACAGTTTCCCAAGTAATTTCGTGTGTGCTTTCATTTTGATACAAGCAGAGTAGGAATCATCCACTTTTTTCTTCTCTCCCTCCCTCTCCCTCCCTCCCTCTCTCTCCCTCCCTCCCTCTCCCTAACCCCTCTCCTTTTATTTGGTTTGTTTGGTTGGTTGATTGATCAATCAAACCCACAGCCTGTCAAATGCTAAGCACATGCTCTATCATAGAGCTTACACCCTGAGCCCCCTACTTTTTATGTTTGAGACAGGGTCTTGCTGTGTACCCTCATACTTAATAATCCTCCTGCCTCAGCCTCCTGAATGCGGGTGTTAATGGGCCTGGTTCTCTGTCTTTCTCTCTATCATTCTTCCTCCCTCCCTCCCCGTCTTGCCATTCTTGCCTCTCTCAGCCCTCTCATCTCCCTTTTCCCTCTTCTCTCTTTCTCTCCCCTTCCCCTCTCCTCTTCCCCCCTTTCCCCAACCCCACTTTTTTTGTTTGTTTGTTTGTTTTTAGAAAAGGCCAAAATGTAGTCCAGGCAGGCTTTGACCTCAGTATGTAGCCCAAGCTGGCCTCAAATTCAAAATCCTCCTACCTCTACCTTCCAAGTACCAGGATCCCAACCTTTTTTTTTTGTACCAAGGAATGTACTCACACCTCTTGCCTGCCAGCTAAGCAGCCCCAACTTCTGTTTGTTTGTTTATTTGTTTGTTTTTTAGATAGAAGTAGAGTAGGTGAAAAGCTGGCCCAAAGTCATCACCTTGTAAAGGCAGAGCTTAACCCTCCCTCTTCTGGATAGTATCCCTTGTCTCCCTTGATAGGGATCTGGTCTTTTTAGTGTACCCGGTGCCTCCTTCCCCCGCAGAGAACTCATCTGGGAGGATGAGTTATTTTTTAATACACTTATTGAAATCCTTTTATACGTCAGGCAGTGTTTTAGGGGGCAGTGATGCAACAGTGAACAAAAGGTCTTTACCCTTGTAGAGCTAACATTGCAGTGGGGGTAGAGAGACAGATAATATGCAACTAGGTAAATAAAATAAGTTCAGAGTGATACATTCTATGAGAGTATTAAAAATAGCCCCTGGTCCTATCTCTCTTTCCAAGTGGGATGCACATCCCCCACCTATCAAGTCTTTCATCAGGAAAAAGCTCTAACGGTTGCTTTGCTAATGAGCTTTGTGTCCAGAGACTCAAGAGCATTCCACTTGCACTGCAGTTTACCTGATGATTACCTGCAGCTGCACTCCATGCCTGGGTATGAACAACTGCAGTGATCATCTCTATCTGGGCTCATTGCTTGCCGGAAGCCTGGATGGAAGGATGAGCTTTCCTCCACCTTCCCCTGCTGCAAGATATACCTGTCAGTACATCCCCTTGTCACCACAGTACCCAGGTGCTGCATCTGCTTTTCCTTCCCTCCTTCTGTTTACTTTTCTGTAGAAAACAGTGTTAGAGTAATGATCTTTATTCTTCCCTATTGGCTCTAGAGAATTGCTAGAAGAGAATGACTATGGATGAGTAAGCACCCTTGTACATCATGTATTTGTAGGGACACTGTTGACTTACCCTCTTCCAAAGGCTTAGTTTATGAACATCCCATACAGTAAAAAAAGAAGTCAGATGATACTCGTTAATAAAATGATTTGTAACAAAAGGGTTCACCCCAGCACCAAAGAGAAAAAGGATTCATCTTTATACCTCTTCTAGCTAGATCTCCTGGTTGTGTCCATTATTGGTTCTCGGAGTTCTTGACAGTTTTAACAGGTCTGTGCAAGAATAAAGAAAATTCAGTGCATTGATGTGAGTTTTTCTAAAATCTAGTTCAATATATTAAATTTAAAGTGTTTTTGAAATTACATGAAACAACCCATGAATTATAGCTTTTTTTATTTTTTCAAGAGAAATAGAATAATAGAAAATAGTGTAGCTGGGCAAAGTGGTGAAAGCCTGTTATCCCAGCTACTTGCAAAGTGGAGGCAAAAGAATTGCGAGTTCAAGACCAACCTAGGTAACTTAGCAGGATCCTGTCTCCAAAACTATGTGTGTGTATATATGCACACATATATACAAATATATATGGACCAGGGCTTTAGCTCAGTGATGCTGCTGCCTGCCTCAGAAGCTCAAGGTCCTGAGTTTGAAAGGAGGTGGAGGCTGTGCTCAGGGGTAGAGCCCTTGCTCAGTGTGTGAGCCTCCGTATTCAATTTCTAGCACCACACCAAAACCAAAACAAAAGAGTATCAGTGAATCACATAGAGTAAGGGTAAATATTTTGTTAAATTTTAGTTTTCCTGGGCCACGGATTTGGCTCAGTGGTTCCACCACCTGCCTCGCAAGCACAAGGGCCTGAGTTTGATTCCCAGTACCAAAAAAAATTTTTTTAGTTCTCCTATATTTGTGTGTGTGTGTGCATGTATACATGAGTAAGTGTATGTTGGGACATGATATAAAAGGTATTTTTCATTTTTCTAAGTTTGTTAAACTCCTTTCCCCAATACTAGGGATTGAACCCAGGACCTGAAATGTGCTAGGCAAGTGAGCTATATCCTCACTATTTTTTGTGTGTTTTATTTTAGGTTTCCCAGGCTGGTCTCAAATTTGTGATCTTCCTACCACAGCCTCCCAAGTGCCACTGTACCTGGTGAAAAACAGTTTTTAATGATTGTCCTTTATTGTCAGATCGAACTCTTCCCATGTTTGAATATTAAACTGCTCACTCGCTCTCGTCTCTGCATCTATCCATATGTATGTATAGTATTTTTTTTAATTCAAGTCCCTGCTTACCAAAATGAAACATCAACAAACCTATGTAATTTCCTACCCTCGACCTATTTTCCCACCTATTGGTCCCTATGATCCAAAGGCAAAGCTTTGTTTGGAAATCTTTGCTATAGTAGATTTAAACATGATTTGCTTTGTTGGCAGTATAAATTGGTACAGTGGCTTTGGGAAATAACATGTACAAATAAATAAATAAAATATTGATAAGATCTAATGCATTAATTCTCTTTATAAAAATCTATCCTGCCAGGCATAGTGGCACGTGCCTATAATCTTAGCACCTGATAGGCTGAGGCAGGAGGATTGCTGTGCATTCAAGGCCAGCTTTGGCTATGTAGTGAATTCAAGACCAGCCAGTACTACACAGCAAGACCCAGTCTCAAACTAAATATATATATTTTTTTTTTTCTATCCTTAGAGATCCAAAATATGAAAAAATTTTGTTATAGCTTTATATATATAAAATAAAAACCTTAAATGTTCAACAGTAGAGAATTGGTTAAGTTAAACCAATAGATAGCCATCTAGTTATATAACTATTGAAAGTGAAGTTCATAGTAATATAGAAAAAAATGCCCTTATTAAAAAAATTTAAATTGTTTGGAGTAACCACTCATATACTGCTACCAAATGCTAGGTTAAAATAAAAGTATGCTAAGTTCCTTTCCTATTAATTCCTTTAGTCCTTATAATGACCCTGTAAAGTAAATTTCATTATTAGATTTATTTTACAAATGAGAAACTGAGCATGTCATTTTTCAACAATATTCTGGCACCAACTGGATGTCTTACATACAATTCAACTCAGTTCTGATGCTAACTATCCAGAGTTAGCACACAATCTATTCCCCACACATTAAATGCTCAGTCTCACAAGGCTGCCTCCACATTAGATACAACTAGAAATGGAGACTCCAGATTATGTATACATCCACCCAGCCAACTGCAAATTCAGGGGTTACCATGATCTCTCCTTTCAGGTTTGATAATTTGCTAGAATAACCTAGAGAACTCAGGAATTAATGAATATATTATATTTTTGAAAGATACAATTTGGAAACAGCCAAATAGAATAATAATAATACAGTAGGGGCCTGAGGTGGCACCATTTTTCTAGCATATCTATTTTTCACCATCCCCAAAGCTGCCCAAGAACTTGTTTCAGGGTTTTCATATGGCATTTCTTACCTAGACATGATTAAGCCACTGATTATGTGACTTAACTCAATCTGTAGTCCTCCCTCCCCCTCCTAGGTATGGGTAGTATCAATTTTATACCCTCAGAATACAAGTATGCTTTTTCTGGTAGGGCCAGTCCCTCCCTTGAAACTGAAAAGGCCCCTATGAGTTACCTCATTAGCATCAGTTCTGCTGTGGTTGACAGGGGCTCATTGTGAATAACATATAATCCTATCAGGAAGTTCTAAGGGTTTTAGGTTCCTGTGCCAGGAACCAAGCGCAAATATCTTTTTATACCACACTGAAGCACAGAGAGGTTAACTTGTTCATGTTCTCATGCTGTATGACAAAGCTGAGATTCAGAATTTAAAGTTATGTGTGTGTGATGTACTGGAGATTGAGCCCAGGGCCTTCCCACTGAGTTATACCACCCTCCCAGACCATTTTTAATATTTTTATTTTGAAACAGGATCTCACTAAGCCATTAAGCTACTCAGACAGGGCTAAAACTTGTGATTGTCTTGCCTCAGCCTCCCAAAGTCTGGGATTAGAGATATGCACCACATGCCTGGCTTTAAAATTCTTGTAATTTATGCTAGAAGGAAATACCCTCTCAAAGGCTTAAGGAGATTTGGGGACAGGATCATATTTAAAATATTTTTGATAGGATTATTTAAGGAACATTATAGGAAATCTAGCCTTTAATACAACTTGGAGGGGAGATGGTACCTTATTTGAAAATTCTCAGGGTGTAAAAAATTAGAGCTAGCCAGGCATGGTGGCACACACCTGTAATCCCAGCACTCGGGAGGCTGAGGCAGGAGGATTGCTGTGAGTTCCAGACCAGCCTGGGCTACACAGTGAGTTCCAGGTGAGTCTCAACTACATAGTGAGACCCTGTCTTAAAAAATCAAAAAAAAAAAAAAAATTAAGGAACTGTGATCCACAACTAAGACATGCCTCAAATCATAGTGCTAATGAGAGAAATGAGGCTATAGTTCAGTTTTCCTCTTTTGTTTTTTTATTTTTTGTTTTTGGTACTGGAGATTGAACTCGGGACCTTGTGCTTGTGAGGCAAGTGGTAAAGCCACTGAGCCAAATCCCTAGCCGCTCCTCTTTTATTTTTTTTCATCTCATTTTTCTAGATATCAGCTCCTCAGATCTATGTATAAGTAGATTAGATATGGAGAGAGATTATAGCTTTCAGATCTGCTCACAATCCTATTCTTCACCCAGACTTTCTGATTCTATATGGAAACCCTCAGCCTCTCCCCAACTGAAAAAAAGGTCAAATGGGATTTTGTAGCTGCCTCCCTGATCTAAGCTTGGTCTCCAAGAGAAGATGAAATAAAGGTATACTTTTCCTTTGGCAACCCCTTTTCAAGTTACCTCAGTTACCAGAAGAATTTCTGTATTACAGGGCTCGGTGGACTGTCCAACTCTGGAATTCGAGTACGGAGATGCAGATGGGCATGCAGCAGAGTTATCAGGTATGAGGAAGATGGATGAGGGGCAAATGGAAGAATAGCCAGGAAGGGGCCTGTGACCTCCTCTGGCATCTTCTCTGTTCTCAGGAAGTGGCTGTTGAATGAAGGCTATTCTTGTTAAAATCTCAAGAATATCTGAGGAAAAGCCTATAGACAACTAGGCAGCTAAAACAAGGCTGGACATGTCACCTGCCTCAGTCATAGTGGATATTTGTGAGTCAGGGATAACTGATCTCATTTGTCGTTCCATTCTGGACTCCTCCCTCTGTCTCTCTCTCTCTCTCTCTCTCTCTGTCTCTCTCTCTCTCTCTCTCTCTCTCTCTCTCTCTCTCTCTCTCGATTTTTTAGCTTAGGGTAAATGTGATTCAAGGCCTCCATGTTACACGTGCTATGACTGATAGTTATTAATAAACAAGCTTTGGATGAAGATGGTATGAAAGTTAAATATTCTGTCACATGGAAGTGTCACTCGAGACACGCTTTTTCAGAGAAAAAAGACATTTTTAAAGAAGTTCTTGTGAATAAGCACAGGGAATAAATTTTGTGACGAGTGACAGAGAAATAGAAAGCTAAGCTGAATCATGAACAAAAGATTAGAATCCAGAATATGAATATATATGGATCTGAGGCATAGCTTACTAGTAAAGAACTTGCCTAACCTGAATGAGGACATTCCAATCCTCAGCACCACATACATACATAAATACATACATACAAGATGGTCAACTTCATTAATAAATGGAGAAAAGCAAATTAAAATAATAAGATCTTATTTCACAATCATCAGATTGCAAAATTTAAGAGATGGGTTGGTGAGAGTGTAAAGAAATGAGCACTTTTCTACACTGCTATGTATAGCAGTATGGGGGAGCAGAGTATAAAATTGGAAAGCAGTTAGGTCATATCTAATAACGTTGAAGATGTGCCCATATTATGACCCAGTAATTTTCCTCCTAGATGTACACTCTGGAGAACCTTGCATTGAACACAAGAAAATGTACCAAGATGTTTATTATGGCCTTGTTTATAATTGTAAACAACTGAAAACAATCTAAAATGCCTAGCAGTAGGGGAATAGTTAAATTGTAGTGTATCAGTGTAGTAGGCTAGTGTATAGCCATTAATATAATTGATCTGTATCAACATGCTTCTATATCAATAATGTCAAAAATAAAATCAATGACAAAAGAATTTGTACAATATGCTACTGTTGAGATCAAAACTTTTTTTTTCGGTACTGGGGAATCAAACTCAGGACCTTGTGCTCACAAGGCAGGTGAGGTGCCACTGAGCTGAATACCTGGCCCAAAACTTTTTTTTTAAAGCAAAGCAGTTATTGTTACATTTTAGGTATACATAATGATACCATTCATTATAGGGAATTTGGGTAAAAACTTTAAAAAACAATATGCTGTTTATAGGCACATACATAGTAAAAGTATAAAAATGGGTACATGAAGGGTACACCAATTTCACCATAGTGGTTACTTCTAGAGAAGGGAGTAAGATAGACTTGGGTTTTGTCTGAAACAAGTATGACAGATACTGTGTTAACATTTGTTTAATCTGGGTAAAAGACAAACATGTCTTAAATGTATTCTTCTCTGTATGTGAAATTTCATTATCTAAAATAAAAAAATAAGAACAAGACAAACGTTCAGTACCTAAAACACTTGCTCACTTTTTCTGTCCTCCAAGTACTAACCAGGACTAACCCTGCTTAGCTTCAAAGATCAGACAGGATCTGGTATGTTCAGTGTGGTATGGCCATAAACAGGTTTTGCAGCTGGACTTCTGGTGGACTGTCTCTCCCCGCCACCCCCAATACTACTGGCAATTGAACCCAGGGCCTTTGGCATGCTACACAAGCACTGGACCACTGAGCTCCATATTTATCTCTTTATATTTTCTGACAGGATCTTTCTGAGTTACCGAGGCTGAACTCTAATTTGCCATCCCCTTGCTTTAGTTTCCCCAGTAGCTGGGATTACAGGCATGTACTGTGCACCACATTTGGCTAGCGGTGCTCTACACTCTCTTGTTTTTTGTTTGTTTGTTTCCACTACTGGGGATTGAACTCAGGACCTTGAACTTTTGAGGCTGGCATGGTGTCACTGAGCTAAATCCCCAGCCCTATTAAAAATGTATATTAAGGACTGGGGGTATAGCTCAGTGATAGAGTGATAGAGTGCTTCACTAAATGCATGAGGTCCTGAGTTCCATCCCCATTACCACTATTTAAAAAAAAAAAAAATGGGGCTCGAGATTTAGCTCAGTGGTTCTGCTGCCTGCCTCACAAGCACAAGGTCCTGAGTTTGATTCCCATACCAAAGAAAAAGAGAGATTTTTGCCAGGTGTTGTGGCACATGCCTATAGTCCCAGAATGGGAGGTTAAAGCAGGAGGAAACCCAGGAGTTCAAAACTGATTTGAGCACCACAGTGAGACTCTGGCGTAAAAAACAAATATAGAAATTATATTTACTACATTCATCACTATGGTTGAATTAAAGTATTTAAAATTCAGAATTGGGATTTGCTTCTGGTCACTCCCAGATTCTGTTAATGGGCTCAAACTCTGGCTCCCAGACCAGGTGTTTTTCAGCCACTAGACAGCTGGCTGGAATGAAAGTTAATTTCTCGTCTTTTGTGAATTATCTCTAATTAGGAGGAATAGAGATTTTGAAGAAATTTGTTCTATCACCTATTGTCTGAAGAGGGTACGGTAGAATGTTCTGGATTTGGAGGGGGCATTTTTATTCTCAAACCTGCATTTTGTATTTAGAGTCTGTTGTCAGTGAAGTTAGAGTTTTCTGGGCAGAAGCAGCCCTTTGGCAGCCATGGATGCTTTCTACATCATTTGCTACTGCCTCTGCCCAGGTGGCTGTGGGCTAGAACATAAACTTCCACACCCTTCGAGGAACTCAGCAGGGAGAGAGTGAACTGCTTCCTTCAATACTGAAGAGCACTGTACTCTGTATTTTTCCAGCCTTTGCCTTGGCTTCTGGAATAGCATGCATATCTTGCCTCCAAGTTTCAGCTGTGTTTTCCTCTTTTCTAGAGATAGAATAGTTCCAGTCTGAGGTAACAGCATAATGGGTGACAGACCTGAGAAACAGGAGTGATAACATTAAGCCCTCTGTGCTCCGACTTTCCTCCTGGCCCTCTCCAAATGTCCAGGGCTGCCTTCTCTGCTGCAGCAGCCAGCTGGCAGGAGGAAGACAGTTTTGATGGTTTAATCACCCTGGGACACAAGTGGCTATTTTTAAGTGCTCTGAAAGGGAGGAAGCTGGCGCTGGATTGAATTGGACACAGGAATGTGTTGGAAGCTTCAGCTCGTGTATGCAACCCTTTCCACCCCAGGCTACTACTAGGGGTCTCCTCAATGACTCTTCTTTCTTGCCACAGAATTGTACAGCTACACTGAGAACTTGGAATTCACTGCTAACAGGAGGTGCTTTGAAGAAGATTTCAAGACCCAAGGTGATCCCAGATCCTTACTCATAGAAGCATGCTTTCTGCCTCCATAATGTCCCAGTCGAATCCAGTAAAAGGCTAAAATAAAGTATGCTCCCGCATGGCCATATACTCTTCCCTTCCTCTGCCTGGGATATGGGGTTCTCTGGTCTCAAGTGGAGATGCCTTGGGGCAATAGAAGAGAAGCCCGAGCTGACCCTCTTTCCCTGATATAAAGGGCCAAAAGGCAGAATGGTGAGGCTAGGCCAGCTTAGTACCTGCTGCCCACCCCCCTCCCCAGATCCTTGAAATTAAATTTAACCCCTGTGCCTAACCCTGGCCCACTCTCAGTAGCAATTTTATGTGTCCATACTGTGATACCCTCAGATTTTCATTTCCTTATTTGATCAGTGGCAATTCACTACTCAATTCAACAAATGTGTAGTGAGTATCTGTTGTGTCAGAGATGTAGGAAGCAGAGGTAAACGTAAATTTGTAGCTTCTTACAAAGGTTATAGTCCGGTAGCAGCGGGGAGATATGCACATCACAAAGCTAACTAAGACTAAGAAGAAAATGTGAAGGGTCATAGAAAAGTAAGGAAAGTATCTCGGGAACAGAGCTTTCAGCTGAGGCATTAGTGTGAAAGGGGTTGTTTTGCACTGGGGCTGCCAGGTGACTAGGATTGGAATGTAGATGAAGACAGGAACTCTGAGGAAAAGCAGCAAGAGGATGGAATATTGAATACGAAGCTACAGAGCAAGTTCAGGCCAGAATATTTTGGATCTTTTTGCCACCCCTTATTCTTTCTCAGCTAAATAAGGAAAGCTTTGGGTTGAGGGTCCTACGTTTGATCCTCAGCTCTAAAATATTTTAAAATAAGGAAATCTTTAATTTTTTTTGGGGGGGGGGTAGTAGGAATGGAACCCAGGATGTTCCCACTAAGCCACATCTCAGCCATTTATATATTTTTATTTTGAGACAGGATCTCACAAAGTTACCCACGACAGGCTCAAACTTTTGATCCTCATGACTCCACCTCCCTGACTGCTGGGATTATAGGCATGTGCCTCCATGCCTGACTAGGAAATGGTTTGGAGAAAATTATTTGTTGAGGGCTGAGATCAGCGGTGGATATGATATTGGGTGTCTTTCGAGGAAGAGGTGACAGTAGCCAACACTGGATATACATGGCCTTTTATCCCTAGTGCAAGGCAAGGAATGGCTGGAATTGGAAGAAGATGCCCAAAAGACCTACGTGATGGGACTTCTGGACCGGCTGGAGGTAGTTAGTAGGGAGCAGCGCCTGAAGGTGGCCCGAGCTGTTCTCTACCTGGCCCAAGGTGAGTTCCTACACTTGCCAGTTTGAGAGGGGTAGAGACTGGGGAGGGAAAGGAGAGGAGACAGGCTGTTCCATGATAGCAAGGTTCTTTGCTTGTCAAGAACACATCTTAGGTGCTAGAAGCAATCTATGTGAATGAGGAAGATAAAGAGATGAGATCAGACACTGTTCTGAACCCTTGGGTCCAGACTTTATCTTAGGCATGCCAGGATTTCTTTTTTGTTTTGTTTTGGTTTTGTTGTTTTTTGAGACAGGGTTTCCCTGTGTAGTTCAGGCTGTCCTTGAATTCACTGTGTAGCCTAGGCTGGCCTCGAACTCCTGGCGATCCTCTGCCTCAGCCTACAGAGTGTAGGGACTATAGGCATGCACCACCAGAATTTCTTACGGGGTTCTTTTCCCCTCTAACTTGGACTACAGGCATACATGCAAAGATTAGCAGGAAAGCCATTGTGATCAGAGCGGAAGCTGTACTGTCGTCTGAGCGTGGAGACTTCTTTCATCAGCAGTGGGCTAGTCTCAACACTGAGGGGAGATAGGGATGTGTCATAGACTCACATAAGGCCCCTCTGCATGGTTTTTCTTTGGCATTTTGAAGGTTCAAGCCAAAACAGCAGCAGGAGGGGATCCTGTGAGCAATTTGGAGATGATCAGAACTAAATGAGATTAGCTGGG
Organism: Fukomys damarensis; assembly: GCF_012274545.1. Lineage (NCBI taxonomy): Eukaryota > Metazoa > Chordata > Mammalia > Rodentia > Bathyergidae > Fukomys > Fukomys damarensis. The sequence goes on along the minus strand of NW_022900916.1, from coordinate 37,678,339 downwards.
GATGGCTTCCCAGAAGAGACCTGTTAGCCGGGTGTTAGGAAGCAAAATGAGATGGGTTAGCGGGAGAAGTGAAAATATATCCTGACATTATAAACAGGAGGATTGCTGGCACACCAGCTAGCTGGGAGCTAAAATATTATAAAAGAAAAAATAAATGGAGAAGAGAGAATAGACATTGGGTAAAAAGCAGACTCTAATAGATAAGGTGATGCCACCCCTATTTTTTGGATCTGGTGCTCTGGCTAACTTCCAGCTGCCAGTACTAAGTAAGGTCTTTTGCCTAGAGGCTTTCTCTGCAGCCCACAAAGGGTAACCAGGAAGTGTAGGGAATTAATGTACTCCCCGAGTCCAGCAGTCCTCATAAAATGCCTGGCAGGAGTGAACTGATAAATAGCTTGAATGAATATCTCACCCCTCTGGGTAGGGTAACTAAGTTGTGTGTTTTATATCATTTGTACAGCTTCCCCTTGGGGTTGAACTCTTGATTGCCATGTCTTCCCTATTGTACTTTACTACTTCTCCACTGATGATTCCTAGGATGAATTCCCAAATAAACTGCTTGTACTTGAATCCTTACTTATTTCAGAATCTACTTTTGGGGGACCCCAAACTTGAAACAGGCCATTACTGAATACAGTGGACCTAACCCTAGTGACTGCCCTCTTTTCTCCCATCTCATTGAAGGGAGTGCTCACTGTCCTATATCTCCCTGCCTAATTGTTGTGCACAGTGTTAGAGGAAAGTCTTAAGATCATGGGGCAGGGTGGAAAGGCTGGAATTCCTGCCCTCCTCAACTCCTCTGGCAACTGTCTGGTCCTTTAGGCACTTTTGGGGAATGTGATTCAGAGGTCGATGTGCTACACTGGTCCAGGTACAACTGCTTCCTGCTCTATCAGATGGGGACCTTCTCGGCCTTCCTGGAGCTACTCCACATGGAAATCGAGTGAGAAGCCTTAGGGGAGGGCTGACCTAGACAACCCTCTTCCTTGAAGGGCCTCATGTTCTGTGCTGGTTGCCTCCATAGAGACCCTTGGGGAGCTGGGTCTATGCACACCTCAGCTCAGTGACGGTTCCCCTCCATCCAGCCATGTCTCCTGATATTCTGTCCTCCCCGAGGTTGGGTTCAGCAGCAGCTTCTGTTCTAATTATAGCTTCAGTCCTAGGCTTCAGGGGCCTATTATTGTTGGGTTCCTTTTTTTGTTTTATTTTGTTTTTTTGGTACCGGGGATCAAACTCAGGACCTTGTGCTTGCAAGGCAGGTGGCAGAACCACTGAGCTAAATCCCCGGCCCTGGGTTCCTTTTTTTATCTAAGTACCCTCGTAGCCTAGCCTAACTCTGGAATTCTTGAAGGAAACTATGCTACCTTCGTAAGCAGCACCCAAGAAAGCAGGAGTAGTTCTTATCATTGTACACAGTTCTTCCCCTCATAGGTTATAGATCAAGAGAAGGCTTCACCTGCTGCTACTACAGTGACCCCTCATTTTATCTCATTCCTTTCACCCAGGAGATTTAGACAGGGTGAAATCTACTTGCTGTTTATCAGGTATTGCTTTGCATCTGTTTTATGTCTAGCACCGTACTGGCACAGTGGGGATCACAAGAGGAATGGAAATCACAGACCCTGTCCTTGCCTGTCTTCACCACAGATGAGAGTTTACTGAGGTGGCAAAGGAATTCTCTGTGGACTCCTTTACCATAAAGCAATTTCATTAGTGGCTACATTTCCACACAATTGCAGATATTCATGTTTGTGTGTAGGTTGGGTGGGAGAAAAGAGGCTCTGAGGGTTCCCATTCTCTCCTTCCTCCCCATGGCAGCAATAGTCAAGCCTGTAGCAGTGCCCTTCGGAAACCAGCTGTCTCCATTGCTGATAGCACAGAGCTCCGGTGAGTAGGGCTGACTACGAGCTCAGGAGGGAGCTGTTTAGCACTGGGTTACCCTTTCCTCAAATCCCAGACCATTAGGTTGTTGTCCTCTATCTAATCCATTGTTTTGGGCTCCCACTGAGATCATCCCTGAGGTCTATGCTACTAGCGGGGCTGGGAACCATCCTGGGACCCTCTTGTGACACTTTTGTAACCTCAGGGTATTGCTGAGTGTTATGTACCTAATGGTGGAAAATATCCGCTTGGAGCGAGAGACAGACTCCTGTGGATGGAGGACAGCCCGGGAGACCTTCCGCACTGAACTGAGTAAGAAGTGACACTTGAGGAAAGGTGGGAATGGCGTGCTAGTGGAGGGGGTAAAGCACGACATGTGCCTAGGAGAGAAACATAGTCCTTTTTTTCCTTTCCTTTTCTTTTGTTTAATGAGCACCCTTTCTTTTAGGAGATACTGCATGGCAGCCACAGGGTTTTTCTATGAGCTAGAACCTGTATCTATGAGCTAGGACCAATCATAAAACCTTTATATACTTCGGTTCCTTGGTTACAATGAGGATAGCCATTCTTCTCTCATTCCATCACAAATCCCGCATCAAAAAATGAGTTAATGGGGCTAGGGATTTAGCTTAGTTGTTCTGCTGCTTGCCTCCCAAGCACAAGGTCCTGAGTTCAATCCTCCCTGGTACCAAAACAAAATAACCACCAAAAAAACCAAAAACAAAAACAATGAGCTAAATCACCTTGAAAATTGAGCTGAGTTCTGTTCAAATGTAAAGTGATAGCCGGGTGTGGTGGAGCACACCTGTAATCCCAGCACTGGGGAGGCTGAGGCAGGAGGATCACTGTGAGTTTGAGACCAGCCTGGGCTACATAGTGAGTTCCAGGTCAGTCTCAACTACCTAGTGAGACCCTGTCTCAAAAAACAAAATAAAACAAATGTAAAGTGGTGTGGTCATTTAACAGGAATAATATATGAAGGCCTACTGGATTTTTAAAACATTTATTGATGTGGCAAAGGGAATTGTGGTCCACAAAATAGGTTGAGTGGCTTAGCTAAAAAGCAACATCTTCTTTACTGTTATTTCTAGTTTGGTGTCCACACCCAAAGTATCACCTAAGCTCTGGGAGCCAAGCCATTTTACCTCAGTAGCCTCCTATTCTCTTTGAGGGGCTTTGTTCTTCGGGCTCACTGAGCCTCATTTTTCAGGACCAGCCACTCTAGATTTCTTCAGGGGAGGTGAGTGCCTTTCTTAGTGTGTCCAGACTCAGGGATACAGGAGCAGGGTTTCAGCTGCTTGGTCCTCACTTTCTCAGTTGCATCTCTTTACACCCTCAGGCTTCTCCACGCATAATGAGGATCCTTTTGCCCTTTTGCTCTTCTCTATGGTTACCAAGTTCTGCAGTGGTCTGGCCCCCCACTTTCCTATAAAGAAGGTCCTGCTTCTGCTGTGGAAGGTGGTCATGGTGAGTGGCTGAGCCTTCCTATTCCCATCTCATCAGATCAGCAGCACCCAACTTCAGTTTCTTCCATTCCATTCCAAGAACTGATGGCAGGCAGCAGAATAGGGCAGCTGCTAGCCAGCAGCTGACAAGGTGGGACGACAGGACCATCCTAAAAACACCGGATGTGCTGTGTCAGAGCAGGTTTCTGTCTCTCTTTGACAGGCAGGAGATGCCACTCCATGTCTCCAGGTGTCACTGGCACCTTCCTCTGATAGAAAGAACGATAGCTCAAATTTAGGGGATCTTCTGCTGATACTGAGGAATCTTGGGAAACTTTGCCTCAATTTCTCTAGCTATAAAATGTTAGGGTTAGTGCTTGTCTTCCCTCCGTATAAATAGTGGGTTTGTTTCTTAAAAAATAAAGTCCTCAGCTGGGAGTGGCGGTGCCTATAATCACAGCACTTGGGAGGATGGGGAGGAGGACCACCACAAGATTGAGGCCAGTCTGGTGAGACCCTGTCTTTAAACAACCAAAAAAACATACATACATACATACATACATACATACATACATACATACATACATAGCACTTCTAAGTTTACAGACATGGTTTTGGTACTTATTCAGCCTGATCTACCATCTCTGGTTATACAACAAACCCTCCAGGCCAGCCTCATAGGGGAAACTGTCTTCATTGTAGAGGAAATTGAGTGACTCAGTGTTCATAGTATCTGGCTGTGCCCCTTAAAAAGGAAGATCATTTCCTGTTTTGTTCAGTGGAAGCCCCACGAGTCCCTTTTCTAACTTGTGATGTTTCTAGGTCTGGGTCAGTAAAAAAATTTAGATTTTACTTTGACCCCTGAGCCCCTCGGCCCAGGGTGGTATCCACATTTGCCCCTTGCTGTTTCTTTTGCTTCCTTATTCCAGAGGGAATCTGAGAAGCCTAGAGGTTGGAGTTCTTTTTTCCTAACCATTTTTCTCTGATCTTGCTCTATCTGACTTCCCTCCCTTCGTCACTCTTTTCCGCACCTTTTCTTTTCCCTTTTAGTTTACCCTCGGTGGATTTGAGCATCTGCAAACTCTCAAAATACAGAAGCGCGCAGATTTGGGCCTGCCTCCACTGGCTGAGGACAGCATCCAGGTGGTGAAGACCATGCGTGCCGCCTCCCCGCCCTCTTACACTCTGGACTTGGGAGAGTCTCAGCTGGCACCACCACCCTCCAAGCTGCGAGGCCGCCGTGGTTCTCGAAGGGTATGGGCTACCACAGACTGGTATGGCACTGGTGTGGCTGACCAAAAAATCAAGATTTTAAGCTACTCTGAATATCATAGGAAAGGGAAATAAACAAGTCGGCTCATTCTGATCCAGGATGGTCCTGTGACCAGCCTGAAAGCTTTGATCTGGGGTCCTTCACCCTCCTGGCTCCCGGGCTGTCCTGATGGGACATTATGATATCACATCATATAGCCATGTGTTCATCGGGATCATTAGTCTGGACATCCTGAACATCAGGGTAGAATCTTAGGAATGGGGCTCCTAGCACATCCACAGCCCTAGGGTGTGGCACTACCATTTTCCTGTCAGCAAGGTTTACTTTGAGCTCGCCACACTCATCTGACCCAGGAACCATGAGCTTTACATTTAAGAGATAACTGCTTAGGGTTCTAGGTATAGGTTGCAGTTCTAAAGAGTCAGAATAAGTTAAACTGAGATCTGGCCATGTTTTAGTGAACTCACTTGCCTGGCCTCCTGAGTTCAGCTAAATGTGACAAAACCAGACAGTCGTGCTCAGTAATCCAGCCTACATTATATGCAGTGTGATTTTTAAACCTTTTTTTGTTTTGATAAAGTAATGCTTACTTGTGGTAGAAAATTTGGAAGAAATATAAATATGTGATGAAGGGAGAAAAGAAAATTCGCACACAGTCTTAACAATGAGAATCAGTGGCTGTTAACTTTTTGGCTTATTTCTGTCCAATCTGTTTTTCTTTCTGCAACAAGATTTAAAATTCGAAACTCGTTTCCCTTTGCCTAGCAGCAATCTTCTATTCTCCTCTTCCTCAGTAGCCAGCTGATATAACCTTGCAAGAGGCAAACTAATTGCATGTTCACCTAAACAGATCTTAATTAGGAAGGAAAAGTGCTGACCAAAAAAAAAAAAGCATCAGTGCTTTTTCTGAAAGCTAAGTAACTATGGCTTTGGGATTATCTATAATCTGTCTCCTGGCCATTAACATGACTGCTAGATTTCTGCTTGCATTAGAATTGGGACCAGTGTGAGTTGTTAAGTTAGGATGGGAAATGGGATATTCTCAAAGGATCTAGGTTCAGACTCCATGTACCCTGAACTCTGGAAGCTGGTAGGAGGGAATGGCTTCAGACAAGGATGCCCAAGGTGAGAACTCTGCATACTTTCTTCCCCCTATCCCCAGCAACTCCTCACTAAGCAGGATAGCCTGGATATCTACAATGAGAGGGATCTCTTCAAAACTGAGGAGCCAGCCCCAGACGAGGAGGAGGAGTCTTCAGGCGATGGAGAACGTACCTTGGATGGAGAGTTAGACCTGCTAGAGCAGGACCCTCTGGTGCCACCTCCACCCTCACAGGCACCCATCTCTGCTGAGCGAGTGACCTTTCCCAAAGGCTTGCCCTGGGCCCCAAAAGTCAGGTAGGTTTAATAACAACTTCCTCTCAAGCACAAGGTTCAGAGTTCTATCTAGGTTTAATAACAACTGAACCCCAGGATAAAACAGTCTTTGTCTTCAGTGCTCAATGAGCTGGGCTGGCAGTCAAGTCCTGGGTTTGACATTCCCTCTGCTGACTGCTATCCTCCCCCATTGCTCTAGTCCACCATGTAGAGGAGCGGAAGTCCAGAAAAGTTCTCTCAAGGTTTGTTTTTCTTCCCTTCTCTACGGTTGGTCTCTTCATCATCCTCTCAGACAGAAGGACATTGAGCATTTCCTAGAAATGAGCAGAAACAAGTTCATCGGATTCACCCTGGGGCAGTAAGTGATTAGATGGTTAAAACTGGCTGTGAAGTAGTTGTGGGAGGCCAGAGGAGCAGGTCACTTGGAATGAGGATTGTTGTCAAGTAGTTGTAGTGCAACCGAGAGCCACAGGGCCACAGTGACTACTTTGGGTTCTTTTCATGGAACCATGAGTTCCTTCCAATGTCTTCAAAGAACTTTTGTTTTGAGCCAAGTATAGGATCTTGAGAAACAAGTTACTTCCTTTTAGGCCTCAATTTCCTCATAAGAAGATTAGTTTAGATTAAAAAAGAGACACAATTAGAACAGACCCAGTCTTCTCCCATTTCTCTACCCTCATGAATTCTTCCCATTGACCTTTATAAAACCTAGAAGGCTTTGTTTTGTTTTCACTGGGGCTAGGTGTAGTGGTACATACTTATAATCCTAGCTACTGAGGAGGCTGAAGTGGGAGGATTGTGAGTTTGAGGCCAGCCCAGGCAATCACAGTGTCATTGGACTACATACTCTTCAATAGGAACCTGTCACTCCCAGACCAAGTGAGTCTCCAAAGAGACTATACAAATCTAATTTTTAATAACATTTCAGTGTATCACTGTTACTTTTGTGTCCTGAAGCAAGATGGGAGGACCTAGAGGCTTATAGAGGAAGGCTCAAGGTACCAGTGCTTAGATGTTCAGAGTGGTGTGGTCCCTGTGACTGTGGGGTGCATGGGTAATTTTCTGCTCTTTTGAAGCTCCTGACTGATGTTTCTGCCTTTCTCAGGGACACAGATACCTTGGTTGGATTGCCCAGACCCATCCATGAGAGTGTGAAGACCCTAAAGCAGGTGACATGGGTGGGCCTCAGAAGTAGGAAGACATCAAGGCAAGTCAGGTTACTAGGGACTTGGGTACTGAGTTCTCCTGTACCAGACACATTGAGGACCTTCTGCATTTCCCCTGCAGGCCTGGCTTTTGACCAAATAGGAAAACTCAAAATAACTGAAAAGTTTTCTTTTGTTGCTCTCATTCTTTTTCCCTCTTTCCATCCTTTTCTCTCTCTCGCTTCCCACTTCTTGCTTCCTTTCCTTTCACTTCTCTCTGCCCATAGGTCCACTGATGTTCAGGGTCCTAGGATTGATAGGAGTCTGCTCTAAACCCCTTGTGTGAGCACAGAGCATAAAGGCGTTGCTCTGTGAATATGTGCACATGCATCACAACTCTCAGGGCAGTGGTCAGAGCAAAGGCCTGTCCCTGGCTTTCCCTTGTACTTGGAAGGTAAATGCTTAGATATCTGCTGCTGTTCAACAAATATGGAAACATACACTACACAGTAGCACCGTTGAAGAAGCACTTTACTTGATGCTGATGATGTACAGGTGAATAAGATTCCTACCTTCAAAGAGTTCATGTCTCTTTGGGGGTGAAAGATCCATAGCAGAACACTGCCTCGTCAGTAAGGAAGTTGAGAGACCGGCACACATGTGACTAAGACCCTTAGCCCTGTTGATATCTTCTTGTCTTTGCCAGCACAAGTATATCTCCATCGCAGATGTGCAGATCAAGAATGAAGAGGAGCTGGAGAAATGCCCCTTGTCTTTGGTGAGCCGGGAGGAAGGAGGAAGGAACTCTGTGCGCAGTGCCAGCACAGATATGTGTGCATACATTGATTCAGTCCACTGGGCTCTTCCTGAGTGTCAGGCAAGACCAGTGCTTGATTTCATGCTATTTTAAAGCTGAGGAGGAAAGTAAACAAGGCTATCAGAGGATGTAAATACAATGCAGAAATTTTATTTTTTTAAGTGGCGACAAAGTTTATTTGATGTGTAGTTTTAAAAACCACTGGCTACTGGGCCAGAGATTTAGCTCAGTGGCACCATGCTTGTCTTGCAAGTGCAATCCTGAGTTCAATCTCCAGTACCAAAACAAAACAAAAGCAACAAAAATAAAACCCGCTGGCTGCTATGTACAGATTGGACCAGAAAAGGAGCGCTGATCAATCTTGAAATAATCAAGGTGACCTAGACTAAGGTAGTAATTGCGAAAAGTGGATGAATTTGGGTTATATTTTGGAGGTAAAACTGACGAGACTTGAAATTCTGTTGGATGTGGGCAAGCAGGCAGAAAAGAACCAAGAATAAGTACGTGCTGCCAGGGTGGGGAGGAGTAGGAGGAGTCTTGCTCTGGTCATTCTGAGTTTTAGATGCCCAGTAGATACCGGTGCACAGCTGCCAGGCAGTTAGATATGTCGGTCTGGAGTCCTCAGGAGAAGGCTGGCTTTGAGACATTCGGGAGTTGTTGATCTACACTGTCTACAGACAGTGTTGAAGGTCACAAGTGGCTGAGAGAACGCAGTGGGGAGTAAAGGCAGAAGAGGATGGGACCTAGGACAAAGTCCTTGGGTACACAGTATATTGAGGATGGGATAAGTCAGGAAAAGAGCCAGAAAAGAAGAATGAGAAAAACACTCAGTAAAGTTAGAGGAATTTCAGAAGACTGATATCATAAAAGCTAAGAAGGTCTTTCAAGAAGAGAATGATGCCCACTGGATTTGTAACATGAATATAAGTGGTGACCTTAGAGCAACAGAAAGTGAAGTGATGGGGCTGAAGGCCTAGTTGGAGTGTGTGGGGAAGGAATTTCAAAAAGGAAGGTGGAAGAAGAAAGAAATGAGGTGGTATCTGAAGGAGGAGGATGTGAGGTCAAGTTAAGGTGTCTTACAACTGAAAATTGCCAGAGTATTTCTATGTCCAGCTCAGGAGAGGGTCCGTTTATAGGACTAATGGCGTCCACAGAGTGAAAGGGTGTAGGATCCTGAGCCCGAGTGGAGTGCCTGCATCACCAGGCTCCACTGAAGACCCATTTAAGACTTGTGTCTACGGAAGCAGCTGCTGAGTCTTGCTGAATAAAAGGGGCCCAGTTACTCCTCCCTGCCTCAGGGTCTTACAGTACTAATCATTTCCCTGTAAGGGACTGCAATGGCCAAAGGTGACAATAAGGTCTCATCAGCCTCTTGAACACCCCTGGCCCCTGCTTGGTTGGAGCTCATCAAGGAGACAGACAACCAGGTATGGTGGCACATGCCTGTAATTGCAACAACATTCTGGAAAGCTAAAGCAGGAGGATTGCAAATTTGAGCCCAGCCTGGGCAACTTAATGGGTTAGCATGACCCTGTCTCATAATGAAAAGTGAAAAGGGCTGTGGATGTAGCTCAAAGCAAATGCCCAGAGTTTACTCCCCAGTACTGGGGGCAGAGGGATAGAGGACGGACATTCTGTGTCCCTCATAGGCTTGGTCAGAAAGGAAAAAAAGATGTTGGCAGGGTTAATGGAGATGGGAAAAAATAGTTTCTATTGACCTAAAAAATTCCTTGCTAATACTCCTTCCTGTCCCTCTGGCCATAGGTTACCTTGTTTCCTTTTTTTTTTTTTTTTTGGTACCTGGGATCAAATTCAGGTCCTTGTGCTTGCCAGACAGGCGGCGGAACCACTGAGCTAAATCCCCGGCCCTTTGTTTCCTAACTAACCCTCCCTGTTGAGCTACCTATGTCTCTTTCATGGCTTTCAGAGCATTCTAGAGCTCTTTGTTGACCTCTGATTGACACCATGGGAAGTGCCTCAGTATTCCAGTGTCCCAGGTGCCTGAGTAGCCAGGTAGCCTGAGTTAAATCCAAGGGTAGTCCTGGGAATGTGTCCAATAAAACAGTGGTCTGAGCTAACTTCTAGTTAGGAGTTCTAACTCCTGATCCAGTGATGAGAAAGAATTCTGTATTAATTACAGATAATGGGAAAACTAGAAGCAATAGATTACTGGGACTAGAAGAGGCCTCAGAGATCATGCAGACCAGCCCTCTGATCTTTTGAAGAGGAAACTAGGACTCAGAGACGGTCCTATCCAAGGTCATATACCAAATCACTTACACAGCTGGCCCCTAGCTTAGTGTCTTTTCATACCATCCCTCACAACCGAGAAAATGAAGCCTTTGCTCACCTAAAAAGTGACCTGGACAAACTGTTTGTTTCCTGCCATAGGGAGAAGAAGTGGTACCAGAAACACCATGTGAAATCCTCTACCAAGGCATGCTGTATAGTCTCCCCCAGTATATGGTAAGGAGATGAACAGGCAGCTAAGAACCACTTCAGGCTCTGCTGTCCAATGTTTGAGCTTATTTCCTGAGCTGTGGCTACTTGAGCAAAGCATTAGGATCCCGAGCTTTCCTTAGAGCTCCTCTGAAGGTGCTCTTCTCCTGAGTCCTTTGGGAGAGGTAGAGTATAAAATGGGTTCTATATAGGATGCATTGGGGGCCCTTCTAGGTAAGTACCAGAGTTCTTTTGAGATCTGCTGTTGCCTGTCATTTCCTCTATAGCAGCGGTGTGGGAGTAGGAACAGTGCTGATGGTCAGGGTCAGAGGAAGAAAAAAATGGGGAAAGTCAGACTTATCCTTTCCATCTTATTTGCATGTATTGCCCCTTCCATCCTCCCCTTTGGAAAAAGCAACCTTAAAGCAAAACAGCCTATGAGAGCTGGGGATTTAGCTCCATGGTTCCACCATCTGCCTTGCAAGCTCAAGGACCCGAGTTCATTCACTGGCGCCAGCACCCCCACAAAAAAACAAACAGCCTATAGGCTCCCTTCTGACTCCTCCTCAGCATCCTGGGACTGGCACCTGTTTGCACTTCTGGATGCTGGAGACATTTGGTTACTAAAGGAAGAACTTAGAGAAAGGCTTTCAAATACTTTTCACTGGGCTAATGAAGTGTGAAGAATCTCTGCCTCCCTGAGTGGGATGTACATTTAATCTTTGTCTACTTCTCAGATCGCTCTGCTTAAGATTCTCCTGGCCGCAGCTCCCACCTCCAAAGCTAAGACAGACTCTATCAATATCCTGGCAGATGTCCTGCCTGAGGAGATGCCGTGAGTGCTGCCATTGGGGTGCTGCTGGACGCTAATGTGTTGTCTGCAGAGCCTCTCTGTCTCACCAGCCCTTGTTAACACTTTTGGGGATTATCTTCAAAGAGATCTCTCCTTCCCTACCACTACTCCCCTTCTCCCTGCAGAGGTCTCTGCTGTGGTCTGTTTAGCTCAGGTCCCGGGGTCTGGAGAGTAACCTCAGTAGTGACTGGCTGTCTGGGTATGTGGGTGGGCATTGCTAAGGGACAAATTTGCCAGAGATCAGTGAAGCTTTTGTCCAGCAGGTTCGTAAGTGGGAACTCTAGAGGTTTCCCTAGCGCAGAAGTTCAGATTTTCTAATTTCTGACTTTTGTGTACCTTACATCTGACCCAAATACTTGGGTCCTCGTAAGCCTCCCTCCAAGCTCACCCTCTGTACTGACAACTCCTTTCCATTGCAGCATCACTGTTCTCCAGAGCATGAAGCTGGGTATTGATGTGAACAGGCACAAGGAGATCATCGTAAAGAGTATCTCTGCTCTGCTTCTGCTACTCCTCAAACACTTCAAACTCAACCATATCTACCAGGTGAGGCCGCAGGAGCAATTCTCCACAGGCCTTGAGTGACCTCCAGGCCCAAGGTGGGCTCACTGAGCGTCTTCCAGCCTTTTCTTTGTCCTCAGAGGATCCAGCTACTTATTCCATGAGCTTGGGGTGGGAATATGAATTGGGATGTGGAGAACTGTCTTAGAAAGGTGCAGATATCTGTGTGCTAGGTAAGTTGCCTAGGGTTGTGAGTAGGAACTTTTAGAAATATGCCCATTCAGTTTTTTGTTGTTGTTGTTGTTGTTGTTGTTGTTTTTCCTCTCTCTCTCTCTGTTCTGTAGCAGGGCTCAAACTCAGGATCTTGCACTGGCAAGGCAGGCAAGCAGTACCACTGAGATAAATCCCTGGCCCTGCCCAGTCGGTTTTGAAATATTGCCAAGTCAAAATTCAAACATTCTACCAAGCTGGGTATGGTGGCACATTTCTGTAGTCCCAGGACTCTAGGAGGCTGAGGCATGAGAATCACAAGTTTAAACCTAGCCTGGGCAATTGAGCAATTTAGTGAGACCCTGTCTCAAAATTTAAAAATTAAAGTTAAAAAAGGGGCTGGCTAGCTCAGTGTGAAGGCCCTGGGTTCAATCCCCAGTACTTCAAACACAATTCCACCAAGAAAGAGGAACATGTTGACTAAATTTTTTACGTGATGCATTCTAACATTTCAAGTATAATTCTGAATAAAACATAGTTCTAGCTCTTAAGGGCCCTAGTGTCTTATAAAGATTACAGGTATATAAATAGCCAATTGTAGAGCGATAAGTGCCGTGATGCAGGTAAGCACTGGCTGCTATGGAAACGTCTAATCCAACTTGAGGTGGAGAAGAAATGGCTTCTAGCCTGAGACCTGAAGAAACAGATGTTAGCCCGGATATGAGAGTTGACCAGGCTGACAGGAAGCAATTCAAGCAGAAAAGCTAACATGTGACAGTCCATACTGGAGAAAGTCAGGTCCTTTGGGAAACTGTAATTAAATGTTGCTAGAGTTGTGCCTGGAGTTAGGGGAAGGAGAAAGCCTGCTGCTGACACCTGAAGCTGCAGGGGTCAGCAGGGGGCCAATCTCAGTATGTGACAGCATAGCTATTGAGTACCTGTAATTGCCTGGCACCCATTAAGCTTGTGTGGGGCCTCATTTGATTCTCTTCTCCCTGCTTTATGAATGAGGGAGCTAAGTTTAAGAAAAGTTGAGACTCTGCTTTGCTCTCCCACAATGTCATTGTTTGTCTCAAGGAGTTTGGACTTGGTCCTGTAGGCAGTACCAAAATACAGTGACAGGATGGGGGCAGTGAATGGATGCTTCCTGTCTGTGGGGAGACCACAGAGAGGAGAGGAAGCCTGCTCATTCCTGCCGAGAGGCTTTGCCCATTTTTCTCCTGTATCTACTGGCCATTTGTACTTCTTCTGAGAAGTGTCTGTTCATTTCGCTTGCCAATTTTTTGATTGGGTGTTTTATTTTGGGGGGGGGTCTCATTTTTTTGAGTCCTTTATGTATTCTAAATGTTAGTCCTTTGTGTGAGGAATAGCTGGCAAAAATGTTCTCCCATTTCTGTTGGTGATCTCTTCCCTCTATTGGTTGTTTCCTTGGCTGTGCAGAAGCTCTTTAATTTTATATGCAGCTATTTGTTGATTGTCGGTATTATTTCTTGTGCCGGCCTATTTTCCTCCTCAGGACTCAGAATCACGTTTGATGGTGAAAGAGCAGGTCCTCAGAGTGCAGCGAGAATCCTGCAGGGTCTGTGACCATGATCCTGTGTGTCCAGAGTCTCTCCATCTTAGTACATTCAAAAAACTCTTTGGGTATGGTAAGGTGTCCTGGTGCTCACACTGATGCTGATGTGTGCTGAGCAGCGGCGAGGTTGGGAGGAAGTGGTAGGGGTGGGTAGGAGGCCATGTTCCCATTGAACTGGATGTGTGACTGTGGCTGCTTCTCGTAGTGGCTGGTGTGTGGCGTGAAGGGCCTTGCCACTGTATGTCAATGTGGACGAGTGCTGACAAGGCCTGACACGGCCCAAACTGAAGTTTCCCATTTTATAGTGAGTAGGTATTGGCTCCTTTGACTGAAGCTTGGAAAACACCCTGATTGGTTTCCAGGGACAAACTGTTGAACGAAAGAGGGAAGTGCACAAGCAACCTCCCAGGAGCAGCAGACTCCCCACTTCTAACCACATATGCAGGGGCAGACAGCAGCATAGTTTGCTGGCATAGCTACCTCCTGCTGATCATGCAGGGCTAGGGATTTTAAACACCTCGCTTCTCTGCTTTTTAAGGCTATGTCTGTTCTGGCCCAGCTTTCTAGCTTCATGATCTGAAGATAGACTGTATCTGGTGTTTCTCAGTGTGTCATGGGCAAAATCCAGGTTAACTGCAGACCCTACTAGGTCTTCCCAGATACAAACCCCATCCTGACTCAAGAGCCAATGGAGTCCCCATGCTCTGGTGTTTATCCCATCAAAGAAAGAAATCTGGGACTTCCCAGTAGTGTCTATTGGTTGAAGGGCTCTTGTTCATTCATTCACTAAAATACTGATATTCTACAGCTGGATGTGGTGGTGCACGCCTGTAGTCCCAGCACTCAGGAGGCCGAGGCAAGAGGAACACCATTAGTTTGAGGCCAGTGCATTCAAGGCCAGCTTGAACTACACAGTGAGAGCCTGTCCCAAAAACCAGGAAGAAATACTGATATTTTAAGAGCTAGGATAATGTGCACCAGACAGACAAGCTGGAGCCCACATGCCAGTGGTTCATTTGCTTACTGAGTGCTGCCTCCATCCTGCCTGCGTGGTGCAAGCAAGTTGACTGGAGTGCGCTGCACCTGTCACTGCTGTGTCAATCACAGCTGAAACATCATGAGCCAGAGGTTTGGTATGAAAAGTAGATCCCTCAGGGAGCCTTCCTTTTCCTGTTGAGTTTAGGAACAAATCTCACAGCAATTCCTTCCATTTATTTGAGTTTTGTTACTTGTTTGTTTGAGAGAATCTTGCTGTGTAGTTCAGGCTGGCTTTGAACTCCTGCCTTAACCTTCTGAGTGCTGGGATTACAGACATGGGCCACCATGCCCAGCTCCTTCTATTTGTTCAGAGTGTATTTTTCTGGCTTGTTTTCTTTCAGGAGCATACAATGTGCAATCTAAATAGATTATTCTCCTCCTTGCAGGATGGGCTAGCTGAAGTTGAATGTTCCATTTCAGAGATAGAAAGACTGATAACACAAGTGGACAGTGGATATTCTTGGGAATGGATATTCTGTCTCCCTTTCTCTCTCTCTCTCTCCCCCTCCCTCCCTCTGTTTTCCACCAAATAAGCTGCCCTTTCTGCTTTGATCTTTTAATTTAGTTTGAATATATATCACAACATTTGGTATTTGCCAACTGCATCCCGTTGATCCTAAAGTTCTTCAATCAAAATATCTTGTCCTACATTACTGCCAAAAACAGGTATGGACTCTATATGGGTTTATTTCAATGGGCTACTTTTTGGTGATTGAGAAAATTACATGTCTCTGCATCTGGAGTCCTTAGTCTCTCCTACTTTAAGACCCACCTCTGTTAAATTTAATTTCCTTGAAGTGTTAGCTGAAGGTGAATGGTTTGTCTGTTTAAAGAGATATTTGTATTTTAGGAGTTTTTGGTTTTTTTCAACATTGGGGATTGAACCCAGGGCCTTCAAACTGAGGTACATCCCCAACCCTTTTTTATTTTTGAGACAGGGTCTTAATAAGTCACCAGATTGCCTAGGCTGGGCTTGAATGTGAGATCCTCTTGCCTGAGCCTCCCAGAGTGCTGGGATTACAGGTGTGTATGACCACACCCGGGTAATTTTAATAGCTCTGAAACTGAAATGTACTTATAAAAGTGAAGCCAAAATGATGAGATTTCTGTGATGAAAGTCCTCTGGCAGAAGGACCCAGGAGATTTTGCTATTGTTAAAAAGCAATCTGCAGGCCGGGGATTTGGCTCAGTGGTTCTGCTGCCTGCCTTGCCAAGCGCAAGGGCTTGAGTTCAATCCCCAATACCAAAAACAAAAAACAGAAAAGCAACCTGCTTGTCCAGCCAGCTCTGATCTCAATATAAATCAAAAATTGGAATACTTGCCATTACATTGCTTTGTAAATTATAAAGTATTATAAAATCTGGCTAAAGGTAAACAGGTAGTTTAAAAAAAATAAGATATTTTCACGTGCATTGTTTCATTTCATCTTATCAGCAGTGCTAAGAGATGTATGTTTTATTTTCATTTTCCAATTAGGAGACAAATCCAGAGAGGTTAATTGACTTGCTCAAGATTAATACCCTAATGAGATCCCTTAAGTACACATCAGAAGCAAGATCAGAACACAGGCTTTTGTGGGAATTTCCCAGCTAGGACTGGGAAATTGCTGAGATCCTTGTTCCTTCGTTTGCTACTTCCATGAGAACTGTATGCATGTTATTTGGTAGAGTTTCCCAGATTTCTTTTATCAGAGGCTAAGTTACTAAAGTAAAAGTGAGAGGTTTGGTATCATACTTGGGGCAACTGGAAAGGTATGGGCTAGGAGTTGTTGTCTCACCAGTGTATTCGTACTGCCTGAAATTCCACTGTGGAGAGGCAGCCTTGTATGTAGTTTAAACACACACACCCTCCACAGAGCCAGAAGCCATGAGACCTGAATTCCTGACCTGGATCTGCCATTAGCAAACTATAAGTCTGTAATCTCACAGCACTGCTTAGTTCTCTGAGCCACAGTATTTGCATCTTTAAAATGAGAATACTGCCTCTAAATATGTCATGGAGCTTTTTTTCTAGTGCTGGAGACTTACACATGCTAATCAAGTGTGTTACCACTGAGCTATGTCCCCAGTGCCATAGAGCTTTTATAAACATTAGTTAAGATTAGTATGAGAGGTGGGCTGGGAATGTGGCTCAGTGGCAGAGAGAAGCTGGCATGCATGAGGCCCAGAGCTCCACCCCCACCACCCCAAAGAAAAAATTAGTATGAAAGTGCTTTAAATGCTCTACTTTGAAAGGAATCAGGAAGGCATTGGAGAAAGGGATTTTTTTCCTAACTATATGGAAATCTAGGCACTGTTTTTCCTAAAAATGGTGCTCTAGCCATGTTTGTTGGATTGCTAAGGAAAATAAAAGTGTAGGTCAGACATGGTGCACACCTGTTAATTCCAGCTACTTGACTACATGGAGATTTCCTACAGTTCTCCACTCTAATTCCAGCTGCTCGAGAGGCTGAAAAGATCACAATTTTTTTTTTTTTCTTTCTGGTACTGGTGATCAAACTCGAGACCTTGCCAGGCAGGCGCAGCAACACTGAGCTATATCCCCAGTCCAAAGATCACAAATTTGCAGGCAGTGTGGGCCATGTAAGAATAGACCTCCGTCAGGTAGGTAGATAGGGTAGATAGTTAGAATGTGTCAGGGCTGTGGCGGTCTAGCCGTCACAACACGAACATGCCTGAGTTGAGGAGTGAGGATTGAGAAAGGAAAGAACACTCAAGCCTGAGTGGAGACCAAGAGAAGTCTGATTTATTTCACAGAAACAGCTCCTTTTATAGGTTCACATCAACAGGAAGCACCAAGCAACTATTTGTATCTTTTATGCAAAGTCCGGTTTTTCTGACTCTTTGCAAAGAACATCAGATCTATGGCTGTCTCTTTGAGTTTCTTCCATTGCAGCAACAAGTTTAACAAGCAGAGTCCTAGAATGTTACAGATTGTATCAATGCCTTGAGCATAGAGGTGAAGAAGTTTCCTTTTAAATGTCAAACTCCTAGAGGGCCATGGCCGGGCTCCCACACAGGGCCACTACTGCATGCAGGCACCTGAGTGTATCAGTCAACACTCTTGGTTGTTACCCAATTGTCTTGGTCACTTTCTTCATGCTGAGACAAAAAAAGCCTGACAACTACAACTTAAAGTAGGAGAAGTTTATTTTAGCTCACAGTTTCAGAAGCTTCAGTCCATTTTGCAGGCTCAAACATGAAAATGACATAGTGGAAAGCTGCTCACATCACGGGGGCGAGGGAACAGAGAAGGGAGGAGCTGGGGAGAGAGATACAGCCTCCAGGTCATACCCCGAGTGGCCCACCTCTTCCCACCAGATCCCACCCCCTAACAGCAAGTCAACTCTATCACCCTCACGATTCAGTCACCTTCCAAAAGCCCAGCTTATGAATGCAAGAGACCTTTGAGAGAGATTCTTGATCTAAGCCATAACACTAATCTAATTGGCTTTGGGCCTCTGTGTCAAAAGTTGGTCTGTTATGTGGAGAGCCCAAGAAGCTTTTCATCTCCACCTGTGGATACCACATCTCTGTACTTGACTCAGATTTCCTCTCTTGCTGACAAATTTGTCTGCTTCTCAGGCCACTTGGTGAGATTTGCCCACATGAACT
Organism: Fukomys damarensis; assembly: GCF_012274545.1. Classification (NCBI taxonomy): domain Eukaryota; kingdom Metazoa; phylum Chordata; class Mammalia; order Rodentia; family Bathyergidae; genus Fukomys; species Fukomys damarensis. Next base: position 37,660,169 of record NW_022900916.1, on the reverse strand, counting down.
AAACATGTCACTCAATCCTTGTTCCAGATTCCCAGGGTTAGAGAGCTAGCTGGGTCAGTGAGCTGTGGCGGGGGGAATGGAGCATGTGGCCTTGAAAGGGGAGGAGGAGGCAGTCTAAAAGGGTGTCTGTCAGTTTTACTTGGAGTTGGAAGCATGGTAGTGGCAGACTACAGCTGTTGAGAAAGCTGGCCTGGCCCAAATGGTGCCATCTGTGTGCCACCAGTAAGTTTTGCTTTTTGAATGGCCCCTAAGAGCTTAGAGCCCCACGGCTTATCATTGCCCTGTTTCTTCATGGCTTTTACAATCCAGATATTCTAGATACTTGTAAGTTTCTTTTATGCCCCCTTAGGCTAGGACTCAGTTCACTGAGAGACTAGAGCAAATTTCATCTTTGGTTTCCCACCCAGCTAGTCAGGTGCTAGCCACCAGGACCTACTTTGGCGTGGAGGTTTGTCAGTGGGAGGTGGACAGAGAGGTGGGTGAACCAGCTAAGAATGTTTATCCTGTGAGGCAATACAGAACTGGTAGTAAATAGAGGTGATGAGCAACATTACAGGTGGACTCACTGATCTTTCCCAAGCTGACACCTCTCCTCTGCTGCCCTGGGTCTCCTAGGTCAGTGATGGCGAATCTTTTAGACCTCTCAGTGACACAAACAGCCCACTGTAGCACACGTGCCATAGGTTTGCCACCACTGTCCTAGGTTATCTTGGCTTGTGTTTCTTAGACAGAGATAAACATTTCCAACCAGATAAATTGTTATTTGGCTTATACAGAAGTTTCCACTTGCAAAATGCAGAGAAGTTCAACTTGTTAATATCGTTCCTGCTTTGCCAAAATCCTTTACCCATTTCAGACTTCACTAGTTCAGATAGGTATCTCAAACTACTTGGTTAATCAGGGTGTCTGTCAGAGCCAGAGAGCATTAGAGATTAACTAGCCTAAATTCCGCATTGTGCCATGGAGAGCGAAGAGGAGAGAAAGAGAACTATCATTTGTTGAATGACTGTATCCCTGTCATCATGTGGTATCTTACTTCCCCTCCTGACTCACCACAGAGCCTGTAGCTTTCCTATAGTCCCCCACTGTTGGCTGTGGGGCAGACACTTATCATCATCCTTGAGCTGCTAGATTGGCCCCACTACAGGAAGCTGCCCCTATTTCAAGCTTGCTATAAGAGTAACTTCTGCAATCATTCCTCAAAGTTTCCGGCTTTCAGAAAGAACTGAGGGACACAGAAGAGATTACATTCCATCCTCACTTCCTCAAATTGTTATTTAGTGGCGTGGGTCTGGGCAGCATCTCCAGGAACACTATTCACACATACACTTAAGTGCAGAAACAAAAATGCACTCAAGTTTATATGTTCCTCAGAGAAGCAAAGAGAGCCAAGGAGGAAAGAGGCTCTGTTTCTGCACTTACTGTTTTTGCATCTGCTAGATGGGGCTGGCCTGAAAGAACTCCTTGGTTTCCCTCATGACTGAGGAGAGGAAACTAGGGCTGGGGCTGCCCAGCATCTGTGCCTTCAGTTTCAGTTGAGGTCACTAAGCAGTTTGGGAAATGGATGAACCCTGTGGGAGAGAAATAACTCCTGCCCTTTTAGATGCAACCATTTCCTGCTGTTGCCATTTACCTAAAGCCTGTCCTTATCTCTGCATCTTGCAGCATCTCAGTCCTGGATTACCCCGGCTGTACCATCCAGGATTTGCCGGAGCTTACTACCGAGAGTCTGGTAAGCAGATGGGGATTCAGTAGCCTTTGAAACTGCCAGGTGGAAGAGGCTGGCATTTGATTTTTCATTGCTTCTCCAGCCCCACAATGCCCTGTGGAGTCTCAGATCAATGACAGCATAATGGTAAGAGCAGAGAGGGCGTAGGGACTCAAAGCTGCTGACCTAGTTGAGGAAGATTCAGAAAGGCTGACCTTTGCATTTTGCAAAGAAGAGGAAAGAGCCGGTGAAAAACACTGAGGAGGAGAGGGAATTTAGAAAGATGATGGGGCTGAAATGCAGTGAACATTCACGCTAAATGGCAGAAGAATTTCTTCTGACATAGCACAAACAATTACCTTTTTTTGCACTCCTCATTTTCCTGCTGGAATTATATAACCCAGGAGTATTTCAGAAAATATCTTGTCTTTCTGAGGCAAAAGTGAGTATAGCCATAGGACAGCCCAGGAAGTTCTTCACCCTGAAAACAGTTCTAGGCAAATCAGAAAAGTTCTCTTCAGTTATGAATTTTCTGAAACTGACTGACCAAAAGCATATTAAAGATAAGGTCTGTCTCATATATTTAGATATATTCCAGCCTACACACCCTCATCCTATATTGCATTGTAATTTTCTAGGTAGACTGTAAACTTCTTGACAGAAAAGACATTATCAACTTCTTTTGGGGTTTTTGAGACAGGGTCTCACTATGTAGCCCCGGCTGGCCTTGAACTTGCAGCAGTCCTCCTGCCTCAGCCTCCCAAGTTCAGGGATCATAGGCATGGACCATCATGCCCTATCATCTTCATTTTTATATCTAGCCCTACACTATATCTGGTACACTGAAGGCCTCAATAATTGAATGATTGGATGATGATATCTGTGGGTGCTACAACATTTTGTCCTCTACCTTCTTCTTCTTTTTTTTTTGGTACCAGGAATCAAACTTGGGTCTTTGCACTTTCGAGACAGGCAGTGGAACCACTGAGCTAAATCCCGGCCTGTCCCCCTGTTTTTAATACCTGCAAAATACTAAGTCAGAAGAGTATATTACACCAAAATACACTTCTGTTTTTATAGACCCGTACATAGGAATCTTGCCTAGAGGGGACGTAAGAACCATTTGACCTAACCCCCCTTATATTTCAGATTACCCAGTGGATGATTGACTTGTCATAGAACATTCATAGGTGACAGGCCACAAATGAGACGTGAGTCAAATGTCCTGGGACACCAAATTCAGCAAACTTTTGTCACTGAGACAAATTCCCTGACTTATTTAGACTTAGTCACTGCAGCCAAAGACATGAGAAGCTTTACTTCTACAGAGAAATAGTAAAATGTCCAACTCTGTTTATTTCCATGGTACTCAATCTCTTTAAAACAACTCTATGATTTTATAGATGGAGAAGTTAAGTAGCTGCTGAGACCTTATAGGTCAAATTAGCAAAGTCGGGGCAGAAACATGCACATTGCTGCCGTTCAGTGTTGGAATGAAGAATAGATTTTACACAGAAACAGTGTACACAGTAGCATTAAAGTGTTACTGTTCGTACAATGTTTTAAAATATAAAGTCCACTTTTGTGGCCTGAATGGATTCCTTGATGCAATGTAATATGTTGTTTATTCTCCATTCTAACCCTATTAGTTTATATATAAGAATTGATAGGAACTGTACTTTCATGTCTTGATATGAACTAAATTTACTGTATTGGAATGATTATTATGCCTTCTGAAACTATTATTCAGAAGTGAGTGAAAGCATGAATCCTTAATAAAAAGGTCATGCATGGCATTGTACTCCCTTCTGTGAAGCAATAGTGGCGCCTGGTGGTTATGGTTAGTAATCACAGCCCCTCACCCACACACCTGGCTTCTGCGATGTTTCCTGAGTCATCGCAGCCTTCCGTGTAACTACCAAAGTTACCCCCATAGATCCTCAATACACTGGTTTGCTTATCTAAATTGGTGATATCTGTACCCCAAAAAAGAGTTAACATTTATAAGTAAGATTTAGCTCTCTTCAGGCTCAGTGAGTCGTAAGCACAGACAATGCACTGGCTGTTCAAGTGTGTAGACTTTGCTTTAAATAACATTGTTTAACAAAATAAAGACTATATATTTGTGGTTGCACTTGACATAGTAAAATTTAAATGTTTGCAGTATATTTTTCTTAACCTTTTGGGAGTTTTGTTTGTTTTTTGGGTGGTGCTTCTGCTGAGCTCATGCCAAACCGGTACGCTACCTCTGACCTACATCCATGTTGAACATGCTTGAAAACCTGATTAATAGTTATATATGACCAAATGTATAATTGATAATGTGAAATAGGAAGAAAAGGTCTGTAGGGGAAAGGAAAAAATAGCAGAAAAGGAAAAAATGGAAACAAAATCTTTGTAAGTAGGGGAAGGGTGGAGGGGGGTGAAGGGAGTGCAGGGGTAAGGGGCAAAAATAAGAACGAAGATCTATCATGTAAAGGTTCAAGATCCCAATGATGAGTGTAACTGTACTGTATACCTAAAGTGTACCAATAAACTTAATGAAAACTAAATAAAAATTTTTAAAAAGACTGAGACATAAAAATAGTTATATGTGATACTGCACAACTTAATTTTTTAAAAAGGAATACTCTTCTATTGAACGTTCATCTCAGCTTTCCCTGTAGAACTCCAAAATAAATACCCTTTTACCTCATCTTTGATTATTTCCTTAATATAGATTCCTGGAATGGAGTTGATGGGCTGAGATAGCCTTGGTTCATATTCTGAGTTTGAACTGAACTCGTTTGTCTCATTTGATACTCCAGCTGTGCAGCATGGTCGCCATGAAATCAAGGCAAAGTGAACGGCACATTAGTTTCTGAATTCCCTCTATTTTGTCAAAATGATGAACTTTAGAATAGGCCATTCTCACCCCTGTACTGAGCAGTTTCCCTCCCCATCTGGTGGGTGGGAAAGCTTTAAATTTCTGGATCCTTAGTGTCTATATTCAAATCTAACCAAGTTGGGAAAAATTGAAATTAAATTCCAAGCCTAAATGAAGGATGGTGAACATAGGATCATGTGGTTGTTGAGTTTGATCTTTGGAGAAAATTGCTGGAAAGAGCAGTTGCTATGGCCCCAGCACGTTAAGTGCTTAGCGTGTGGGTGGTTTTTAGAGCAGTAATATGAAATGGAGAGATTCTTCAGAGGATACTTGATCTTTTATTATATGGATTCATATATGTTTACTTTATATATACAGTGTAACATTATTACAATAATCCATTTATACTTATTAAGCATATGTATAGGTGGGATTTTATCATATGAGCAAGAACAGTGTTTACAAAAGTACCGTTTTAGATCATAGTGAAATGAAGGCAAGGTTGGAGATCTGCTTTCTCCTGTTAGGGCCTTTTAGTCCTAAACTGAAATAATGTAGGTTATATCTCATCTTCCTTTCCTCCTCTTTCTTACAGAGATTTGCCCCGCAAAGTGGGAAATTCTGTATAAATGTATTATCACTACGCGAAAGTTCCAAATGCTTATTTTCCCCACCCCAGCCCAGAATGTGATTTAATAACAGCAACAGCCAGGCATGATGGTGCACACCTATAATCCCAGCACTTAGGAGAGTGAGGCAGGAGGATCACCACAAGTTCAGGCCAGCCTGAACTGCATAGCAAGACCTTCTCCCAAGAAAATCAAAGTAAAGTCTTTGTTCTAATATTCACCATCACTATTTAAAATCACTGATGTCTTTAGCATTATTTAGCTCCTCTACTGAACACTCCACAAGTTGTGTGTGTGTATCTCCATTTTCCATGAAGTATTTATATGGAGGAAAGACATTGGATATAATTTTTTTAAGCATTTTGTCAACTTTCTTGTAGTCTTTTCTATAATGAATTTTTGCTATAATAAACTTCATACTGAACTTCTGCTATAATAATTCTTAAGGAGATTAGACTCTCGGGTGATTTTTCAAACTCACATGCCCAGGTCCCCTTCCTTAAGATACATGTAATTTGCTAAAATTCCCTAGGTGTCCTTGAGATTTTTTTTGTTTTAGACAGGATCTCACTACGTAGTTCAGTCTGGCCTGGAACTTACTATGTAGCCCAGGGTGGTCTCGAACTCATGGAGATCTGCTGCCTTACCCCCAAGCTCTGGGATTATAGGCATGTGCCACCACATGTGGCTGAGATTTTATTTCTTCCTCATTCCACTAAAAAAATTACTCTTATAATTCTTAGACCTAGGTCCTTAGTCTAAAGTAACTTAACAAAAACCCATATGAGAAGAGAATAATTTTAAAAAATAATAAGATTTCATTTTCAGTTAAGGGGGCCAGGGATTTAGCTCAGTGGTGCCACTGCCTGCGACTTCATAAGCGTAAGGTCCTCCCTGGTACCAGAAAAGAAACATTTTCAGTTAAGGGATCCATTATAATTGATCAAAATAATCATTTATCAAGAAATAGCTATTATGAATTTGCATAATAGCAATTTAAGTATTAAAAACTAGCAAATTTTTTGCAATAGTTTCAAATAATTATAGGACTGACCTGACCTGGAAAAGCTGAAGCACATTGCAAATAATGGACTAGTAGTGTGGGAAAGGCAGACAGACCTGGCTTAGCCACTTGGAACTAAAATCTTGCAGATTTTCTACAGCCTGTCAGAATTTCATCTGTAAAGGCACAGAAGTTGGGTCATTAGATCAGACCTTGACTGTTCTCTCAAAAATTTATTTTAAAAGCGCTGGAGATGTAGCTTAGTGCAAAAGCCCTGGGTTCAGTCCCTCAAACCACACACACACACACACACAAGAAATTTCTCTACCTTTAGGTCTTCGTGAAGCTCAGAAAAATAGAAGTTCTAAGCAAATTTTCTGACAGGAATCCAAGTGTTCTGATTTTCTCTAGGATTCCAGAATATAGTTAGAAGGTGACCAGTACACAGTCTTCGAATTCATTGGAGATTGGGCACTTATACGGTTGGGCACTTTTATGCGACTCCAGTCCCCTGTCGCCTTCTAGCCCTCAGTTCTTGCTCTGTGTATGATGGAATTGGACTAGAACAGCTAAGTCTCTTCTAGTGCTCAGATTCTGACCGCACTGATTTTCTCAGTTCAAAAGGAAGCAACGATCTATTCTTTCCTTAGTCTTCTTGGTTAATTTTCCACATAATTGGCGTAGCCGGGGTTTTTATTTAGCTTGGCTCACTCAGCTGGGAACTTTGAGAACAGAGCCCTGGTAGTGCCGTGGAGATGCTCTGAAATGGTAGGGTTCAGTCCCTGCCCTGACTCCGCAGACTCAAGGCGTACTATAAACAAATACTTGTTACTTTGGAACATGGGCAAGTGTTTTGTTTGTTCCAGTGCTGGGGATTGAGTCCAGGGCCCTGGACGAGCTAGGCAAGCTCCCCACTACGGAGCTACGCCCCAGCCCCCCGTTTGAGCTCTAGTTGGAAGAGAGAGCTTTGTCTACCATGAAGCACCAGGAGCAAAAGAATACATTTCCACAGAGGTTTACTTAAAAGACAAAAGATGACCTACCTTAAAAGAACAGAAACATAATGAAAGCACCCTCCAGTCTGGCCAATCCGAACAAGTACCTGTGGCACTAAGGACTGGCTGGGAAAATGATTTTCTGTGAACAAGGCATAGGCTGCAGCAGTGCTTCAGGAAGCTGCAAACTACAAAGTCAGAACCAGCCTGGGCTGGGCTTGGCTGGGCTCAGCACCACTGACCCACATGCCTGGTGATGGGAAAGTGACGCTGCTGTAGTTATAGTTCTCTCAGGAGGCCTTGGGCAGCTGAAACCATCATGGGAGGTTGCTGAGGGCCTTTCTTGGAAGGAGCCCACCAAACCAAGCTCCTAGGAGAAGGCAGCCACGATCAGCTTACCCCTAGTCAAACTTCACTTTTAAAGCTAAAACTTTACTTATTCAACTGGTCCTTGTATTTTTCACCCTCAGGGCAGCTGTAGCAGGGAAGTTAGCAATGTTGCTTTTGTTTTGTTTTCTTTTTCAGCACTGGAGATTAAACTCAGCTTTCAGGCTGAGCTGCATACCCAGCCCTTTTGTTGTTTTGTTTTTTATTTTTTATTTTTTTGGTTTTTTGAGACAGGGTCTCACTATATAGCCCAGGCTACATAATGCATCAGCTAATCTGGTCCAAACCTACAAGCTTTTATACCTAGCGTGGTAAACAGAGACAGACTTTCTTTTTTTTTGGTACGGGAATCGAACTTGGGTCCTTGTACTTTCGGGGCAGGTGTTGGAGAACCGAACTCAGCGATCCTCCTGCCTCAGCCTCCTGAGTGCTGGGATTACAGGCGTGTGCCACCATGCCCAGCGTTTTGTTGTTTTTAAATTTCAAGAAGGTATTCCCTAAATTGCTAAATTGCCCAGGCTGGCCTTGAACTTGGGATCTTCCTGCCTCAGCCCCCCAGGCAATGTTATTGTTTATAGTTGCACATCCCAAATGTCTAAGATCATTCATTGTTACATTGCTTGTAACAGTGAAAGATTGGAAACAACCTAAATGCCCATTAATACAGAGCCAACTATTTAAATAAAGGTATGTCCTTGTAATAGAATGTATAGCCGTGAAATAGAACAGGGCAGTTTTCTCCACTGGAGAAAGTCCAAATTATAGGATTATAAAATGGTTAAAGCTGAAGAGATTTTTGTTTTGTTCCGTTCTGTTTGTCTTTGCGTGGTGTTTAGAATTGAATCTAGGGCCTCATGCATGCTAGGCAAGCACTGTACCACTGAGTTCTACAGCCGGTCCCATGGAGAGTTCTTAGAGATTAGTTCAGTCGCTTACAAGAAACAAAAAGAAAATGACTTGGCTCAGATCATACAGTCAGGGCGGAGGCCATAGTTTAGGGGTCCTGGCACCTATTCCCCTGGCTGCTTCCACAGGCCATGCTGTTGCTAATGAACCTGTTAACCTCTGGGGTGCCAAGGGATGCAAGGTGTTTGTGGCTCTACCGAAATGGAAACCGGGTAAAGGCAGTCACTACCGTACTTACCTACCCCATACATTTTACATTGCACTTGCTGCTTTTCCGTGCTGGGATTACAGGAGTGCACCACCAGGCCAGGTCCCTTGCTACTGCTTCCTTTTTTTTTCTTTTTTCTGTTATGAAAGATCAAACTCGGACCTCGCACTTGTCAGGCAGGTGTGGCACCGCTGAGCCACATTCCTGGCCCTCCCTTCCCTTCCTTCTTAAAATTGTAAAACTCTTGTCTCTAGGGCCTAGGATTTAGCTCAGTGGTTCTGCCACCTGCCTCACAAGGACCCAAGTTCGATCCCTGGTACCAAAAAAAAAAAAAACTCTCTGTTCACCACACAAGGTATAAAAGCTTGTGGATTTGGGCCAGATTAGCTGATACATTGGCATAGTAACTCCTATGAAAGTTTCCCTCAGAAATAGACAGATGGTTTTGCTGAAACTAATTCTAAGTACAATATGGAACATTCGCCATAGGAAAGAGAATCTTATTTGTAAATAATAATTCTAAAATGTTTCTGAAACTTTTCAACCCTTGATATTAGGAGAGCCTCAGAATCTTGGATGTTCTTTCCACACTAGAGGTAGCCCTGTCGTGCTTGCTTCAAGTTAATTTGGGAGAGGCTGGGCATGATGGTTCATGTCAGTAATCCCAGCACATGGGAGGCTGAGGCAGGAGGATGACCATAAGCTTGAGGCCAGCCTGGGTTACATAGTCAGTTCAAGGCCAGGCTGAACTACATGGTGAGGCCCTGTCAAAAAAAAAAAAAAAAAAAAATGGGAGAAGAGGTGATTTTCTATTCCAGACAATACCCCCCTTCTATAAGTCTCCTGTGTTCTCCTATCACATTGTAGACATGAGAAATTTCCAAGATGTTAGTTTGCTGTCATGCTGACACCAGTACATATGGGCAGATCCCCAAATCACATAAGGAGTTTTGTTTTTGTTTCTGAAAAATGTTTCTATGGGTGGATAACTGTTTCTACTCCACAATGCACTAGTTGTCACAAACGACCAAGAAACATACAGGAAAGACACCTGGGTAAAACAAACCATCTGCCATCTTCCTTTCCATGCTGGGAAATTAAACATATGGCTACAATATGCTTGGATAAAGGAAGGTGGGAGTTGGTTTTAAAAACTTTAACCATAATGAATATCAGATCAATCCTGGATAGTTTAAAATCTTCCAGAATGAGAACAAATTCCTAGCAGTTAGCTGGGCGTGGTGGCGCACGCCTCTAATCCCAGCACTCGGGAGGCTGAGGCAGGAGGATCGCTGTGAGTTCAAGACCAGCCTGGGCTACATAGTGAGTTCCAGGTTAGTCTCAACTACATAGTGAGACCCTGTCTCAAAAAAACAAAAAAATCCCTAGCAGTTGCAAACATAGCATATGGAAATGCAAAGTAGATGGGGTTAAGATTCTTTTTATCTAGGCTGGGGATTTAGCTCAGTGGTTCTGCCACCTGCCTTGCAAGCTCAAGGTCCTGAGTTTGATCCCCAGTACAAAAAAAATTATTTCATCTCTTTTCTGATTCTAAGCAGTAAGCTAGACAAGAACGCTTGCTTGAATCAAATTCCTGTGTTCACGTATCTCTTTTCTAGCCATACTTGCTCTAGTTTAAGTAAAGAATCTTCCAAGATTGCCAGCTGAACAGATGGTTATTGTTTTTTTTTAAATGCAATGCTTAAAAAAAAAAGCCAGCCATGGAGGCACACACCTATGATCCCAGCACTTGGGAGGCTGAGGCAGGAGTATTGCCATGAGCTTGAGGCCAGCCTGGGTTACATAGTATTTTCAAAGGCCAGCCTGAACTAATAGTGAGACCTTGTCTCAGAAAAGCAAAAAAGTAAGTGAATAAATAAAAATAATTTTTAAAAAATTTTAAATGCAACACTGGAGATCAGACCCAGGGCTTTGCACAGGCTGAGGAAGCGCTCCACAGCTGAGCTACACCCCTACCTCAGCTGCTTGGGTCTTCAGGTGAAAGGTGCTCTGAGACCTCAGCATGTAAAGAGGATGAAAGTGAAGAGACAGCGTTTCATATCAGAAGGCCTCGCCTCAGCTGACCAACAGGGACCTGCAAGCTTCTGTGGGAACGAAAGCCCGGTGGGTGTTGAGATAATGATGGATGTTCCTTATTTCAGGAAGCTGGGGACAACAACCAGTTCTGCTGGAGGAACCTCTTTTCTTGCATCAACCTCCTGAGGCTGCTCAATAAACTGACCAAATGGAAGCATTCCAGGACCATGGTGAGTGGGGCTTCTGATCACGGAGGTGTCCATCTGAGTGAACTTTGTAACCACTAGTAAATGTTTGTGACCTGCCTGCTTGGCGAGACCGATACACTGCTGTGGAAGTTTCATCGTCTCCTAGTTCTGGGCCCTTTACACTAAATAAAATGATGACATACCGGTCCATTTGTACTCAGGGAGCTGAATGTGGATCTTCCTCCCTTAGGCTAGCTCTGGTCAGGCCAAATTAGCCGTGTGTGATTACAGTCACGCGTCCCACACGCCGTATGTGAGTCTGCTCATACAGCGCCATTTGTGATGAGAGATTAGAAGCTACCTAAATGCCCATTAACACAAGACTATCTGGTTAAATAAATGGCATCCCCTTATAACAGAGTATTACATAACCACTAAAAACAATGTTATGTATTGGTATGGAATAATCTTCAAAATACATTATTAAATAAAAGATACAGAACAGTGTGACACACTATGTAATTGGCCATTATTTGTGTTAAAAAGCAAAAGTTATATGTGCATACTTAGTTATTTCCAGAAGAAACACAAGAAATTGCTAACAGTGGAAGTGGGAGGTATGACGGACACAAATTCTGTCCTTTAACCCACAGACACATTGGGCACACTGAGAGGTGTGTCTTCTGTATATTTTTTAAATTTAATATTTAGTTAGTTCTAGGGATTGAACCTAGGGCCTTCACATTAGTCTACACCCATAGGCCTTTCTTTTGAGACAGGGTCTTAAGTTGCCTAGGCTGGGCTCGAAACTTGCAGTCTTCCTGCCTCAGTCTCCCAAGTTGCACAGATTAGATGCATGCGCCACCACAGCTGGCTTTATATGTTTTTAAAAACTAAATCAGGTAAAGTCTAGAATTTATATTCCCAAAAGTTCCCCAGGGGTACATGAGGCTAGCCAGGTTTGTGTTTCTTTTTTTTTTTTCTTTTTCTTTTTTATCAGTACATATTTATAGTAACACACCTTAATACTTTTTTCATCCCCTTTACCTCTCCTCTCTCTCACCTCCCTCCATCTCTTGGTCCTCCTCCCATTTGCAAAAAGATCTTCCCTGTTTCCTATTATCTACCTTTTATTTTGCTGTTTACTTATATTTGGGAGCCCGTGCAATGTTGAGGCTTGAATGTCTCATTTGTTTCACTTAACACTGTGGTTTAAAGGTGGATTCATTTTCCAACAAATGACTCAAGTTTATTCTTTCTGGAAGAGAAGAACTCCAGTGTGTGTAAATACCACATTTCCTTTATCTTGTCATCTGCTGATGGACACATAGGCAGTTCCCTGTATTTGGCTGTTATGAGTCGTGCTGCTATAAATAGGGGTGCGCAGTTTGTCTTCATTTGTATGTAAATTGGAGATTCCAAGAAACTTTACGTCTTTAATGGGCCTTTCTTTGCTCTCACTGTTCTTTCATTGGGCAGATGCTGGTAGTATTTAAATCAGCTCCAATCTTAAAGCGGGCCCTCAAGGTCAAACAGGCCATGTTGCAACTTTACGTCTTGAAGTTGCTAAAGATACAGACCAAGTACCTGGGGCGCCAGTGGAGGAAAAGCAACATGAAAACTATGTCCGCCATTTACCAGAAAGTGCGCCACCGCATGAATGATGACTGGGCTTATGGGAATGGTGAGTATTCTCAGAGCATTTGACTTCCAGGAATTGCCTGGGCTCAAGCAAGACTAAAGAGACATTTATCTCTACTTTTTTTGATGTGAATTTTTTAGATTGAATTTTTCAGATGAAAACTATGTGATTATAGATTAGATGATGTTACATCAAACTTAATGAAGTGCCCCAAATTCTAGCATGCACTTTGTCCTACGTGTCTGTGAACCCCGCTTTATAAAACAAGTCAGTTAATACTTTTAAAAAGCTAGAATAAGCCGCGCGTGGTGGCGCATGCCTGTAATCCCAGCACTCGGGAGGCTGAGGCAGGAGGGTGGTTGTGAATTCAAGACCAGCCTGGGCTACACAGTGAGTTCCAGGTCAGTCTCAACTACATTGTAAGACCCTGTCTCAAAAAAAAAAATCCTAGAATAAAGAGTATTGATTATTTTTACTACAAAGAAATGATGTTTGAGGAGATAGGTTTAATCATCAAATTCAGTTGTGCTACCCAGAGATTGCCAATGTTAATATCTTATTGTATATTCTTCCAAATGTTTTTCTATGCTTATTTTATTAAAGTGAAAGGAATTAGTACATACTACTTTATAACCTTTTTTTTTCTTTTTATTGAGTTTATTGGTACAATCTAGGTATACAATACAGTTACATTCATCATTGGGATTCTGTACCTTTACATAATAGGTCTTGGTTCTCATTTTTTCCCCTTGTCCCTGCCCTCCCTTCACCCCCTCCTCCCCTCCCCATTTACAAACACTTTATTTCCATTTTTTCAGTTTCTCATATTTTTTTCCCTCTCCCTTATTACCTTTCCCCCACCCTTCCCACTTTCCCTACACCTTTAGCCCTTTACTTCCTATTTCACATTATTAATTATCTCATTAGGATCCTGTGTACTATTATAGTTTTTCACACCAAAGAAACTATTCGGTATTTCAGTTAAAGAAATCTCTGTATGA
>NW_022900916.1:37645802-37646197 GCF_012274545.1 Fukomys damarensis | reverse complement strand
TAGATATATATATATATATAGATATAGATATAGATATAGATAGATAGATATTTATTTATATAAAAAGACTAATAATAGCAGTATGTTATGCATCGATAGCAGCAACAGCTTTTCCAGGTTCTGCAGTCATCTGAACAAAATTATAGACATTCAGCACATTCCATTAAAAAAAACAAAACAAAACAAAAAGAAACAAAGAAAATAATAATATCCAGAAAACACCAAAATTCTGTTGCTGTTGTGGTACCTGGGACCATTTTTTTTATTAGCATCTTAATCATCATCTAGAAAGAGAACATTCTAGAGTAATATCATTAAATGTAGCTCTGATAAAGCATGATCCCTACTATGTATCATAAAGCAGGTACAAGATATTTTACATTCATAGAGGTATG
>NW_022900916.1:37618879-37645512 GCF_012274545.1 Fukomys damarensis | reverse complement strand
GATTTCTCATGATCCCTTACTGTTTTTAAGAGACCTCTCTTCATGGTCACTGACTGCAATCTTATCTTCTATATCTGAGAGCCTATCTTTGCATTCTTTTATTCTGTTGCGTACACTTTCAATGGAGTGTTTAATCTCCTGGATATCTGTTTGAATCTGTTTTATGGATTCCATTTCTTTCCTATGTTGGGCGTTTATTTTTTCCATTTCTTTCTTATGCTGGGCCTTCATGGCTTCTAACATGGTCCTGAGCTCATCTATTTTTTTGTCAGTTTCTGCTCTAGAGTCTCGAATCCCAACTTCTATTTTGCTCACTATCTCTATGGTTATCTGGTAAATTATTTCTGTTTTGAATTTTTCTAGAGCCTGATTGATCTGTTTTGCTACTTCCTGTGCTTTGAGTTCAGGGTGTCCTGGTGGTTCACTATCGGCCTTTTCATCCTCATTTGCCCGACTGTTTGCCATCGGTGAACTGGAAGTCTGTCCTTGGTTTAATCTCTGGGTTATCACCCAAATCTTCCTGATATATTTGCACCCTAGCTTCTGTGTCTCTAACGACCCACAGACATTCTCATCTTCATAACATCAGAGAAACAGCTCATCAAATCAACTGCAGTGCTTTATCCGAACTGATACAATCAGCAACACATTAAGATTAAGCACAACTTGGACACTGACCACCTGTGATAGTTACTATTCTATCACCCTTAAATCATTTGAATTAAATTGAAATCAAGCAGCAGTCCAGAACATGTCTGCAGTGAACAAAATTTCAATATAGTGTATTTACCATTTAATGGCTCAGACAGTGAGGATGCAAGTCCCCTGGTGTCATTCAGCTGATGGCTGAACCCCATGACACTGACTGACCTTGGGCTGCAAGGCCCAGATTGAGTTCCCCAACCTTCTGAATGGTTGAACTCCACACCGTTCTATTACAGGTTTCCCACGCCCTTTCTTTAAAGATGTTTCTTTAAAGATGGGAACTCAGAAAAATACTGTTGATGACCACCTCTGCCTCTGCAGAGTGGGTCCAAAGACTGGCACAGTCAGGAGGTCTGAGAGTGCGGGGGGGGGACTTATGGGGGTTCAGGGGCGCCCGCGCAGCTACCTTCCCTGTGCTTGAGCGATGGCGGCTGGGTCGGGAGCAGGTGTGGCTCTCCTTCCCATGGTGGATCAGGGCCCAGGCTACCTCCTGGCGCTTTAGCAATGGCCTATAACCTCTTTTTTTTTTTTTTTTTTTTTTTTTTGAGACAGGGTCTTACTGTGTAGTTCAGACTGCCCTGGAACTCACTATGTAGCCCAGGTTGGT
Organism: Fukomys damarensis; assembly: GCF_012274545.1. Taxonomy (NCBI): domain Eukaryota; kingdom Metazoa; phylum Chordata; class Mammalia; order Rodentia; family Bathyergidae; genus Fukomys; species Fukomys damarensis. The sequence goes on along the minus strand of NW_022900916.1, from coordinate 37,644,200 downwards.
CTCGAACTCACAGCAACCCTCCTGCCTCAGCCTCCTGAGTGTTGGGATTATAAGCATGTGCCACCATGCCCAGCTGCCTTCTCTTTTTTTGTATAACCTTCTCTTTTCAGTTAACATTGTTCCTGCCTTTCCATGTTAATACATTTTCATTTTATCTAAAATCAAGCCCATATTCAGACTTTTACAGCCGTTCCAAAATTTTTTTTCCCAGCTATTTTTCCATGTTAGAATTTAATTCAAGACTACAAATTTTATCTAGTTGCTATATACATTAATTCATTTTTTAATCTAACATCCACCCCCTACACTAATGGAAGAACTAGGCCAGTTGTCCTATAGAATACCTGCCTCCTGGATTTAATTGTTAGTGTGTCTCTTTGTCATTTTATTTACCTTATTTCTCTACCCATGGTATTACTCAGAAGCTGAAAGTTAAATCTGAAGGTTTGTTGAGTTCAGTATAAACCTTTAAGGCTATATTACCTCCCACATAATGTTGTCTCACATCGGGAGCCGTAGTATCTGTTTGATCTGTCAGAATTTATGCTGTTTGACCAGAGTTTGGATAGACTTTTATCTTGGAGAGCTTTTTTCATTGTATTTGTTATCACTGGAATTAACTGTTACTTTCATAATTGAATTTAATAATTTTTAAGGTAGGGAATGACTCATGTTTGTAATCTGCTTAAATTTTATAGAATGCTGCAGTAAGGAGTTCAGAGAATTATGGGAAACATATGACTGGCTGGCATATAACAAGCCAGGATGCAATTTCTGTAGGATATAAAGTACAATTAGCCATTTAAATTCCTTTTTTTTTTTTTTTGGTTTTTTGAGACAGGGTCTCACTATGTAGTAGAGACTGCCCTAGAACTCATTATGTAGCCCAGCCTCCTGCCTCAGCCTCCCAAGTGCTGGGATTACAGGCATGCGCCACCACACCCGGCAAAACCTTTTATTTTGATGGTGCTTTTTTTTTTTGGTGATTAAACTGAGGGTATCATTCATGCTAGGCAAGTACTTTACCCTGAGCTACATCTCCATCCCTTACAGCATACAATGTTTGTCTTGTAAATGACATTTTTCTTGTTGCTACCACTATTAGCCCAACCCAAACTATATTTTCTTACGATAAATCAGAGTATAGGACATCAGAGATGGGGAAAAATCCAACCCTGAAGTAGATGTCTAAGTGAATGATTATTATATAATTCTGATCAGTTTCATTGTTGGAATCCCGTAGTCCATGCGCTGTAGCAGAGGAGTGAGTTCCACAGTTCTGTGCATCTTTTTCTTCCTCCCTTTCCACCACAGACATCGATGCCAGGCCGTGGGACTTCCAGGCCGAAGAGTGCACCTTGAGGGCCAACATTGAAGCTTTTAACAGCCGCCGATATGACAAAGCCCGGGACTCTGAATTCTCACCTGTGGATAACTGCTTACAGAGTGTGCTGGGGCAGAGGTTGGATCTACCTGAAGATTTCCACTATTCCTATGAGCTCTGGCTGGAGAGAGAGGTGTTTTCACAGCCCATCTGTTGGGAGGAGCTTCTCCAGAATCACTGACTGAGCATCTGATAGATGGAGGTTGGCTCTAATAAATGGTGCTCTGCCTACCCTAACCCACTCACCCTGTGCTTCCTGCTCTAGGATTGCTTGTCAGGGGAAGACCAGGCCCGGCCCAAGGCATCCAGCCTACTTCAGGGTTATTCAGGGGGAGCGTTGAGCTTGGAGATGGTGCAAGGCTGGGATCCTCAGTCACAAACTGACTACCTTGCCCTGGGCTCAGCTGCGTGCCCCAGGGGCCATGGCAGCCTTTTGGTGGACTGGTCCTGGAAAGGCTCTTTGATGAGACCTGCTTTTAGTTTTGCCTAGAACCAGGCTGGCCTTTGCTGGATCCCAGAACAAGAAGACTTGGTTACGTTTGACCCACGGCCTTCATCCAGAACAGAGGGACAGGTGCAAGTCATACATTAGAAGATTTTCTTCTGCACCCTGAATTCCTAGGACTTAGCAGAAGTTTGGCAACTTTAAAATTAATACTATGTTTTAAATTTTTTAATTTTAGCTCTTCTAAAATCATTAGCTCTGAGATGATTTTAGGGCACGTGCCCCTTCTTTGTAAAGGATGATTCACTACTCCCTAAACACTGCATGTTACATTTGTGTAGAGTGGTTTTTCCTTTGTTTCTTAGGAGATCTATGTTAAATGTGAAAATTATTCCCATGTGTATTTTGTATAGAGCATGCAGTGCTCTTTGTAAAGAGCCACAACCAGTGTGAAATAATCAGGCCTTCTTTAAGGATGTTTCATGTTTTTCTGAAATTGCTTCAGTCTTAAGATAGCTGAATACACTACAGAAAATTGTCCTCTTCGTCTACTTTATTTTTAATTTTTTTTCGGTACCGGGGATTGAACTCGGGTCCTTGCGCTTGCAAGGCAGGCCACCGAACCGCTGAGCTAAAGCCTCGGCCTACTTCATTTTGTAAATGACAGGTTAACTATAGGAGATTTTATTTATTGAGATGGCATGTCTGTTTGTGCTGATTAATTTATTTCTTAGTTGAAAACAGCAAGAACATCATAGCTTACATTTTTGCTTCTCCAAAATTGATTTATGATTTTTTTCTTTTTTACTGCTAGCAGTTTCAAAGTGTCATGAAGAGATTTAGCAATACTGTTCCTAAGTGTTCCACATTTTATTGAAAATATAAGGGTCGAGGTTCTGGGATGTAGCTCAGTGGTTCCACCACCAGCTTTGCAAGCACGAGGTCCTGAGTTTGACCCCTGCTACAAAAGGAAAAAAAAAAGAAAGAAAGAAAATAATAAGGGTCAGTTTATCAACCTCTGTAAACTTCTCTCTTTGACAGCAGAATCATATCCTTCCCAAAAAAAATATGTTTCCAGAAAACTTTCTGATTCGATCAGGACCATTTTATTTCTTTTCTTTCCCCAATTACATTATCTGTACGTTATCTTCAAGCTTTATCACTCTAAATCCCCCTCCCAGCATAAACACTGCTGAATCTTGTTATGATGGCACCAGGGCGCTATGCCTTGAGGTCTTGTCCAGATTGCCCGTTGTCAACTACAATCTCATTTGGAAGTTATGATAAGAGTACCTGACAAGATCCAAAGACACTACACCAAAGTCTAATAAGTATTGCTTTGCGCTTTATGGTAGCAGGATTTCTGTCTTTTTGAAAAATGGAAGCACTGAATGAAGGAAACTTCTTAAAATAATTTGTTAACTTTACCCAAGTAGGATAGCTGTCCTCATTGCAATTAAACAATTTTATGAAGCATCATCCATGAATTGTATTAATCTAAGGTCAGAAGACAGTTTTGAAGGAAAGAGAAATCATCGATCTATTTATTTTAAAGCCATATAATATTCAATTTATGTCAAGAACAACAAAGTCAACCTTTTAACAACATACACATGAGGGGCTGGGGATTTAGCTCAGTGGTGCCACTGCCTGCCTCGAAAGCACAAGGTCCTGAGTTCAATCCCTGGTACCAAAAAAATAACAAAAACAAAAAACAACATACACATGAATGCTTTTTGTGGCACAAAAGTAGGCTAAGCTTTAACATTTTATACATTATTATTTATAACTTCTATAATGGAAGATTAATTCTCAGTGCAGATAGGGAAACTGAAGTACCAAGGATAAAGAGTTTCACATTATATCATTTTTCCCAATGACTTGCAGGGAACAGCTTTCAGGTATTAGCAAGTAGCCCCACATGCTAAGTTCACCAGGTTGAATCTCCCAATTTGGGGACTCATATTTGTTAGGAATTAAATTAATATTAATCTCCAGTTGAGGTTATAGTTTCTTCCATTATTTGAGTGATTTGTAAAGTAGAGGTGTTTTATTTGTAATTATTTCAGTAAAACTTGTGTTGATTGTTGATAATTCTGTTCATTTTATGAAGCACTTTAATAAACAGAAAAATAAGCTGGAATTAGAAATGAGGTTTTAAATCCTTCACTATAAGGGCCAGGGATTTAGCTCAGTGGTTCCGCCACCTGCCTTGCACGCGAAATAGCCCAAGTTCAATTCCCAGTACCAAAACACACAAACACACACACACACACACACACACACACACACACACACACACAAACAATTCTTCACTACAAGGGAATCTCAAAGTGATATTAGATATAGAAAGGATGTAATAGAAGTTTAATATACAGCCCCAATCTTACTGTCTTTTGACAAATTTATTTCTTCAGGGATTGGTCAGCGGCAGCTCACTTATTTCAGCTGGGTTGCTAGACTGGCTTTTCTCCTGAAGTACTCTTATTCTGGCACTAAGCTGATGGAATGACCCCTACTGGGTCATTACTGCTTTCATAGTGAAGGGCTGGAGCAAGAAACAAAATATACCACGTAAGCACCTTCAAAGCTCCTGTTTGAATGCTAAGTCAAATTCTTAATATTCCACTAGCCAAGCCTAACACAAGGCCAGAGAAGCACATTCTCCCTTAGTGTGATAAGTGGAGTGACAGTCAGGCTTACATGGTAATGGCCGTGAAGGTCTGCTCTTATCCTATACACAAAATACGCACAGCCCTTTCTTGGGAAGACTCCAGAAGTCTTACCCAGACATGTGAGACCTCAAGCCTCGGATCTCATCGATCTAGATATAGTGTCTCTTGACCTTGAGACTTGTAAATTTAAAAACAGCAACAAGATACGTTAATTTGCCAAATTACAGTGATTGTTTCAAATATATACATACACCAAAACAGCAAGGTACATTTTAAATTACACATTTTATGCCAAAGGTATCTCAATAAAGCTCTTCTTTTTGGTTAATTAATTTATTTTTTATTTATTTTTTGGGTTTTTTTGAGACAGGGTCTCACTATGTAGTTGAGACTGACCCGGAGCTCACTGTGTAGCCCAGGCTGGTCTCAAACTCACAGTGATCCTCCTGCCTCAGCCTCCCCAGTGCTGGGATTACAGGCATGCACCATCACACCCAGCTAATAAAGATCTTTTTAAAAAGAAATAAAGGGGGCTGGGGATTTAGCTCAGTGGTTCCGCTTCCTGCCTCGCAAGCCCAAGGACCCAAGTTTGATCCCCGGTTCCATAAAGAAATAAAGGTCGCTGGGCATGGTGGCCCATGCATGTAATCCCAGCACTTGAGAGGCTGGAGGCAGGAAGATAGACATGAATTTGAGGTCAGCATGGATTATATAGTGAGTTCAAGGTCAGCCTGCACTACAAAGCAAGACCCTGTCTCAAAAAATTAAATAAAGGGGCTGGGGATTTAGCTTAGCAGTTTGGTGGCCTGCCTTGCAAGCGCAAGGACCCGAGTTCAATCCCCAATACCAATAAATACATAAATAAAATAGATAAATAAATTACCTGTCCTTCCATGCACACACACAACTAAGCTACAGATAGAAGAGAGGAAAGATAGTCTCAATAAACCTTCCTCTGGAAGAAAAAAATGAAAGGCACATAGTCACTGCTAGGTAACAACGCTGCTTAAAAGAAGTCTTGTTCCTTCAGGGATAAAAAGGTCTTTATTCTGCACTGTAGAATTAGCTCCCTACCTACCCTTTAGCAATTTAGCAAGACCTGATCTCAATGCTGGGAATGTCGCTCAAGTGCCACACCTGCCTGGCAAGCTCAAGGCCCTGAGTTCAATCCCTGGTACAAAAAAAAAAAAGGACTTTATTTCAAAGTAAAAAACCTAAATGGACTAGGGATATCACACGGCGGTAGAGTAGCTGCCTGGCTTGAACAAGGCCCTGAGTTCAATCCCCAGGATCACAAAACAAACAGAAGCCAGCTGGGTATGGTGACACACATCTGTAATCCCTGAGCACTCTGGGAGACTGAGGCAAAAGGATTGCAAGTTCTACCCCAGCCTGGGCAACTTAGTGAGAGAGCCTGTCTCAAAACAAAACACAGACAAATATAGATAGGTATGTACACACACACACACACACACACACACACATGTATCTGGGGAAGTAGCTCAGTACAAACCCTGGCTTTAAAACAACAAAATGCTCATTTGCCAATAACTACAATTTTTGTGTGTGGGTAGTGGTGGTGGTGGTGGTATAGGGGCTCGAACCCAGGGCCTTCACACTGAGCTACAGCCCCAACACCTTTTTGGGGGGAAAAAAAAATTTTTTTTTGAGACATGGTCTCACTTGTCGCGAGCCGGAGACGCAGAGCACTGTCCAGCAGTGCCTCAAACCTGAAAGCGCAGCGGGGTGGAGATGGGGCAGAGAGAAAGGAAGGACGCCAAGACAAGAGTCTGATCAAGGCGAAGTTTATTGCCAGCAAGCGTAGGCCTTTTAAAGCGAAAAAAAACACAAACTATTATGGGATGGGGTTACCATAGTAAATGAAAGTTCACACAGGAAAAGAGCAAACAGGCTCAACAAAAACAACCCACCGTGGGTAGTAGTAACCCAGACAACCACACATCTGAAGGTCAGAGACAAGAAACTGCAACTTTCAGGAATTCCACAAAGGAAATGCACCACCTGCTAAACTGGAGAAACTTAAAAAACATGGAGTTACTAAAGTTAACAATACTTACAACTAATATTCATGATTCCCACACTCACTAATTGCCAAATTTCCCAGGTTGGGCTCAAATTTGTGACCCTTCTGTTTTAGCCTTCTCAGTGCTGGGATTACAGACATGTGCCACATGCTTGCCAAGGCAGTCTCCATGTGTGTGCACGTGCATGCTGGTCTTGAACTCACTATGTAGCCCAGGCTAGTCTCGAACTCATGATCCTTCTGCCTCAGCCTCCTGAGTGCTAGGATGACTGGCATTAAGTCATGCATTGTCCTGAAGAGCATTTTTACAGCAAACATTTTATTTTTTATTTTTTGGTACCAGGGATCAAAGTCGGGACCTTGTGCTTGAGAGGCCGGCAGCAGTACCACTGAGCTAAATCCCCAGCTCATTACCTCAAACGTTTAAAAATTTTCTCTCTCAGAAATTAGATAAACCAGGCCTGGTGGCATATGTCTGTAATCCCAGCACTCAGAGGCTGAAGCAGGAGGATCACTGTGAGTTCGAGACCAGCCTGGGCTACATAGTGAGTTCCAGGTCAGTCTCAACTACATAGTGAGACCCTGTCTCAAAAAAGAAAAAAAGTTAGATAAATAATGTTGCAACTTTCAATTTTCTAGGTCCTAAATTTTCTATCCTATCCTTACCTGAAAAAAAAGGCCAATCAAGGGCCATCTCTTGATAGATGATAAGATTTTTTTTTTTTTCTGGTACCTGGAGATTGAACTCAGGACCTTGTGCTTATGAGGCAGGTGGTGACACCAGTGATCTGAATCCCCGCCCATGAGTATGTTTTTTTAAAAGGCAGGTAATGCTAACCAACTCATGCTACTCACATTCTGTTTTTAAACCTTTTCACCCCCCATACTTTAAGTGCAAGTTATTTCAGGCAATGATTTTACCAAATGTTTCACCATCATATAACATGGGTTGCCAATTTTCTAGCCTCCCAATGAGTTGTTCACTGAGCATTGGCTTTTAAAACAATTTCACATTTTTTCAGGTTTTGTTTCGGTAATCACCCACTGTTCATACCAGCTTCGGTATACTTTACTCCAGCGACAAACAAGCCTAAGATGTCAGTGACTCACAACAACAAACGTTTCTTTCTCATTTAGGGACCTGTGCCCTGCTTGTTCTGCATATCTTATCCTGGCCTCTAAGCTCTAAACTGGGCTGATGGCATAGACTATCTGTAGTGAAAACTACAGTACTGAGACTCAATCATACAAATGAATTTACAGCTGCTGCTCCGATGTGCAATGAGTCATGACTCATGTGTGATTGGCCAAAGCAACTCACACAGGCAGGCCAGACCCTGGTGCAGGACAGGCCCTCCATCCACAGGACAAAGGCAAGCCTGTGTTTTACTGTATTGGCTTGGGTTTTCTAGAGGGACTTCTTGTATACGTAACTATGCAAGAGGCTTTGCTGGATAAGCTTACAAAACCAGAGCTGGGAGAGTCTACGATGGCTGTCTGAAAGCTGGAGAGCCTGAGGACCCAGGAGCTGCTCAAAGCTATGGAACAAGGATCAAGGATGCTGAGCCGGCCTAAGACTAAAGACTTCACAGCTCCCTGACCAGCTTCCACCTAACGATCATCATTCGCTGGTATGAACCTGTGCTGACAGGCTGAAAAAGCTGGAGTTTGATGTCCACAGCAAAAGATGCCCCTGCGCAAGCAGAATCGGGCTTTTTAAATGCAGACCACCTTGCTGTGCTTTTCATCCTGTCTGGGCTGCAAGCCCGTTGGATGGTGCCGCCCACGGCAAGGTGGATCTTCCCGCCTGCTTGTTGACCTGCCTGTCAACCAGCTCTGGAAACACCACAGACACACCCCGAAGTGTACTTTACTAATCTGTTGGGTGTTTCTTGTTCCAGCCCAGTTGACAATCACAATTAAAGGTCACACATACTCTTGCAGAGGGGAAGTACATAATTAGGAACAAGCATAACCTTTACCACACTTGAATAATATGGTATTTTTTTTCTTTTTGGTACAGGGGATCGAACTCAGGTCCTTGAGCTTGCAAAGTAGGCGGCAGAGCCACTGAGCTAAATCCCCGGCCCAATAATATGGTTTTGATTCAGAAGCTAGATATGGCTAGATATGGATGAAAAGGTTTAACCCTATTAGCAATTCTGAATAATCATCATGACTCCTGGGGCCTCTGCACTGCAAAAGAAAAACGTTAAACTACATTTCCCCAAATCCCCCACCCTGCTCCATTAAAATTTATTAACAGAAGGAACTTAAAAAACAATCTGGAAGTGGGGAAAGGAGCCTTTATCCTCTGAAGGCAGCTGCTGCCAGAGATACAGACGCACATGAGTCATAGCGGATTCCCAGGGAGTCCTTGAGATTGGTGATATGTCTCTCTTGGAGGCTGTGGAGAATTTTAACAGCTTCCCAGTAAGCATTCGAGCGGTGTCCATTTCAGCTTCACGTTGAGATCGGCTGTGGTCTTCTTTACCCTCCTTGGCCATAGGAATGGAATCTTCCCTCTAGCAGTAAGCACTGGTGTATAAAGATAATGCTCTAAACAAGTATTTTCATGATCCCTGTTTCTTCCCCAACTGGTAGTAGATTGAATTCTTCCCTTCCTTTGTGAGTGAAAGAGAGACACTGGGGATTGAGCCCAGGCCTCACTCTCACAAGGCCAACACTCTACCACTGAGCCCTTTGGTTTAGGCCTTTTTGAGATGACCCATGTTTATAATAAAACAAGCTGAGAATGACAGTGCGGCTGTGGCTCTGGAATGAAGATTCGGCTGGCTCATATAATCAAACTTATGACCTTGACTTTTTCAGTGCTACAGTCAATAAGCTAAATTATAACCCTAACATCTAGGCTGGGTCAAGAATAAACTTTGGTACTCTTTGGACACTCTGAGAAGCGAGGTGTTTGGGATGGTGTTTGAGGACAAAGAAAGTTTAATCATGATTTCAGAAACACTGGACTCTGCTAATGAACTTCTGCTCTGCCTACAATACAGTTCCGGCCAGACTTCTCTTCGCTTTTTGTTTCTTTGTGCTACCAGGGAACGAACTCAGGACCTTGTGCTTGAGAGGCAGGAGGTGGCACCACTGAGCTAAATCCCCGTGCCCAAACTTTTCTATAATAGTGTGAAAAGAGAATGTTTTCTACAGTGAAAGAATGTTTTACAATTACAGAATCTAGCTTTACGTAACATTTGTGAAACAGTAGGTTCTACAGCAACCAGCAGTATCCTTATATGTGATTAATACTAATACATATTTTAATGCATACTTTATATGATGCCTTTCAAGGTGTGAAACATCAAAAGATACATGTTAGAGAAGAAAGGGCTACAGCATGATTATTTATACATTATATATGGCCTTTGCCTGCTTCTGAATCTCTACCTTTTTCTCCTGTCTCTTAACAGGAGAGTGCTCAGTAGTGTCACTCTTGCCTGGTACACCCAAAGCCTTGGATTTTATCGTCAGTACTGAAAAACAATTTACCTATTCGCCACCCTTATAATTTCATGACAACACTGACCATTTGTATGGAGGCATTTAATGATATAAGGAGATGTGTAAGATCTAAACTGGGTCAGAACGAGGGGGGGATTAAAGCTCTGTCTACACTGACAAGCACTATAACAACTTGCAAATACTTTTGGAAATGTTCCGGTGAGTGAACCTGAACAGAGAACGTTTGGAGAACACGTGAGTTGTCCCTATAGCCTGCTATAGTGCTATGGTTTGGATGAGATGCCCTCAAAGGTCCATTTCCACAGCCCTGTAATCCCAGCATTCTGGGAGGCTGAGGCAGGAAGATTATAATTTGAGCCTAGGTTGGACTATGTAGAGGTTTGGCAAGATCTTGTCTCAAAAACTAAAAAAAAAAAAAAAATTTAGCTCAATGCAAGGGTTCTGGGTTTAATCCCTAGTACAGTGTGGGTAGGTATGCACGCCCACACACACATACACACTCACACACAATGTATATGCTCAACATTTAGGCCCAGGACGGCACTATGAGGAGATGCGGCCTGGTGGGAGGTCCTCAAGTCATAGGGATGACTGAAGGGGACTGAGATCCTGTAAGACCTAACTCCTCTCTCTTTGCTTCCTGGTGCATAAGGTAAGTGGTTTGCTCCACCACACACTCTGGCTGTGACGCTGCACTTGCCAGAGGCACAAAGCAATGGGCTACTGGATCTTGGGCTAGAACCTGCAGAACCATGAACCAAAATAAACTTTTGTCTTTATAAGTTAATTGAATATTTTGTTATAGTGACAAAAAGCTGACTAACAGAGAGCCTATGTGTTTTTAGTTCTTTCCACTAGTGAAGCTTCGGTAGCCTTTGGTATTTTGTTAGAATTCCTTGTCTGGCAATGAGAGAAAAAAAAATTCCTTGTCTGGAAGACAGGCGTGGTGACATACACCGCCTGTAATCCCAACCCTTGGGAGGCTGAGGCAGGAGGATCGCTGTGAGTTTGAGACCAGTCTGGGCTACATAGTGAGTTCAAGGTCAGTTTCAACTACATAGTGAGACCCTGTCTCAAAACAAAACAAAACAAAAAAGAATTCCTTGTCTGGAAAATTTATAGAAAGTAAGACCTGAGCACCTCACACCTTCAAATACCTTTTCTGGATGAACTAATTGTTTAAATGTTTGCCTATTCTTATATTTTCTTTAAAACAAACCTCTACGTTACAATATTCCTATCCCTTCAAAATTCATATGTTGCGATTCTAACACCCCGAGTGTCAGTATTAGGAGGCAGGGTCTTTGCAGTGTGACAAGGTCATGGAAACAGGACCCTCATGAATGTAGTTAGTGCCAAGTAAAGAACACAGCAAAAAGGCCCTGTCCAGGAGCCAGAAAGCAGGTCCTCATCAAGCACTAAATCTGACTTGGTTTAGACTTTCCAGCCTCCGGAACTTTGAGAAATCTGTTCTGTTGTTTATAAACTACCCAGTTTATGGCATTTTTTATAGCAGCTGAACAGACTCAGATGTTTGTTCTTGAGTTGAAAAGGCTCTGAGTCCTCTGGGCCGGTCTCCACCCACCTCAGGATTCCTTTGACAGCATTCCCTAGGTGCCAGCTCAGCCTCTCCTGTTCACTGGCAAGAACCCTACTACTTCACAGTTTTATCAGTAGAAACTAAAATACCTGTGACAAAATTCCGTCAACTTGCATTATTATTTATATTGGAATAACCCTGACTACTTTATGGAATCCAAAGCCGTACTTAGGCTATTAGTTGTACTTTCTTCCCAAGTAGGAACTTCCTAGGTTTGCTGCTACAAGTCACCAGGAAAGGGACGTTTAAAACAAAGGAAACTCGCCGGGCGTGGTGGCGCACACCTGTAATCCCAGAACTCGGGAAGCTGAGGCAGGAGGACTGTTGTGAGTTTGAGACCAGCCTGGACTACATAGTGAGTTCCAGGTCAGTCTCAACTACATAGTGAGACCCTGTCTCAAAAAAAAGACAAAAAAAACAAACCAAAACAAACCAAAAAAACTAAAACAAAACAAAACAAAGGAAACTCATCCTCTCTCAGCCTGGAGGCAGAACTTTGAAATCACAAGGCCTGTCCTAATTCCAAAGGCTCTAGGCTATAGCGCTCTGCCTCTTTGGCCTCTGGGGGCTCTGGGAGTTCCTTGGTTTAGAGTCCATCACTCCAGCTTGACTGCAAGTTCACGTTGCTTCCTCCTCCTCTTAAGACTCCTGCTACTTATCCTTTATAAGGATCCTTACACTGCATTTAAGGCCCAGCTGGATAATGCTAGCTAAACTCCTCTTCTCAGTGTCCTGAACTTAACACATTTTTGTCACACATAATAATACTCATTCTTTTATCACATAAGGTAATAGTCCCAAAGCCAGGTGTGCTGGTGCATGCTGTAATCTCAGCACTCAGGAGTCTGAGGCAAGAGGATCACTGTGAGTTCAAGGTCAGCCTGACCTACACAATGAGACCTGTCTCAAAACAACAACAACCACAAAAGGTAATGGTCACAGTTTCTGAGTAACAGAATATGGACATAATATTTTCTGGAGCCACCGTTCAATCCATTACACCCATTACTGCTCATCACAAATTTAACAAATAGCAAACTGATTCATTTACCCTTCTTCTCTATTACTATTAGAGGTATAAGACAAATCCCAGGAGAAGTTACTTTTATTTGAAAAATGCTTGCAACTATAGATATAGTCAAAGGAGAGTCAAGCAAAGAAAAATTTTCAGGCTTGGGTTGATGATGTGTCGTCAGGAAATGGGTATAAAACTGAAGAAAAAACACATTTATGTATTTACTGGTATTTTTGTTAAGATAACGCAAAAATTCAGAAAACACAAAAATACACTATGACAAATGTAACCTCCTCCCATCTAAATCCCCATCTTGTTCCCCCCAAATAATCACTATCAATGCATTTTTTTTTGTTCTTTCAGAAAATTCCTATGACACTCATCCATTCCATCTTCTTCCAAACCAGGATTTTGTTTTACATAATATACGTGTGTGTGTGTGTGTGTGTGTGTGTGTGTGTGTGTGTGTGCATACAGGGTCTCGCTACTGGGCTTGACCACTGCGTAGTGCACTCTGGCCTCAAACTCACATCAATCCTCCTGCCTCAGCCTCCTGAATGTGCCGCTATTCCTGGCTAATGCATTCTGTTCTATGCTTTTTATCATTCATCTTGGAGATGTTTCCATATTAATATTCTCTCATATAACTATAAATTATGATTATAATCATTAAATAATATACTGTTTTAAATATAATTATTTAATAAATAAATAATTCTCTAAGACTGCTTTCTTTTAGCTAAAAAGGTATAGGTGGGAAGAAGGGTGTGTGTGTGTGTGTGTGTGTGTGTGTGTGTGTGCACGCGCGCATGCGCACATGTACAATGCAGCAGGGATGGGGTTATGCAAGATTCCCTCAGTTCCCATAGCATTAGGTCCAGCAGTTGTGAATAATTTCTTTCCAGCAGACGTGGTTGTGCAGACTTTCAAGTCCTATAAACAGAATAAGATTGTGTGTATGTAGGGAAGTGGGAAGGGTAGGGGAAAGGAAATAAGGGACAAGAAAAAATATGAGAAAAGGAAAAAATGGAAACAAAGTCTTCGTAAATAGGGGAGGGTGGAGGAGGTGAAGAGAGGGCAGGGGTAAGGGGAAAAAATGAGAACCAAGACCTGTCATGTAAAGGTACAGGATCCCAATGATGAATGCACTGTAACTGTACTGGATACTTAAAAAACACCAATAAACTCAATAAGATAAAAAAAAAGATTGTGTGTAAGTGTGCTACAGGGAGGTGTGCAGGCTACTTGCTACTTTAGAAATTAGCTGGGTTTAAATTTCAAGAACATGAGGATTTAAAACCTTCTACTTTATGAAAAAGAACAAAGGTCTTCCTAAGGAATTGCAAGAGTACGAGTCAACCTTCCTCTGCTCAAACACCTTTAGAGACGGTGACTTCCTTACTGAAGAAGACAGTGCCATCTGTCTCCTTGCCTCCGAATGGAAACATTAATTTGAACATTCTGTAACTTTTTCTTCAGATGCTTAACGGAGCTGGCAGGACAAAGCCATGTGAAAGCCTGTGAAAATATGGCTTTGCCTCCACAAGATGTTTTACCCAGAGAGGCAGTACCGCATAGTGGCCCAGACACAGGGGACCAGGCCCACCTGTCAGCTATTGTCACACTTCCTCTATGAACTGTATTATTCATTCTCTCCAGGCCTCAGACTGTCCATCTGTAACAGGGGCAAAATACGACTTATTTACTTCTATGGTTCTTTTTCTTTAGGCCTTCTGTGGTTCTGAAGATTACATGGGTCCATGTGTACATAGTACTTACAACAATGCTGACAGAACATGAGTGTATCAGTCAGTGCTTACTAGAGAGACAGATCTAATGCAAGATATACAGCTGGGAGTGGTGGCACACGCCTGTAATCCCACCACTCGGGAGGCTGAAGCAGGAGGATCACTGTGAGCTCGAGACCAGCCTGGGCTACATAGTGAGTTCCAGGTCAGTCTCAACTACATAGTGAGACTCTGTCTCAAAAAACCAAAATAATAATAATAATAATAATAATGCAAGATATACAAATATATAAGAATTTGCATGATTGGCTTACAGTGGCCATCCGCAGAGTCAGGTGTGGAAGGGTTCAAAGGGTCTGTCTGCGTGATGGAGCTCTGAAGGATCCAGTCGAAGACCTGGAGCTCCACACAGTGCCCTATGCAAGTCTGAATCGGGAGGCTAAAGGGTCTGTGCTGGAAGCCAGGAGACCATGTCCAAGGTGGAGGCCAAGACGGAGCACCTCCAAAGAACAGAAGCAGCCTGCCTTCTTTGCTTCCCTTTCATACTGCTCTGGTAACACCCTCCCTAGCATGGGTCTTCCACACCCAGAACTAGGCTGAGTCACTGTGGTTGGGCAGTTCTTACTCAATGCACACCATCAGTTAACTGTCACAATCCACCCCTTGTCAACTTGACAGCCAGACACATTCCTTTAAACCACAGTCTTCAGATAAAAAGACAGGTTCATAATTACACTTAACATGTAGCTATCCTACATACAAACAGAAACATATGAATTCCCTCCCCAGAATAGAAGGCAAGTTTTCTTTGGGTGAGGCTTACTCCTAACATTTCGTAACTTGAATATTATAACATAAATTTAACAATATTTAAGAACCAATATTAAATCTATCAACATTATATTACATTGGAAGGATATTAGGAGAGAACTAGTAAAATTACAGCCCTCAATTCTATAGCTGATCCCCAGGTTGTAACTGATATTTAGAACTACCTTCTTCTACTACCCATTCTGCAGTATCCTTTTTTGCTTGTTTGTTTTTTGAGACAGGGGCTCACCACGTAGTGGAGACTGACCTGGAACTCACTATGTGTAGCTCAGGCTGGTCTCGAACTCACAGCGATCCTCCTGCCTCAGCCTCCCGAGTGCTGGGATTACAGGTGTGCACCACCACGCCCTGCTGTAGTATCCATTCTTCTACTACTCATTCCCTTGGCCTTCAGCAAGCACCTCGGCAGGTCTTAGTTTTTTCCCGGGTGGGGGGAGCCCATACCTTCATTCCTGAAGTTTCTGGACCATCTGTCATTCTCCCTGGATTGGGTTAAGGTACTTTCCCATTGACTTTAATAATCAGGCATGGTAATACCAGGAGGTTCCTTAAGAGATCTCCTGCACTCTAATTATATTCTTAGTATGAGCCACCCCTGCTGACACTGTAACTCCCATTTTAGCTGGTTTCCTCAGCGGCATGAGGAGATCAAAATGACCAGGGGGAAGTCTTAGCTTCCAGTTCAATGGTATTGTTGTGATTCCTGGTACAAGCGTTTTCCCCTCTGAATGAAGCCTTCTAGGTCAGCAGACCACATGAGGTCACAGGAACAGGAAGCAAAAATTTCGCTAGTGGGGAACTAGGGGTGATGTTGAGTAGTACCATTTCTACTTCCACCCCTCAATTCCTGGACCCATGAATCTTGGCTACGGGAGAAACAAAGTACCATATGGTGGACAGCAATTCAAAGCCTGCAGAGCTTTTTGAAGAACCTTGCCCCGGCTGGCCCTGCAAGCTATCGCTACCTGGCTGGCACTGTGAATTTGTCTTCGAAAGACCATTCCACCTTTCTATCAATCCAGCTGCTTCTGGATGGCGAGACCAGTGAATTCCATGAGCACGAGCCCACTGCTTCACCTCTTCGGCCACAAAGTGTGTTCCATAGTCACAGTCGATGCTGTGTGGAATTCCACGAGGGCGGATAAGGCATTCTGTGGGTTCATGGGGGGTAGCGTTGGCAGATGCATTACGTGCAGGGATGGCAGATCCACATCCAGGATAAGTGTCTATGCCAGAGAGGACAAAGCGCTGGCCTCTCCATGACGGAAGCAGTCCAGTAGAGTTAGGCTGCCATCGTGCCGCAACGAGGACTCAGTGCTGGTCTCTTTTGCTGGCAACACTGGGCACTCGGCAGTGGCCTGAGCCAGTCAGCCTTGGTGAGTGGGAGTCTCTGTTGCTGGGCCCATGCACAACCTCCATCCCTGCCACCATGATGACTTTGGTTCATGAGCCTATTGGGCACTGACAGAGGTAGCTGAAGAAAGCAGTTGACCACTCTCTGCTATCATCTTATCTACCTGATTGTTAAGGTTCTTTCCTGCTGAGGTTACTTTCTGGTAAGCGTTTACCCGGAACACAGATATTTATATTCTCGGACCATACGGAGAGGTCCATCCACATTCCTCTTCCCAAACATCTTTGACTTCAATCTTCTACTCACGCTCCTTCCAAGTTCTTGGCCATTTGGCCAGACCATTGGCTAAAGCCAATGAATCAGGATGCAGTTGCACATCTGGCCATTTCTCCTTCCAGACAAAATATACTACCAAGTACAGTCTGAAGCTCTTGTTTTATTTTATTTTTTTGGTTTTTTGAGACAGGGTCTCACTATGTAGTTGAGGCTGACCTGGAACTCACTATGTAGCCCAGGCTGGTCTCGAACTCACAGTGATCCTCCTGCCTCAGCCTCCCAAGTGCTGGGATTACAGCTGTGAGCCACCATGCCTGGCCACTGTCTGAAGTGCTGCCTACTGTGAAGATTTCCCTTCATGACTGCCCTTCAGGGATGTCCTGGAAAGGGGCTGTAATGCTGTAACCACCCACCTATGGATGGTGCCTGTATAATACACCAAACCATCCATGAACTAGGCTTTAGCCTTCTCTTTCTCTGACAGCCGATCATGAGGTCATAGGCGCATGCTCGGAGACTGAAGGACTAGAGCAGGAGGAGCCATGGGCATCTGGGAAACTTCCTCATGTTACGTACTTGTCCTTGCTGGACCTACTCTGGCTCAATCGTACCATTTTCATCTGAGGATAGACTTGCTGCACGTGTCCAACCCCATGACTTGGTACATCACATAATACCAGCTCATGCTAAGTAGCTCAGGTCCCCTGGTAACCTGGTGTTCTATGGTCAAGCATTCAGTTTCTACCAAGGCCCAGTAGCAGGCCAGGAGCTGCTTCTTAAATGGAGAGCAGTTGTCTACAGATGCTGGCAGAGCTCTGCTCCAAGACCCTAAAGGCTTCCACTGCAGTTCATCCACGGAGGCCTGCCAGAGACTCACTCCAGACAGCACCTCTGCCCGCCACTGCCGCTTCCGGTACCACTGGTTCTGCTGCATCATGTGGTCCCGGTGGAAGAGCGGCCTGCACAGCAGCCTGGACTTGTTGCAGAGTCTTTTCTTGTCCCACTCAAAACTAGCAGCTTTCCGAGTCACTTGATAAATGGGCTGGAGTAAAACACCTAAATGAGGAATCTATTCCCTCCAAAATCCAAATTGCCTCTAAAATCTAGATGCTGCACCTCTTTTTTGGCTTTGGGGAAGCCAGATGAAACAAGTTATCTTACCTTAGAAAGAATATCTCTGCATCCCTCACACCACTGGACTCCTAGAGATCTCACTGAGGCAGAAGGACTTTGAATTTTAGCTGGATTTTATTTACCATCCTCTGGGTCTCAAATGCTTTACTGACAAATCCAGAGAAGTTGCCACTTCCTGCTCACTTGGTCCAATCAGCGTAATATCATCAAGGTAATGGACTAGTGTGATACTCTGTGGGAGAGATAGGCGATCAAGACCCCTGCTAACTAAGGTGAGATAGTGCCGGAGTTCATGTAACTCACTCTTGGTACCAAAATCTGTCTTAGACACTTTCTCATCCTTGAGACAAAATATCCAACACCTAATGGATGAGAAGTTTATTTTGGCCCACAGTTTGTAGAACTTTTGGTCAAAAGTCGGCTGGGTCCAAGGCAAGGTTAGCCTGGCAGAGGGGCACCAGAGAGGAGAAAAAGTGTTCATGGTGTGGAAGGTGGGAAGCAGGAGGCAGCAAAAACAGCAAGTAGCAGGCACTGACAGCCCCCTCTTTGTACTTAAATTCTATCAGGTAATTTGTCCTTAGGGCAGATAGTACTCATTCGCAGACGGGCCTTCCCGTTGTCCATACCAAGAAGTGTGGCATGCCAATAAGTAGACTAATTTAGTAATCATACGCCCTGAATCCCAGCATCATACACTCTAGATCCAGCCTCCTTTGAAAAATGCCACCTATAACCACCCTATAACTCCCTTTGGGGAAGGAGCTCTAGAAACAAGTCATGACATTCTGCACCTGCCCCCCGCCAAAGACTCCTGCACATCCCTTTATGCAAAGGGGATTTAGTTCATCCCCAAGAGTTGCCAAAGTCCTAGTAGTTTCAGCATTGCTGAAAAGTCCAAATCTAAAGTCTCTGAGATTTAAGGCAAACTCCTACCCATACAAACGCAAAGAAACTTAAAACACTTCCAATGTACAATGGCACAAGATAAACATTCCCATTCCAGGGCGGGGGATTTAGCTCAGCAGTTCCGTGGCCTGTCTCACAAGTGCAAGGACCTGAGTTCGATCCCTGGTACAAAAAAAAAAAATTCCCACTCCAAATAGGGGGATAGAAAGGAATGGGACCAAAGCAAGCCCAAAATCCAGCAGGACAAACATTGAGTCCTAAAGTTCCACGTCTAGCATCTGAGGCAGTCTGTGGCAACCCTTGAACTGCACAGAGGTTGGGTAGCTCAGCCCTGCAGCCCTGCGGGCGGCTGTAGCTCCCATGACTCTCTTGGGCCAGCTCTGCTCATTCCTTGCATTTTTCCTGAGACAACTCATGTTCCTGGCTTCTCTAACCTTCTGGGTCTCCACTGCACCTTCGGCTTCAGAGTGTGAAGCTTCACAAACTGCCCCAGGCCTTCTGGAATCTGGGTGGAACCTACCCTAGTCCCACAATCCTGCATTCTGCACGCACCGACAACCAGCACCACATGGATGACGCCAAAGTCTGCTGCCAGCTGGAGCAGTAGCCAGGCTTCTCCGTCTCCTGGCTGTAGGGGTCCAGTGCCTGGATTGCTGACCACTATTAACCCAATCCTGAGGAACAAATTCTCCATTCTGGAACAGGCTGCTCTGGGGCTCTCTTCTCAAAGCAAACTCTTGCACCTTTGCAGGCTTGTAGCTGCGGTGACTGGAGTCCTACTGTTTCTTGTGATGTCCTTAGGCCTTCTTTTCCTTTATGCTGTTCCTTCTCAGCAATCAAGTTCTCCTCTGCTTTATCTTTACAGCCTACAGCTTTACTGGAGCTTCCTTTCTGGTCAAAATCACAATATTTTTAATCATTCTGCGGGGCCCTTTGCTCTTGATTCTCAGCCTGTATAGATTGGGCTAAAAGCCCCTAATAACAGCCATGCCACTGCCTTAACATTAGATGGCTTTGAGTTTTCTTCTGCAAGATTAGTCTGCTACCCTTACTCTGTCTTAGGCAAAATCTCTGGATGTGAGCAAAATGCAGACAACCTTTCTGCCAAGGCATGACACACGACGTCTGGAGTCCAACAGCCGATGCAGTCCTGCTTCCTACCTCACGGTGATAAGTCCTGCTTGCTCTGCCCGGCTGGTCTTACTGCAGGCTGAGATCCTCACTCTGGGAGGACCCTATGGCTGAGCAGAAAAAAATTACCAACAAAGAACTTTGCTTTTTTTTTTTTGTATCTTCTCTTTCAATATTAGGGCTATACTGGGTGGAAGGCTATGTGTGAAGTGAACGCAGTGATTTGCTATTGTACTTAAGAAAAAAAGAAGAAGAGAAGAAAGGGAGGGAGGGAGAGGGAGGAAAAAAGGAAGGAGGAAGGGGTGAAGGGAGAGAGCGAGAGAGAAGGAACCCCAGGGCAGAGAGAGGAAATAGGGATTTTAAGGGCAATTTCTAAGGATAGCGACAGAATATTCTAAATTTGGGCATTCTAAGAATGCGTGCTTCAATTCTGGTAATGTTTTGTAAGAACAGCACGGTTAGCTTTCCTATTTATAGAGAAGACATAGGGATGTGTATGCTCAAATAGATAAAATTAACCAGTGCTATTCTGAAGTGAGGCTGAATAATTATCTAAATTTAACAGTTCCTTCCAGTTTACGTGCTAAGATGTATTTGGTTCTTGTGGAAGAAACACATCTATCTTAAGTCCTAAACATTTAATAATTCGAACCCAAGAACTTACCAGGGCCTTGTACGTGCTAGGCAAGTTTTCTACCACTAAAGCCACGCCCCAAACCTTAAGTGATTCTTAAATGGCCTGGAATTGAAGAAAAATGCATGTACTCAGGACTATCCCAGCACTCTGGGAGGCTGAGGCAGAAGTATTACAAGTTTAAGCCTAGCTTGGGCAACCTAGCAAGACCCTGTCTCAGAAATAAAAAATGGGCTTAGGGCCCGGGAATTTAGCTCAGCGGTTCGGTGGCCTGCCTCGCAAGTGCAAGGACCCAAGTTCGATCCCTGGCACAAAAAAAAAAAAAAAAAAAAAAAAAAAAAAATGGGCTCAGTCTGAAAACTCTGGGTACTGTCCCCAGTGATTTAAAAAAGTGGGGTGAAAAGAAAAAGGTGCTTAGCATGTTCGGCGGGTGATGCCATCCTCGAGTCTGGTCGCCGCCTGTGACAGCACACATCCTAACCAAACCTGCTCTCAGCAGCTCCTCACCTCCCTATGGGGGACAAGACGATGCCTTCTCAGTCCGTTTGGTCAAAGAACAGCTCTGCCCCTGCAGTTGTCCTGATCACTAGGCCATTGTACACCTCGTCTGCCCCGTGGCAAAGCACGCTTTCTGTGCTTCCTGTCTTGTAAAACGGGGTTTACACTTTCATTCTGGAGTATCACCTTCACAGCAAACCAAGGCAAAAAGGAACTGCCCCTTTGGGCCGGGGATTTAGCTCAGTGGTTCTGCCGCCTGCCTCATAAGCGCAAGGGCCTAAGTTTGATTTCCGGTTTAAAAAAGAACTACCCCTAATTACTCAATTAATAAGTAATGAGGCCAAGACTTGAACTTACAGCTTTGGTCCCTGAGTCCAGCACACCTTCCTGGATAATCCAGTGGTTAACAGCACAACTGGATAGACAGCAAGGCTCTGACTCTGCCACAGAGGTCACTCTCTGACCTCATGTGCAAGTTGGAGAACTGAACAGAAACTTCCAAGCTGGCTGTAGTGAAGGGATAACCCCATGACATAGACAAAGTGCCCAGCAAACTGCCTGACAGAGGCACTCCCTTAATGTCACCTGCTGTTAGCTGCTGTGGTGGCACAAGCCTACATACAATCCCAGTACTTGGGAGGCTGAGGCAGGAGGATTTCCACAAGTTTGAGGCCAGTCTAGCTACACAGTGAGGCCCTGTCTCAAAAAGAAGGGGCCAGTGATTTAGCTCCACGCCTACTTTGCAAGCTCAAGGTCCTGAATTCAACTCCTGGAACAAAAAAAAAAGGAGGAGGAAGGATGAAAGTTTGATCTAACATGATGAGGATCTCACAGGATGGATCTATACAAGGAAATTCCCAAAGGATACCCAGTCCTGGGTGACAGACTCACCAGTCACAATGGCAAACTCATGAATCAAAGAAGGGCATGGCACTGGGAGGGCAGTGGCACCACTGATGGTGGGGCCTGGGAGGAGGGGAAATGGCCAGAGGGGTGGTGCCTGGGTGCGGGACAGGACAGGAGCGGAGGTGCGAGCCCAATCAGAGGTCATTCTTCCTGAGAGGAAGTCACACGTCACTAGAGGAGCGTCCTGCGAGGTCAGCAGGGAAAGGACGTGGACCTGAAGACTGGATTTGAGATCTTTGTCACTTGGAATGCACGGGAGGTAGACAGGCACGTGCTGTGGTTTAGATGGAGAATGTCCCCAAAGCCTCACGAGCTCACAGGCGGGGCTGTGGAAGGTGACTGAAGGCGGCGACAACTGACTTGCTTTGGGAGGCAGGGTCTGGACAGGAGAAGCAGGTCACTGGGGTTTGACCTACAAGTATTTATCTCCCTTCCTGGCTCCTCCTCCTCTCTTTGCCTCCTGGCCAGAACACTACGAGTAGCTTTCCTTCCCCTAAGGCTTTTACAATGCTCTTCTTCCCTAGAGCCAACCACAGACTGAAAACCTGGGCCAAAATAAACCTCTCCCCCTTCAAGTTGCCAGGGTCGGGTACTGTGTCTCAGTGAAAGAAAGCGACAAAGACAGCACATGATGACTGAAGTCAGGATGAACAAGGAGCACAGTGCACATCCCAGAAACGAGTCGGGAGATGGGAGGGGACTGAGTGTGCCCCCTAGCGTTCAAGTGTTGGAAGCTTAGTGCTCAGTGTGGCCGGATTAAGAGGTGGTAGGACTTGAGGTGGGGCCTCGAGGGAGTTGATTCAGTCATTGGGGGCACTGACCTTGGAAGGGATGGAGGTAGTTCTCAGGGTACCCAGAGTTAGTTCTCCTAAGAATGGGGTGCTATAAAAGAGAAAGTCTGACCTTGCACTCTCTGGCTTTCTGTCTTACCTGTGACTGCTCCCTCCTGTCAATGTGCCTGACCATGACGCCATTAGGTACTCACCAGAGGCCAAAGTGATGGGGCTGCCTGATCTTTCTGCCTCCAAAAATGCAAGCTAAATAAACCTGTTTTCTTTGTAAAGAACCCAGCCTCACTGTAGAACACTATAGCAATGGAAAACTACTGTAGGACAACGGCATAATTAACTTAGGCTCAGAGGTCAGCAAGAAAGAAGTCATTTGGTCTGGCAGGATAAACTTGTGAAAACTGTTCCATTTCTCTCACTACTGTGGTAGTGTACAATGATAAGCCTAAAAGAAGTTGCTGTGCGAAAGAGAAGTAAAAAGTACCACATCTAACTACGTGGAGGCCTAGGCCAAGTTTAATGGACCCAAAGTGTTGCTAGTGATTAACGAGTTCCCTGAGACCGTACGGTCTGTCGAGGCTTCAAGGGGGAGGTGAGAGCATTCTGGGTTGAGGGCACAACATGAGCAAGGCTGGGGGAAGGACAGCACAAGACATCCCAGAGACAGAGGAGTGCAATGGAGGGCCAGCCAGAATAAAGTCAGAAAAGCAGACAGAAGCTGTCTATGAAAAGCCAGGGTACCATCCTGGAGAGTTCTTACTTTTGTAGGAAAGCCATCAACGTCTTTTGAAAATGGGTGAGACAATATTAAATCTGTGCTTTAGAATACAAGACAGAGACCGGCGTGGTGGTGCACGCCTGTAATCCCAGCACTCGGGAGGCTGAAGCAGGAGGATCATTGTGAGTTTGAGACCAACCTGGGCTACACAGTGAGTTCCAGGGCAGTCTGAACCACATAGTGAGACCCTGTCTCAAATAACAAACAAAACAAAACAAAAATAGAATACAGGACAGAGCCCAGAAGCCTAAGGTGCAGCAGGGGTGGCCAGGGGACCCCTGTAGTAGCCCCAGCAAGTAAGGGTACCAGCCTGAACAGGGTGGTGACCTGGGGAAGAGGGAAGTGGGCTGCGCAAGGAGTGACAGTTGCCGCACTGAGGATGTGAGTCTGCGGGGCTAGGAGCAGGCAGCACAGTACAGAGAAACACGGAAGTGAGGAGGTGGCTCAGACAGGTACCTGTGAGAGAGCTCTAGGTAGGAGAGAGGGGGGCATCAAAGATGAGCAGTTCGCAGCTCAGGTGACGACACAGCTACGGAGGCCATCATCCAAAACAGAGAAGGCACATTTGCTATGTTTTATTGATTCATTTGCTGTTTGACACAGGATCTCACCATAGTCCAGTCTGGTCTTAAACCTGCTATGTATCCCAGGCTGGACTCAAACTTGCGAGGTGAGGAGGCTTCAGATGGGCAAGGAGGAGAGGGCACTCCAGGGAGAGGACACAACACGAGCCAGGCTGCTCAGCTTCCTGAGTGCTGGGATTACAGGTGTGTGCCATCGAGCCCAGCTCTGAGAAGTGTTTTAGATGGAACAGGCTGTATCTAGAAATCCCTCCAAAGACTCCTGCCTGCTCCTTGTCCTCCTGATCTCAGTTTCTACATCCCTCGTCAGAGGGGCTTCTCCAGTCACCGGTCCAGAGCTACCCAAGGCTGGGGTGTGGCTCAGCGGTAGAGCGCTACCCTAGCAAGCCCCGAGTTCCATACCCAGCTCTGCAAAAACTGAGTCTACCTTGGCCGTCACGTCAACGTAATGTATCCCCTGCACCCCACCGCAAAGCACTTGTCACTTAACTGTCCAAGCTCCGTGCTTCACCCCACCCTACCCCCTCAGCCCTTAAAGACAAGAGCTCCGTCTCCTTCAGGCCCAACTCCCAGGGCCGAGAAGGGCGTCACACACAGAGCAGACACTTAATATTTGCCCGCTGAATAAAAAGGAATGACAAGAGTGAAGAGGGAATGAGATGCCTGTCCCCAGCCTGCGGCAGAATCGTCACTACAGGACCCATCCTCGTCCCATTCCCGCGACTGCAGAAACCCCCGCTTCTCCGAGCCTGCACCGGACCCTTTACAAACATTTCCCGCAAGGTGTTCTCGCCCTGATCCTCCAAGTCCTTATTTCCGTTTTTCGAAAGCGCTCGCAGGACCCCAGACCGGCTCCCGGAGGTGAGCGGTGGCGGGGCGGCGACGGCGCGCTCCCGCCGGGCATCCTCGTCCCATTCCCGCGACTGCAGAAACCCCCGCTTCTCCGAGCCTGCACCGGACCCTTTACAAACATTTCCCGCAAGGTGTTCTCGCCCTGATCCTCCAAGTCCTTATTTCCGTTTTTCGAAAGCGCTCGCAGGACCCCAGACCGGCTCCCGGAGGTGAGCGGTGGCGGGGCGGCGACGGCGCGCTCCCGCCGGGGGTGGGCTG
>NW_022900916.1:37613674-37618266 GCF_012274545.1 Fukomys damarensis | reverse complement strand
CCTGCCGCTGCCCTGAGGGCGTCTGCAGACTGCGAAGGAGAAAGTAGCCGGCGCGGTGGTGCACACCTGTGAACCCCAGCACTCTGGGAGACTACAACTTAGTGATTTAGCGAAACCCCGTCTCAGAAAGTGAAGAGGGAGGGGGCTGGCGTGAGAGTCCTTGAGGTCTATCCCCCTAGCAGGGATGGGGGTTTAGGGGTGGGGTAGGAAGAGTGCTCTGTTCCCACCACTGCACCGCTGGCTGTCGCACAGTCCTGTTTCTCAGCCCACATGAAGGCATTTGAGGCCTCCTTCCCATCCTCCAACCTTTTAATGTTTTATCTACCGTACTACCTTCTCTGCTTAAGAAACCGAGTATTTGTCCTGCAGTAGGGCCACGTTCTTCCAAAAGCTTCCTGCGGTGGTCCATCTGAACCTCTTGCTTTGTTCTGAGACAAGGTTTCGCTGTGTAGTTCAGGCTGGCCTTGAACTCACATTGATCCTCCTGCCTCAGCCTCCCAAGTGTTGGGCTCACAGGTATGCGCCACCAGGCCCAGCTTGCTCTTCTTTTTAAGACCCAGCTCACAAATACCACTTGTTTCCTTTTGTTCCTGAAGTGCCAATTGCGCCTCAGTTTAAGGTGCTTTGCCTGGAAAGCCTTGCTCCTCGCCGCATTAGTTTGCGTTGTAGAAAGGCATTTGTTTGGTAAGTCTCTGGTTCTTCCAGTCCCTCAGTGTAGAAGTCTCAAGTACTCTTGATTTCAGTGGAGAATTTTTCCAAGGTTACCTTACCTGGTTGGTACTGCTATTTTCTTTCAGGGGCCAGAGAACAGGAGCAGAATGGTTTACAGAGCCCAGTACGTTAGTAGCTTTCCTCTGCTCCTTGGATAGAGGTCTGACAGTGTTAACAGTCTGCAGGCCTGGCCTTGCCTATCTTTCCCTACCCAGTTCTTGTCAGTGGTCCCTCAGTTCCCTGCGGGCTGGCCACCCTGACCTTGTTTGGTTTCTTGGTTCCTTCAACTTTGCGTTTTTCTCTCCCAACTTCAGAGCCTTTGTGAGGCTGTTTGCCCTGCCTAGGAATTCTCCACCCTCTGCCCATTCTTCAGGGACCCTTCCTTGCTGTCCCTGTCCATCCTGTGCTGTCATAATGCTATGTACTCCTTGGCTCTTCCTTCTCAGCACAGTTGGTGAGTAAATGGTGTCTGGTTAGGTGGCTGGTACCTTTCTCCCTCAGTGGACTGCAAGCATCACGAGCACATAGCTCAGATCTGCTTTACTCTGCATCCAGTACAGGGTTTGGTACACTGTAGGTCCTTGTTAAACACTTGTTGAACGGACAAAGGAAGCATCTGGAAATCAATCCATAAAAACAAATCCATGTTTGTTGTCTTTTGTTGTTGTTGTTGTTACTGGGGATAAAACTCAGGACCTCACGCTTGCCAGGCAGGCATTGTGCTGCTGAGCCAAATCCCCGGCCCATCCATGTTTGTTTTTTAAATCTTTTCCCAGCATTGCATCTGACCTCAATTTATTCATTCAGCAAATATTTATTCATCCCTACCATGTGCCAACTTGGCCTAGGCTAGGGAATTCAGTTAAGAAGTCATAGATAGAAGCTGATTAGGGGGTTGGGGAATTAGCTCAGTGGTGCCACCGCCTGCCTTGCAAGGTCCTGATGATCCCTGGTACCAAAAAAACAAAAACAAAACCTCTGATAAGGGAGACAATTAATAAACACACAATTAGTATTAAATAGTGAAAAGTGCTTAAGGTAAGAAAATAGTAACACTTCAGGGAGCAAGAGTTTGTTGAGAGCTGGCTCAGGGATTTAGCTCAGTGGTTCTGTTGCCCGCCTTGCAAGCGCCAAGTCCCAAGTTCGATCCGGGTACCAGAAAACAAAACAAAACAAAACAAAAAAACCCAAAAAGAATTTGTTTGGAGGTTTTCAGATAGGGAGACACAGGTCTCCCACACATACTTGCTTGAATGTCCCAGTTTGTGTTCGTTCGTGTTTGTTGAGGTGTCCTTGTTCCCGCAAACTGTGGTCACCCTAATTACAGACAGAGTATAGTCACTGTGTCAGCGAGGTTTTTTTCCTAAAGAGCAGAGGCCAGGTGGGAGAGAGGAAACAAATTGTGTCCCTTTGACTATGTGCAAGGTCTGCACTGGGAGAAGCTTGGGAGACCAGGAACTAGAAAACAGGCCAGGGCCGCTGGAGCCAAGTGGAAGACATTCCTTAGCGAGTTAGCAGGGTTTAAATTGGGAGTTGTGTTCTAAGTCCCAGAACAGCCAAGGACCACAACTGAGCCAACCAAAGGAATAGAAAGACTCAGAAAACACAAATGTTCACTCTGTTTCCCTGTGACAGTTTAAACAGATTTATAAAGTATAATTCATATGCAGTAAATTGTATTTGCCTAAAATGCTTTAAATGTATGATTTTATAAGTTTGGTATATGTTCCTATGCATTAAGCCAGCACTACTACTAAGGTAATAAATTTAGCTGGGCTTTGTGGTGCACATCTATAATCCCAGCACTCAAGGAGGCTGAAGCAGGAGGATTGCAAGCTTGAGCCCAGCCTGGACAATATAGTGACTTACCAAGACCCTGTCTTAAAATTAAAAAGAAAAAAAAAATTTAAACCAAAGATACAGCTCAGTGTGAAGGCCCTGGGTTCTAGCCTCAGTACCCCCACAAAAGGAAATGTATCCATCATCCTGAAAGTTTCCTTGTGTTCCTTTGTAGTCAGCCCTTTTCCTTGACCCTCCTAGTCAGCCACTGATCTGCTGTTTTCTGTCTTTTTTTTTTTTGGAACTTACTATGTAGCCCAGGCTGGTCTCAAACTCACAGTGATCCTCCTACCTCAGCCTCCAGAGTGCTGGGATTACAGGCATGTGCCACCATGCCTAGCTGCTGTTTTCTGTCTTACTTTGTTATTTCTAGGATTTTACAAGGCTTATATATAATAACTATTATTTTGGGGTCTGACTTCTGTTACATGTGTAATTTTTTAAAGAAAATTTGAGGGCCAGGGATTTAGCTCAGTGGTTCCTCTGCCTTCCTTGCAGGCACAAGGACCCAAGTTTGATCCCTGGTACCAAAAAAAAAAAAAAAAAAAAAAAAAAAAAAAAAATATTTGAGACATTCTCATTATGTAGTTCAGGCTGGCCTTGAATTTATAGTAATCCTCCTGCCTCAGCCTCCCAAGTGCTGGGATTACAAGCATGCACTGCCACTCCCAACTGTGCATAATTATTTTGATGGTGAGCTCCTTTATTTGTTTTTCATGGATTATACTTTTTATTTATTTATTTTGGTAACCAGGATTGAACCTTACACTTGCAAGGCAGGTAGTGGAACCACTGAGCTAAATCCAGAGGCCTCGTGGATTCTAGTTTTGGCATAATATCCAAGATATCTTTGCTAACCTGAAGGCCACAAAAGTCTCCTATATTTTCTTTTAGCTTCATACTTTTTGATTTATATTTAGGTCTATGATCCATTTTAAGGAAGTTTTTAATATGGTGCAAGTATTAATTTAGTTTTTTTTTGTTTTTTTTGCAAATGATTAGTCATTATTACAGTACCACACGTTGAAAAGATTATCCTTGCTTCACTGGGTTACTTTACACTTTTATTGAAATCAGTTGCTCATGTATTTGTAGACCTGTGTCCGGACTTTTTATTGTTTCATTGATCTATTTATCTCTTTTGACATCATTACCATACTATCTTCATACTATAGCTTTGTAGTAACCCTTAAAATAAGGTAGTGTTAGTGTTCCAACTTGGTCTTTCTTCTTCAAAGTCCTTTCCATTTCTATTTGAATTTCAGAAACTTATACAAAAACTAGAACTTTGAATAAAATCATCAGACCTTTATGCCTTTGCGTGTCCATATAAATTTTAGAATCAGTTTGCCAACTTCTACAAAAAGATGAGAACTTTGAATAAAAATGTCAAACTTTTATATGAATTTTAGTTCCCAAACCATTTTAGAGATATGTGCATGAACACACACACAAACACACACACAAACACACACACACACACTGACACTGTCATGCAGTAATTCCAGGTAGATCAAGTGTGGTTGATGTGCAAGAAAATATAAAGCTAAGCTGGGTGTGGTGGCACAAGCCTGTAATCCCAGCAATCAGGAGGCTGAGGCAGAACAATGAGTTCGAGGCCAGTCTGAACTGCATAGTGAGACCCTGTCTCAAAAAACCGAAAAAGAAAATATAAAGCTGCAGGACATGATCACACATGCCTGTAATCCCAGCGCTTGGGAGGCTGAGCTGGGAGGTTCACCACGAGTTTAAGGCCAGCCTGAATGACATAGCCAGACCCTGTCTTAAAAGTATAGTCATAAAAGAAGCCAAGACCCAAAATCCTTATGACAAATATACATCCCACACCCCACTTTTTGTAGAAGTTGGCAAACTGATTCTAAAATTTATACGGAAATGTAAAGGCATAAAGGTCAGATGATTTTATTCAAAGTTCTGGTTTTTGTATAAGTTTCTGAAATTCACAGGGATGTTTTTATCAGGAGAGTGCAGTTATAAAGAGCTTCATATTCTTTGTATTTGGATTTTTTTTTTTTTTTTTT
>NW_022900916.1:37557023-37613186 GCF_012274545.1 Fukomys damarensis | reverse complement strand
GTATTTTTTTTTTTTTTTTGGTACTGGGGATCAAACTCAGAACCTTGTGTTTGTGAGACAGGCGGTGGCACCACTGAGCCAAATCCCCGGCTCTTTTCCTGGGCTTTGTATCCAGGAATGATGTGCATTTCACCTAAGAAAAATGAATTTTAGTGTTTTAAACACATTAACTATGTTTCTCTTTCATTTGTGACATTTTAAAGTGAAGAGCTATGAAAAGGACATTCTTTTTACATAACTATTTAGCCTTTGCAGGTGACCTTGAAAATTTATACCTTTTCCCTTGCCTGGAAGACATACTATCATAATACCCTTCTAGCTGTTATTTTCTGTAAGCGTGGGTCAGAGGTTCAACCCAGTTTTGTGCAGTTCTAGCAAAACTTTGGAAACAATTGATTTCCAGGTCAGGATAATACCTATCACTTTCCCAGAAGATGGTGATCTCTTAATATGTGGTGGGTGGGCATTGACCTTGCTGAGCCACCGTTACTATTTTTTTTCCCGTTGGTACTGGGAATCGAACTCAGGACCTTGTCCATTTGAGGCATGCACAGTGCCAGTGAACTAAAAAATTCCTGGCCCACTGTGTTACTATTTTTGAAGGCAAGAATAATACCTGTCTTGAAACACAGCCCCAAGGATCAGTGGTGATAAAGATGACAATCATTTATTGAGTACATGCTGTGTGTGTGTGTGTGTCTGGTTTTTTTTGTTTTTTTGAGACAGGGTTTCACTTTGTATCTCACGCTGGCTTTGAACTCACTATGTGCCTCAGGCTGGTCTCAAACTCTCAGCGATCCTCCTGCCTCAGCCTCCTGAGTACCGGGATTACAGGCATGTGCCATCATGCCTCGCTGCCTTGTGTGTTTTGTGTTTGTGTCTCAGTTAAACTCCAAGACTGCTTAAGCAAATAGAGACTACTTGCAAAACAATTATCAAAATATGTTATCTGTATTATCTGTTTTTTGCTAAGTGAAATAGAGTATATTCCTAATTATATGTTTCAAGTAAATTTTATTGTGACAATTTCCAGCTATGCATAAAAATAGAATAGTAAGATGAATCCCTGTGTATCTATTTCTCAATTCATAAATGATCAGAAAGGAGGGGCAAATCTGAGTTTTTTTCACTTCCCTTCAGTCCATTAGTGCCTCTGAGACATGGGAATGTTTTCTACTATGACCCAATGCCATTATTAGAGATCTCATGGAATCAATAATTATTTTATATTACCAGATTTCCCTGATTGCTTGAAAAAAATGCCTTATTGCAACTTGTTCAAATTAGAATGCAATGACAGCCTTGGTGGCATGTGCCTGTAATCCGAGCACTCAGGAGGCTGAGTCAGGAGGATTTCCATGAGTCAAGCCTGGACTGCATGGCAAGACCTTGTCTCAAAAAAGCCTGGGGGCAGCCAGGAATGTAGCTCAGTGGCACCGTGCCTGCCTCTGAAGTGCAAGGTCCTGAGTTTGATGGGGGGGTCAAAGCCACACACCTTGCATCAGGTTGGGTCTCTTAATAATAAAAATAATAAAAGATGCTCACTAGACACTAGTCACACTGACAGCTTCCAGTCCATGTGAACTTTTTGTAGCTGTTTAGATTTTTTTCCTAATTAGAACGTTTCTTTCCTAAGTGCCATTAGGGAAAGGTGGAAATGTCAGAGTGATGGAAGTGCGCGCGCGCGCGCGCGCACGCACACACACACACACACACACACACACACTCACTCTCACTCTCACTCACTCACTCACTCACTCACTCCCCTATGTATTTGTCTCGACAGCCCAGTCAAGGGAAGAAAGGCAAAGGGCCAGGCAAGCCCCGCGGGAGGAAGCAGAAGAAGCCGGAAGTGGACATCCTGAGCCCTGCCGCCATGCTGAACCTGCACTACATCGCACACAACGCAGCCGACTGCCTGCAGCTGCGTGGCTTCCACTGGCCCGGTGCGCCCAAGGGGAAAAGGGGCAAGAACAAGACCTAAGGGAAGAGAGACTGGAATAAGTGGATGAAGATTGCAAGCAAAATAGACTTTACTGAAGACATTTGGAAATGCGTGCTCAGGTGCTTTTAGTGGGAAATTAGGATTTAATGCGTTTTACTTCCTCAGTGAAGCCAGGTGTAGCTAAGGGGAGGTTTTTCAAGTTAAGGGAAAAGTCTGAGTAATTCTTACACACTGTAGTGGAATTCATACTACTTTTAATAATTCTGTACCAGAATTAAACCTTGCTCTCACAAGGCAGTCCCAGTTTGCATGAGTTGTTTACTTTTGCAGAAGGAGGTTTGTTATTTAGAGAAGACACAGCACGTGCTCCGGCTTTACTTGTGAACATTCCTCTCTTGGGCACTGTTTTTTGTTTTTGTTTTTCTCCTGGTGCAGGGGATGCCAGGACTTGGACAAAGCACTCAGCAAGCTGCCCGACAGAGGCACTCCCTTAATGTCATCTGATGTTGGCTGGCGTGGTGGCCCTGGCCTATAATCCCAGCACCTGGGAAGCCGGGAAAGAGAATTGATGTGAGTTCAAGGCTAGCTTGGGTTACATAGTGCAAGGCCAGCCTGCTCTAAGACCCCACCTCGAAAACCAAAATAAATAAGTGTATGTGCACTGTCCAGATAGGCAAGAGCTACTTGTGATTGAGCACATGGAATGTGGCTGAGACCATGAGAGAACTGATCTGATTTGATTACCTTGTAATTAAATTGGATGTTTTGGGGCCAGGCCTTGAGGCATCCAAGATCCATGTCAGTGCCAGGGACCTCACAGCAGGGTTGTGGTTCTTCCTGCCTGTATGCTGGTGGTGAGACCAGGGATTCTGCCTGCTGGAACACTCGGCCCTCTCTATCCACTCTATCACCCCCACCACCTTGCAAGGATGCTTGCTATACATTTCTGTTTTCCCACAACTTCAGCTCAGCTTTATGGCCCTTCTTTTGCTTGGTTTGAACTTCAGTTTCCTCTCCCACATCCCTCATTATTGGGGTGTGACCGGAGGGAGGACCCAATGCACACCCCATGCCTTTGTGGGGCCCAGCTCTGTTGCAGTAGCGAGGGATGAGCCCTCGCCATCAGCCCCTTCCCCTTGCCCCTCAGCTGAGCCTGACGGGTGGGATGGTTGGGTTGGGTATTACTGGACAGGGACACCCAGAGTGTTGGGACTGTGGTCCTGAACACTCACTTCCACTCCCTCTACATCTCCCCTCATGGTCAAGATCCTGAAAAAAATTTACTTCTGCTTCAGGTTTTATTCACTTCCTAATCTTTCTGTCAAACATTTTTTCTTCCCCTCCCTCCCTCTCTTCCTTCTTTCCTTTCTCCCCCTCTTTCTCTTTTGCTCTCTCTCTCTCTCTCTCTCTCTCTCTCTCTCTCTCTCTCCTTATACCCACTTAGTATTTTTTGTTCGTTTGTTTGGTTTGATTTTTTGAGACAGTCTCACTGTGTAGTCCAGGCTGGCCTCCATGTTGCTCTCCTGACTCAGTCTACTGAGTGCTGGAATTACCAGAGTGTGCCCCCAGACCCAGCTTTCCATTTTGTGCTTTAAAAAAGTATTTTTTGTTCGTTTGTTTGGTTTGATTTTTTGAGACAGTCTCACTGTGTAGTCCAGGCTGGCCTCCATGTTGCTCTCCTGACTCAGTCTACTGAGTGCTGGAATTACCAGTGTGTGCCCCCAGACCCAGCTTTCCATTTTGTGCTTTAAAAATTTCAGAGCTATAGGAAGTTTGAAAAAAAAAAATACAGTGAACACCCAGATCCTTTGCCTAGAGTGAGACTTCCAACTTTGGCCTTCTTGACCTTTTGGGCTGGATGGTCCCCACGGGCTGTCACGTGGGTTCTAGGGTGTCTGCACACCTCAGCAGGTGCTGCACCAGCCACCAGCCTCCCTCCCCACCTGCCAGGTACTGCCGCACACTTGCTGTGACAGCCAAATGTCTCATTACCAAATATCTCTCAGGGGGCAAGAATCACCCCCACTTGAGAACCATTGACCTACATTCATAAATTAACATTTTGTCACATTTGTCCCTGCACCCTATATACATACAAAGCATTTACATCAAGACATTTATTAAATTCCTTAATATATAATCCATGTTCATTTTTTCTTAATCATCTCAATAATGTTCTTTTTGATCTTTTGATCAGTGATCTGAGCACAGATCACATATGGCATTTAGCTGTCATGGCTCTTGTATTTTTCCCTCCTTTTTTGCTTGCTTTTTTTTTTCTTATATAACATCAACTTTTTTTTTTTTTGTCCTTCACACAGACCTATAGCCCCAGTATCCTCCCCCCCTTTTAAGTGAGATTGCTTTATTTTACCTCACTTTATTTATTTATTAGTACCAGCAATTGAACTCGGGCCCTTGTGCTTTTGAGACAGGCAACTGAACCTCCGAGCCATCTCCCTGGCCCACACTGTTTTTTTGTTTTGTTTTCTTGATTTGTTTTTGTTTTTGAGACAGTCTCACTATGTAGCCCAGGCGGGCCTTGAACTCAAGGAGATTGTCCTGCTGCAGCCTCTTGAGTTCTGGGTTTACAGATGTGTACCACCATGCCCAGCTGTTCCCCCTCTCCTTTATTTATTTGGTATTGGGAATTGAACTCAGATCCTTGTGCTTGCCAAGCAGGTGCAGCACTGCTGAGCTACATACCTGGTCCTGGTCTCCCCCTACCCCCTCCGTGTTTTGTTTTGTTTTTTTGTCACCAGGAATTGAACTCGGTTCCCTGCGCTTGCAAAAGCAGGCTCCGGAACCACTGAGCTAAATCCCCAGTCCTGTTTTGTTTTTTTTGAGGCAAGGTCTCCCTTTGTAGTTCAGGCTGGTCTTGAACTTGCAGCAGTCCTCCTGCCTCAGCCTCCCTAGTGTTGGGATTACAGGCATGCACCACCACGCCCAGCTACCCCCACTTTTAAAAACAGGGTCTTGCTGAGTTGCTAAATTGCCCCTGATGATGGCTTTCTTGTTCCCATCTTTATCGCTGGCACCTTGGCCTGGCTCTTGGCACATAAGTATTTGCTGAATTACTTTTTTCTGGTTCTGCTGCATATCTTCACCCATGTAGTTTGTTTTGAGACAGGGTCTCACTATGCATTCAGACTGCCCTTGAACTCACTCTGTAGACCGAGTTGACCTCAAACTTGGGGTGATCTTCTTGCCTTCCCCGAGTGCTAGGATTATAGATGTGCACCACCACACCTGGCTTGTACCAGTGTTTTGTTTCATAATGACTTGGGGTGTCCAAAGCCGTCAAGATACCTGAGCAAATTACATAGTGTTCTTCTTACCCCTAATCACATCCTCTTCAGCACCTGCAGTTCCTGAAGGAGCCACACAAAATAACTGTCCAGTTCACTGTGATAGTGACCACTTGTAATTCCAGAACTCTGGGAGGCTGAGGCAGGAGGATCACAAGTTCAAGCCCATCTGGAGCAATTTAGTTAGACCCTGTCTCAAAAAGTCATAAAAGGGCTGGGGATGTAGCTCAGTGTAAAAGCTTTGGGTTCAATCCCTGGTGCCCATCCCACCACCCCCGAAAAAACAAAACCCCAAAACTCTCTTGAAATATTTTTTAATTAGTGTTTAGATTCCCCAAAATGTAATTCAGAATTCAGCACTTAGGCTATTATAATTTGTATTGAGACCATGCTTCCTGATTTCCTGGGTAAAAAAAGCATCAGATTTTTTTCAATTGTAAAAATTCTTATTCTGTAGTGTTGGGAATTGAACACTCAATTGGAAACATCTTAAAAGCTCAACCTTCCCAGTTGTTGCAAGGCAGAACCAGCAGAAAAGGATCCCGTGAAAGGTGACTGCTGCTCTGTGGGGGCCTGAGACAGGAGTGGCTGAGGGATCCTCACCACTGATGCCACAGCTCCCCGCTCTGCCCCCAATGCCGCAGGAAGGTCTTGTCCTCCCTGCCACACAATGACCCGTCCACCCTGGCGACAGTCCTTTGTGGAAGGAACATTGTTCTTGCATGCCTTTCCACCACTTTTTACTTGATGTGACCTCCCTGGCCACCCTCATCTGGATTTCACGTTTGTCGCTGTCCATGGCGCTCAGATGTGCGCCCACACTTAGCCATGTGACTTCACTGCCCAGTGGGGCTTCTGGAATCCGGAGTTGGACCATGCTTCCAGGCCAAGCAGACACAAGGCCTTCACATTAGGCTCAGTCTTGTTTTCAAATAGATCCTAGTGGGCTGGGGATGTAGCTCTGATAAAGCCCTTGAGTAGTGTGCATAAGGTCCTTGGTTCAGTCCCCAATACTGCAAAAAATAAAGTCAGTCAAGGTATGGTATGGCCACATCTTCAAAATGGTAAATTTAAAGTCCAAATGCATCCCCAATAAGTTCATGTATTGGGATTTAATCCCCAGTGCAGCAGAGTTAGAAGTGGGGGCTGTTGGATGTGTAATTTCTATTACAGAAGGCTCCAGCAGAGGGAGTTTGGCCCCCTTCTGCCCTTCCACCCTCCACCCTGTGAGGGTGCAGTGAGAAGGCCCTACCAGATATCAGATGTCCTGCCTTGATCTTTGGCTCCCCAGCCTCAAGTATCTGTGGTATTTTTGTTTGTTTGTTTGTTTTTTGGTACCGGGGATTGAACTCAGGATCTTGAGCTTTTGAGGCAGGCAGAGGAACCACTGAGCTAAATCCGTAGCCCTCTGTAGTATTTTTGATAGGAGCACAAAATGTACTAAGATGCCATATGATCAAATGAACCCATTATTAGGTATTGATTTAAGAGTATTGAAAGCAGAGCCAGCTGGGCATGGTGGTGCACACCTGTAATCCTAGTGCCTTGGAGGCTGAGACAGGAGGATCGCTGTGAGTTGGAGGCCAGCCTGGGCTATGGAATGAATTTAAGGTCAGCCTGAACTACATAGCAAAAAATCAAAACCAAAGAAGAAAACAGAGCCAAACAGATAGTTGTACACACATGTTCACAGCCACTGCTCACAGTAGCCCAAAGCGGGAAACAACCCAGTTCTCTGTCAGTGGCTGAGTACAATACAATTTTGTTTTGTTTTTTGAGACAAGGTCTCGCTGTGTAGTTCAGGCTGGTCTTGAGCTCAATATGTAGCCCAGGCTGGCCTCAAATTCCCAGCAGTTTTCCCGCCTTGGCCTCCTGAGTACTAGGATTATAGGCATGCACCACCACACCTGACCTATACTAGAATATTATCTGGCCTTAAAAATGAATGAAATTCTCCAACTGGTCTGGTGGCCTACACCTGTAATTCCGGTATCAGGAAGCTGAGCCAGGAGGATTGTCTCTAGTTCAAGGCCAGCCTGAATTACATAGTGAGACCCCATCTGAAAAAAAAAAAGAGAGAGAGATAATAATGTCATGCATATAGCACAGTGCCCAGCACATGGTAAACACATAAGATATCTTAATGCTGCCACTGGGACTAATTAAAGAATGTACTGTTGACACAGGCTGCCCTTTAGACTGTGAGTTTGGTTTCTTCCTACCTTCAAGCTTTTTCCCCACACACAAATCCTGTGAAGTTAACTATTTAAATTGTCAGCTAAAACTTAATTCTTACATCAGAATGAAAAGGTTAAAGTCCAAACAACTAACGAGCAGGACTGTGCTGAGAATGCTGCAGGAACACACATTCTGTCCTTGAAATCAAAAAGCTTACATCTTCCACACAGTCGCCTTTGAAGGAGAGATGGACACGCAGGCCTTGGGTCTGAAACAACAGGGATACTGGTTCAGGTGGCACCACCTGGTCACGAGTAGCTGTGGCGTCAAGATGGGGAAAGTACGATCACGAATCTGTGGAGGAGTTGACTGTTTTCAAAGCTGAAGGTAGGAATCTGCATTCAAAACTAACTGCCCAAGGGTCATAATTAATAAAGCAACTGAATCAACCAACCAACCAATCAATAAAACATCTTGTCTTCAAAACAAAATTCAAACACCGAATGCCTCAAAGCCTGTGGTTTCTAGGTCCACCCGTGAGACTTTCCACCATCCTATTGTTGAGCTGGCCGCCAACCCAGGCTGTCCCTCAGGATGTGTGTGGGTTTTTGCACAAGCACAAAGCACCGAGTTTGCTTTGTTTAAAGCCACTCCTGTTCTCATGGTAACTGATGGTCCATCCACACCAAAATACATAAAAGACACTGAGGCAGCATGGAGATGTTACTACGACAACTGGAACTTCAAGTGTACATTTTTAAAGGCATGTGGGAGGGTTTGATTTCAGTTTCTTCAAGAAAGCCTGGGTAGGATGAGGCAAGCATTTTAGAAACAGGGTGCCCCGCGGTCTGGACGTCGGGGTTCATGTGTTCACAGTGCTGGCTGGGAATTGGGGTGACAAGGACGTCAAGGGTGTCGGCCTCAGAGTTCTGTGAAATCACCGCAGTGAAATGTTGCTCTCCAGAAAATCTGCAAAGCTGTCTGTATGGGGAGTCAGCAGGATAAAAGTGATTCCAGGAGAACTCTAGATTTTTAACGTGTATGGAATTGGCAGGTATGAGATGACCAGGAAAAACAAGCCTACTTTTAAAAATGTCCAGTCTTAACATAAATAGCCCATTTTCTAGCTTAGAATGGACAGGGACTACTAGGACTTGAAAAAGAGGGGGCATTTCCATTTTCCTCTGTGGTTGTGAATTTATTATCAACCTGGGTCCAAGTGGGTGGAACATATTGTCTCTTGTGTGTTTAAACCTGAGCACCCCTGAGTTCATGATTAGGGTGACAGTGGGTCTCGGGACAGCCAGGAGATGCCAGCCTTCTGGCTGTGGCACCAACAAGGACTTCTGACACTTTGGGTCCACTCTGTCTTGTGGCCTTCACAGCCTGCTTTCAGCTGTACATGGTGACTGTCCACTTGGGGCTGCCAACCTTCCCGAGAACTGGTTTTGGTTCTGCCAGCCTGGAGTGCTGTGACCTTGCCCCAGTGTCTCTCTACTGTCACCTGAAATGTCCTGTGAGACAGTCTCTCCCATAGGTCTTGCCAACTACCCACGGCTTTCAGAGAGTAGCCCAGCCTGGGTCTCTGAAGGTCTGGGTGGAGCCAGCACCCACCCAAGGTGGCTCCTGGGGTATCAGAGGCGGTGGCGCAGAGGCACTCAATAGGAAGCTTCACTGTGTCCTCCACACGGTCTTCTGGCCCAGAGAGAAGCCGTTTGCCTGAGATCAAGCAGCAGTAACCGGTAAAGTAGAACTGAGGCCTAGGAGTAGTGGCCATGAAAGCTTTTACCTGAGGGACCTGGGGGCACCTCGCGGTCACATTGCTGTTTTGGCTTTCCTGCCACAGCTCCTTCTAGGGAGGGGCTTCCGGTGAGGTGACAGCCCCACAGTCACCCTGGTGCTCCAGCACATACCACCTCCATACCAGGGTTAGTAATCCTGTGACCTGGGACATGGTCTCCATGCCTCTTCTCCCTGGGGCACATGACGGACAGCTAGGGACTGGCCCAGAAGCCAGAGGCCAGAAAAGTGCTCTGGCTACACGATCCGAAGCTGCTGGGCTCACCTGCCTGTAGTTCTGTCCTTCCCACAAAAATTACAGTAAAGAATCCAGCCACTTCTCCCTCCCTCTCTCTCTCTCTCTCTCTCTCTCTCCAGCTGCTTCCCAGAGTGGTGTGGTGTACACTGTGCCCTCCTCTTTGGGACTGTAACAAACTACCTTTTCTTTCTTTTCCTTTCCTTTTTTTTCTTGCTGTGTAGTTCAGGATGGTTTTTTTTTTTTTTTTTTTTTTTTTTTTGGTACTGGGTATGGAATTCAGGACGTTGCACTTACCAGGCAGGCACCGTGCTGCTTACCTAAGTCCCCAGCCCTCAGGCTGGTCTAGAACTTGCTATGCGGCCTGGCCTGTCTCACATTTGCAATCCCCCTGCCTCAACCTCTCCAATGCTGAGATTATAGGTGTACACCACCATGCCCAGCAACAAACTATTCTTTTTCCCAAAGGAAGTAGACTCTTCACCATACTTGAACAAAAATAAAATCCTGGCTTCATTTAAAACATGAGAGGAAAGAGGAGGGGCAGGGTGGATCAGGCCATTGAAGCTTGGCAGGCGGTCATTTTCAGGAAGACATTCTCCTGCGCTTCCCCTCTTAGCTGTCTGCTGTCATCTGCCTTCCTCTTTCTTCCATTAAGAGTCCTCTGCTCTTCTCGACTTCCGGCATCTTCTGCCCTCCCCTAAATCCTAAGGCTGGAGTCTGGGTTCACAGAGAGGCCAGGCCTGGGCCCAGATCAAGGATGTGACCCACTTCCTCCCTGTACTTCCTCTCCTCTCCATCAGTGCCTGTTCGGGTCCGTCAAAGCCCTGGGGACAACACCATCACCTCTAGAATTCCCAGCCAGCGGATGTGAGAACTCCTTCAAGGGAAGGTGGCTGCTCACACCAGCTCGACCAGCTCATCAAGGGTGACTGGGCTAGGGACAGACACTGCCTTGTTCCTCCTCTGTCTTCTCTTCCAGCCTGGAGACACTTGGCCTGTGTCCACATCTTCCTCTCTCACCCACACCAAGAACTGAAGAACATGAATCCTGCACTCTGCACTTAGGGTCTTGCTCTTCTTAGCTTGCGGTATGGACTGTTAGGGTCACAAGATGGTGGTGACACCGGCCAAATTGACAGGGCATGTGATCAGGACTGGTGTCTCCATCTCAGGTCACCACATAGATGAATCCTCCCTGAGCAGGGGAGTCAGCACTGAGGAGGAAAAGAGGGAAGGGGGAGAAGGAAGAGAAAGAGCTCCAGGGCTGACTGTGTGTGGAGCCAGGCTGTATGTGTGTGTGTGTGTGTGTGTGTGTGTGTGTACACTTTACCATGGAAGCCATACATGAAAGGACAGGAGAAACAGGAGTCCCTGCTTAAGCCAAAGACCAGGTCAGCCTGCTTGGGGCCAGGGGAGCAGGAAGGGAAGAAACCCCACAGGCATTGTCGAGGATGCGGACTGGATTCTTGGAGGGTACGAGGAGCGCTTCTGTGCTTTCCAGAATCTCTGCTTAGGGACATCACTTACTGGGCTGACGTTGAAGATATACCAGGCTGAATGACTCATTTCCTAGTCAGGGAGAAACCTGCAAGGTGCAGTTTTGATTCTGCTGGGCTCCATGACACTTTCTGGTCCTACATAGTGGGCAGTGACTCCCTTCAAAGGAGGTCACAGAGCCTGGCCCGGTGGCACACATGCCTTTAATCCCAGCACTTGTAAGGCTGAGGCAGGAAGATCACAGAGTTTGAGGCCAATACCTGGGCTACACAGTGAGATCACAGTGAGGCCAGCCTGAACTACTTGTCTTAAAAAAAAAGAAAAGGAGGCCACAGACACTGGAGTCACTTGAAAATACCCATAGCTTGGACTGCAGCATTGGTGACTGTCCAAAGGCCCCTATGTTGTGAGGCTCTGGTGATGGCTTGGGATGCAAACAGGAAGGCCACATCCAACACGATTGCCAGGAAGGGGTGGCCAACCTGAGAGATAAAGGAGAAGGCAGAGGACTGGTGAAGAAAAGTAAGGAATTCTACTTGGACATGATGACCTTGAGGTAAGGATCATCCAAGTGATATTTGGATGAAGAATGTTAAGAAGAAGCTGCTGGCACAAAAGCCTCCCTGTCCCTCTCTTCACAGAGTTGGTGGACTACTTTCAACAGGGCCTATGTGAAGAAACACGGGCTTTTGGCAGAGCTCCCCCAAATGAAGTCAGAGTTACTTTCGGAGACGAAACTTCAGCTGCGCGGGCAGCCACTCAGGGGCCACTCTTGGACATTTCTTTTCTATGCAGACAAGCCTTGTTCGTGCGCCGGTCTCATGACTGGTGGCGTGTGAGGTAGGGAGTGGAAACTAAGGTGAAGGAAGTTATTCATCAGAATGGTGGCAGCCATTCCAAGGCACTTATCTTACCTTCCTCCCTTTTTTGTTTGTTATGGCCTTGGGAAGAGGGGTGAAGAATCTCTCTTCTGTAGCTACTTCCTGCTGAGAAGGGGCAGGTGTGGGGTGATGAGAGGCCGAGGGAGGGATTTCTAGTCTGTCATCTCTTGCCCTTGTGGGGCGACATAGCTGTTGGAGGGCCGCTTGTTTAGGAGCTTCGAGGAGGACAGTGAGTGTTAGGGGTTGATCTAGGCACGTGTAGTAGTTTGAGGGGCAGCACAACTATGGAGAGGGGGCCTGAAATGGCAAAGAAAGAATTGGGTTAGATGTATCTTGAAAGTGTGTGTGTGTGTGTGTGTGTGGCAGGTGGAGGAGGGCTTCTCTGACAATAATCAAAAAATAATAGTACTGCCAAAGAGTTAAATGCATAATTTCTTCCTTTTAATCGGGGAGCATGTGTAACTGGGAAGGTGACTGGATGGCAGAACAGATGAACCAAAAATCTAGTGTGGAAGTTGGGTGCCAATTAGGAGCCACAAACTTTTTTGTGTGGTTATTATAATATCCTGGGAGTAGAACTAAATTATCTTGTCTCTGCCATGATGAATTTGAGGAGGGACTCATATATTTAACGCAATAGGGGCAATTCTGTGGCTTAAAGGATAAGCGACAGATTAAATCTCTTTGTGTGGGGGAATAAATATCATTGAGAGATAGACACAAAAATTGCTGATCTAGCCTTATAGTCTTGGGATGGTATGACATCATTAAAGCCTAATATGGTATTTCTATCAGCGGTTGTGGGGAAGAGGGTATAAGCCAGCCGAGGGAGAAATGTGTATAGAGTTAACTCTGGGGAGTTGATATTGCGGAAGGTTCCCTGGTAAAAATGGTCTGTAATCCACTCTGTCAATCCATCTAGAGACTCTCCTAAGGGGTAATGTCCTTAGGAAGATCTTGTTGTAGCTGGGCAGTGAAGAGCTGGAACCGCAGTCAGATCCACGACACATGATCTGAACAGAGAGACGAGTGAACGCGTTCCTATAAAATAAGCTGGTTGGTAGTTTGATTAGAAATTTTTTGGATTTGATTTTGGAGGAATCAAAGTAAGCAGGGGGCAACCATGGCCAGAATGATGCAAACGAGGGTCAAGAACAGAGATTATTTATGGTGTCCAGTGACATCTGAGATATAACAATAGCCTATTATGCCCTGTAGCCCTGGAGTTTTATCTCTGACTTAAATGAAATGTAGAAAAATGTGTGACCTTGAGATACAGAACCCATTTACTCAGTAAATGAAACCAAAAATACTTGTACTATTTTAGAAATAAATTAACTCCTAGGTGGCTTGTAGATACAGAAGGAAGACAAAAACCCTTTGAAAGGTAAATTAATTTTTTTGTACAAATAAGCCAACTTGAATACCAAAGCTAGAACTCACACATCTATTTTACAATAATTAGAACAGCAAAACAGACAGGGGCCTACTATGGCCAGAAGACACATGCAGGTCAGCAGGCCCAATAAGGGAAGTAGCCATGGCATAATCTGCTGGAGTCAGGAGTAGTCTTGGGTAATTCCTCATGTAACCCATTGGTTTTAAGGTTTTTTGATGTATTGTTGTAATTTTTAACTTTTGCCTTGACTATGCCTGATTGGTTAACAAAATAACACTCTTTACCTAGAGCCTGGCACATTTTCCATTGGGCTGCTGTTAGCATGTCAAGGACACATCTATTTTGGACAGGACAGCTGCTAGGGAATTAATCTAGTCCTGGATTGTGTATAGGAATTGGCTTATTTTGTCCATTTTTAAAAAGATATCTATTGACAATGCCTGATAGAAATGTGTAGGGGTAGAGATACATGCTATATACCCATCGCCATGCCAGTGAGGACCCCCAGTTTTATCAAGAAGGGGACCAAGAAGGGGGCCACCCTCTTGTTGACCTTAGACTGTGGGAGGATCCTTTTAAACATCTGGGGTTTCATATGGTCAAGGGGGGCTGAGAAACACTATGTAACAGAAAATTTTAGATCAGTTGAGGCATCGGATTGTCTCCTGGCTGCATATGAAGTATGGGCCATTGGATGGGCAGATGGGGTGCTCTTCTGAGATAGTGAGTAAGCAAGGCAAGTGATGTTGTCATTTTGCCCTGTGCATGTCAGGTTAGTGGTTTGTGTAGGGAATAGGAGACCCATAGCAAAGGGTCCCAGAACTGTGGATAAATGGCCAGTATTGGAGACAGACAGGTTAAAATCTAGGGGGATGGGAATTGGAGTGAATGAGTGGGGGTAAACAGACATAAACATCTAACAGTCTGAGATATTGACAGGGAGATAGTGGAGGGTGGATTAAATAGGTGTTGTAGCCTTGGAGACTGGGTTATCTGGCTTATCACTTGGAGGTCTATCCTTTTATAGGGAGGTACAGGGATGGCCCTCAAAAGTCTATCACTAGTATCTGTTTATTGACTGCCTCTTTCGGTTATTCTTTTCTGCTGGGTGTTTAAGACCAAATTAAAGTGAGACCTGGGTTAATCAATATGAACCTCTTGCTATCTGTCAAGGTCAGTTAAGTCTATTTAGGCATTATTTTGGAACCATGTATAGGGCCTCTCAGCTTCCAGTGTCATCTGATAGGGTGAGTCCTGGCCTTTCTT
This sequence comes from Fukomys damarensis, assembly GCF_012274545.1. NCBI lineage: Eukaryota > Metazoa > Chordata > Mammalia > Rodentia > Bathyergidae > Fukomys > Fukomys damarensis. The sequence goes on along the minus strand of NW_022900916.1, from coordinate 37,598,674 downwards.
GACCATGGTGATTATAGTAAAAGCATGGAAGATTTTTTTGGTGACCCTCTTTTAGTACACATTACATTTGTCCTCTGGTGTCCAGCAATCTCCCTGTTCAGGAGGTTGGGTGACTTACCAAAGATGTAAGATGTTGTAGAAATGGTTACTTTATACCTTGGATCTTTAATGACCTTGGAGGGCCAGGGCCAAAATATTGGCGATCTTCTTAGCCCAGTTTTAGTGTTGGTCTCTGTCCTTTGATGGTTAAACACCCAGAAGAGAAGATCAGTGACATCAGTAGTACAGTAGGAGCTTAACTATCATAACTTTATCTAGATAGCAAGCACCCTGGAACCTAAAATACAGTTAGAGGGCTATTAGTTTATCAATCATGTTCAAGTAGTTGATTTTCTGTAGAATATTAACAGAAAAAACTTGTAATTAGGAGCCACACATAATGATAATATTTTAGCATGACAATCATGATGCCATCTTTATAACAAACTTATATATATATAAATGTATTTATTTTTCTCTAAAATACATAAAGACAAAAACAAAAACACCCAGGAAACTTACTTATTACCTTTTGATAGGATTCCATCTAAGGAAAGTGTGTGGGCCTACAAATGTACCTGTGATCATGAGTAGGTAGAGCAGAAGAGAAGGGCGAATACCTGGATCAAAATGTTATTGTCATAAACAATATGTCAGAAGACCTGCATGGTCAGACAACATGAATACATTTTGTATACCAGAAAAATAGCAATAATAATTATTATAATTATATGAAATCTTATGTCCTGTAATGTAGTTTGGTATCCAAAGGATCTTTTTTTAATAACTCATTTTTAAACATATCATAATAACATATTTAGAACTCAACCCTTTGATGATAACCAATGTAAACAGTTTATAACAACACATTTAACAAGGCATATCTTTTATAAGGCTATGAAAATTATTGGGGTGCCTATTAGTAAACAAAGACCAGAATACATTTTCCTGAGTAGCTGCTTCTTTATTTACCAACAGGAGTGTACCCAAATCTAAAAGTTTATATTCAATTATCTTAATAATTTTTATTTAACCTGTAAAACCAGGTTGTAGAAATTACAACAATCTACTTGTATCTTTGATGTCATTTTGATCAAAAATATAATTGGACAAACATCTCCAAACAATTAGACACAGATAAACATATAAGACTCAATGTATTTGGCCAAATGAATTATAAAATCTCTTTTAGTTATGACTAGTCAAAACTTTTGCAGGTTGGCCGGCAGTGGTGGCACACACCTTTAATCCCAGCACTCGGGAGGCTGAGGCAGGAGGATTGCTGTGAGTTCAAGACCAGCCTGGGCTACATAGTGAGTTCCAGGTCAGTCTCAACTACGTAGAGAGACCCTGTCTCCAAAAAAAATAAAACAAAACTTTTGCAAGTCAAAATTAACAGAGATCTCTTATAGAATTAGAATCAAAAGGAATGACAGCTCTTTATGACTGTAAATAGAAACCTTTTATAACAAACTTGAAACCAACAAACAAACATACATATTTTTTGGTAAATCATTTCCTCACACCTTTTCTACATACTCAGGCCTTCTGGTCTTGTATATATTTATGTCTTTCTAACAAGACAAACATACAAAAACCTTCAAAACTGTATCTCTTTTACTTATAGCTTTTAAAAATATTTTTCTGTCTCATTTTCTATTTATTAACCTTTTAAAACAAACTTCAATTGTTAAAATATTAAAGTGTCCTGTTTTTCTCAGCAAAACTTTGGTAGATCGATTAACAGAGATCTCTTGCAATCAGGATGAGAAGGAGTAAAAGTACTTTATAACAGTAGCATAATCTTGTGTTATAATTATTTCAGAAGTCTGTAAGCAGAAAGTAGAAAGAAGGTCAAATTAATCCATAATTACAATTTAAGAATTTGCAATGCAAAAGAAATGTTTTAAACACATCAATTAAACATCTAGAAACCAAACACCAACAAACATTATTTTAAATTGAAGATGAAAGGTACATTTGTCGATTAGCTAGAGGAGGGAATGACAACAAAGTTTTTTCCTCGAGGTGGATGTAGGGTTGGAGGGTGTGGAGAAGACTGAGGGTGTTGGAAAGGATCATAAAAATATCATGCTAGGTCAGACTAGGACTGAGTAATAGCCTGGAACTCGCAAACAAATGAGGCCAAATTAGCTGTGAGAGAACCGTCTTTTCTCCATCTGCGCAAGGTTGGACAAAGAAAAGGGAACATGAACCCTGACCACGCCTTCAACTCCCACCACTTTGCAAAGGGCCATTTCTGTCAAAGGGGTTATTGGTGGGAGAGTAGGATAGTGGGAGCGAGTGTGGTGCAGAGAGATGCAAGATGGCGGAGGTGACGAGGATCACAAGATGGCTGCCGGGGAGGGTCAGAGTTACAAGAAGGAGGTTTGCAAGATGGCGGCGGAGAGGAGGGAGCATGTGGAGGAGGGGAAGAGGAAGGGCAAGATAGCGGAGATCTCTAAAAGCGGTAAGGAGGAGGCTCATCTGCTGGATCAAACTCTTCAGAGGTAGAGGAGGAACTCGGGTTTAGTAGCAAGCAGAACATGACAAGGCTGACAAGAAGAACTGAGGAATCTTAGATGGGAAAAGCCCTGAACATATGGTATCGCACTCCATTTGCCCATGCACTCGCAGAAGTTGTAAAGATCCCAGATAATTGAGGGATCAAAAGAGCCATTAGGTGGCCATTTACTCTGGTTATCTAATAAATACTGGGGCCAAGTTTGAGCAGAAAGCCTAATAAGGTGTTTGGGTTTTAGATCGGATCTGAGTCCGAGGGCCCTGAGGTTTGTGAGTACACAGCCCAGGGTCTGTTGGAATGGATTGCTCCGATCCCATGGCAGAAGAAGGAGACTTCTGTCACCGCTCACTGAGGCGCCCCACGGGGAGGGACAGAGAGTCGTGCGAGTAGAAGCGCCACTCGGGAGGGTCGTCAGCACTCAGGAACGGAGCCAGGCCACAGCTGGCCGGGGAGACTTAGTCCGAGGCCACACAGTTGGCCGCGAACACACCGAGTCCGGTAGAGGGCGAAGAGAGGCCAGTGCCCAGGGGTCTGTGCCGTGGGAGTCAAAATCCAGAGCGACAAAACCCACGAGTAAAGGCTGGCTACTCAACTATGATGAGGCCGGTGGTGGGCCCGGAGAGGCGGCTGGGCGAACGGACGCAGTTGTCAGGTGGGAGGGTCCCTGGACCCTCGGCATTAAAGCCGGCAGCCGGGCTGCACCAGATCCGAGTCACGGCGCCAATGAAAAAAACCAGTGCCTGCCAAGGATCAGCCCGCACACCGACAGAGCTCATATGAGAGATCTTCAGTAAGGAGTTGAGGTGGCCCGGTGGCCCATTCAGTGGAAAGAGAATGAGAGAGAGAGAGAGAGAGAGAGAGAGAGAGAGAGAGAGAGAGAGAGAGAGAGAAAGAGAGAGAGAGAGAGAGAGAGAGAGAGAGAGAGAGAGAGAAAGAGAGACAGAGAGAGAGACACCATCCATTTTATTTTATTTTTTGGGGGGTGTTGAGACAGGGTCTCACTTTGTAGTTCAGGCTGACCCTGAACTCTAGGTAGCATAGGCTGGCCTTGAACCCATGGTGATGCTCCTGCCTCAGCCCCCCAAGTGCTGGGATTACAGGTGTGCGCCACCACACCAGGCTCCACCCACTTTAAAGTATCTTTACACATATGCCTTAGTCACACCTAGATTCTTGTGTGTGCACCCAACCCTCAACTTGCCAGCCTATGAAAATTCTACTTATCCTTCAAAGCTCTGCTTCACTGTCCCTTCCCAGGATTGTGTCCCCTCCCACCCCAAGGAGAGCACAGTCCAGGGCAAGAGCATTTGCTCTGAGTGCACGCAGAGCCTGCTGTCAGACCCCCAAGGCAGAGGTGCCCACAAGCCAGACAAGTAGAAGAATGGCAGGTGCCCACTGGGCCCCATGTCTTGGGCTACTTGGCAGCAACATATGCAAGTTGTCTCATTCTCACATTTCCAAAATGACAGTGTTGTCACTGACACAAGGACACTCGTTGTGTCAGAAAGAGGGTGTGTACCAGTCAGATGCAGTGGTGCATGCCTATAAATCCAACCACTCTGAAGACTGAGGCAGGAGGATCACAGACTCAAGGCCAGCCTGGGCAACTTAGTGAGATCCTTCGACAGGGTGAAACAATGAAAAGGGGTAGGGATGTAGTTTGGTGGTAGAGCACTCACCTGGTATGTGCAAGGGCTTGGGGAAAACCTCTAGTACCGAGAAAAAAAAAAACTCAGATGCTCGCAACTCTTTAAGCGTAATCACCTTGCTGCTAAAACCTGACTTCTGCCTTCATCTGCACTCCATCAGTGGTCAGAATGGCACCCTCAGAGGTGGGTCAGTCACTCCTAAGAGCCACAGAGGCTCCCCTTGTCCTTCCTAATGCTGGAGCTACACAGGACAAGTCGCCCTGAGCAAGTGAAGGAGGTCAGTGCTTACCCCTCGAGGATGTTTCTAATTACCTTAGGGCCTTGCTATTCAAGTCTGCCCTAGAGAAATTGGCGTCACCTGGGACCCTTTCTAAAGTACAGACTCTCCTATGTACAGCTACAATGGAAGATATGAAGGGTCCACAAAATCCCCCGAATACAGCTACCTTCTGATCCAGCAAACCCACTTCTAGGCATATGTCCAGAGGAACTGAAATCAGTACGTCAAGGGGACACCTGTTTATTGCAGTGTTATTCACAACAGCCAAGATATAGGATCAATGTGTCCATCAGCAGACAAACAGATAGAAAATACAGCATAGGTGCACAACAGAATGTTATTTGTCCTTAAAAATAAGGAAATCTTAGAATTTGTAACAATGTGGACGAACCTGGAGACCATCAGACTAAGTGAAACAAGCCAGGAATAAAAGACAACCACCACATGATTTCACTTACATATGGAATCTAAAAACGTCAAACTTGTTGGGTTTAGTAGCACATGCCTGTAATTTCAATTACTCAGGAGGCTGAGGCAGGAGGATTGCCAGTTTAAAGCCAGGCTGGGCAACTTAGTGAGATCTTATCTAAAAAGAAAAAAAAAAAAAAAAAAAAAACTGGGAAAAAAAATGTTACAAAAAAAAAAAAAAAAAAAAAAAAAAAGACTGGGAACAAAGCTGAGTGATAGAACTCCCCTGGGCTAAATCCCCAGTACTATCCTGCCAGGAAGAAAGAAATAAGGAAAGAGTGAGAGATTAAGAGAAAGACAGAAAGGCAAAGTCTCGGACCTACATTCTCATATGGTCCCTGGGTTATCTGTACATAAATTAGAGACTTAAAAGCATCAAGCATTCCCTGGGGACATAGTAAGGGATAAATCTTCATTACTTCCATTTTGAATTCTGTCTACTGAGACTTCCCTAAGGAGGTATTGGTTCAAGAGCTAAAAACCACTTGAAGTACTTTCAATGAGGAGAATTGAATGCAGGGACTTGATTATTTGTGGGATGGAAATGTTGGAAAGTCAAATAATCCAGGGACTAGCAGTAACCAGAAGCCTATCCCTGGACAGGAGGGAAAAAGAAAGATGGAGTTTCTGGAACCCAAAATCACTCACCTCCTGCCTTCCAGTCTCCCAGCTGAGTCTCTCATTGGTTAATCAGCCAGGATTCCAGGATTCCCAGGCACAGGCAGCCTGGCCAGCAAGCACAGCTTCTCCTACGTCCCACAGCTGAGCAGAACAGCAAGCAGGCATTTGAAGACAAACAGGTCCAGCACTGCCCAATAAGCTGAGAGCTCTTCCTCAAAAGGGGAATAATTATCAAAAGAAGTACACTTTTCTCCATGATCCTACTGCCACTTTGATGGCCACGGGCTCCAGGAAGTATCCTGGGCCTCTTAGAACCTTTGAAAAGTGTTGGGTCTTCTGGATCAGACCAGTCCAGTGACAGATCCGCTTTCCCCACAGCTTGGGCCACTAGAGAGCTTCTCTTGCATTGGGCCCCACCAGAGACTGGCTAACTTTAGGTCACTCAGTAAATGACAGGAGTAGCTCACCCAGTTCTGCTGTGTATTTCCTTAAAAATCCCCAAAGGCTCTCTCTCCAAGCACTGTGCCTCTTAGTGGAAGGAATTGATGCAACATACAGTGACCTGAGTTTTGTTTTGGAGGTGCTGTTGCAATGCGCCTCAGACTACTGGCTCCCATACCCCCATTTATTATTTTTTAATGTGCTGCTGGATATTGAACCCAGGACCTCATACATGCAAGGCAGGCGCTCTTTCACCGAGCCATATTCCAAGCCCCCATGCCCCAAAATTTTACTGAAGTAAAAATTTTTGCTGAGGTAGTAGTTCCTGGATTTTTGTGGATTTTTCTTCTTTATAGTATGCATAGTCTTGGAAAAAACAGCTAGGGCACTGCTACTTCCTAATCTTTAAACCGGATCCCCATTGTGTCATGAATAAGGTGGGAACTCATATTTCTTATGAGATGGTAAGACAAGCAAAGTCCCTGTGAATGAAATTGCAGCAGTCAGAATGTTGACATAGCCCTGAACAAGATTGTGAAGATGTACTGCTGTGTGGCACAAAATAAAACAATTAGTGTTCTGGACTCATCTGATGAGAGAAAAAAGAAGGGCTAAATAAATGGTTGCAAACAAATGGAAGAGGTGATGTTTATTTGGTCCAGAAAAGAGACCAGATTCTGCATACCAGGAGTAAATGAAAGAAAAAAAAAATGGTGCAGCCTGACCTCTGGCATAAGTTAGGATGATTTTAGCTACTACAGAAGGCTCAATTAACACAACAAGGAATCCAAAGGTAGGAAAATTATAGGCTTGGTTAATTCAGAATATAAAATTCATCAAGGACCCATTCAGATTTCTTCCATTTTTCTACTGTCATTCTCAAGATTTTGGTAACTCCCTCAGTTTTGCAAGACAGTTACTACAGATACATGAATTGTCCCCTCATCATCTCCATCTAGAGACAAAAAAGAGTTGAGTCCCTAACTGGTGTCCCTTTCTAGCAATGAAGGTGACCACCTGCCTTGCTCAAGTTGGAGTCTTCAGTGTCTGCGTGGTCTGGGTTAAGAAACAGGTTCTCTTAGGGAGAGGGGATGCTTACAAGGGCAGGAGAGGGTTGTGTCCCCACCGCCAGATGTGCCTGGGCGAGGGTGCTGCTGGGCTTCCGTAGAAGTCCATGTTGCAGTGAAGGCTCTCTTGTCCCTGTGAAAGTCCTCATACAAAAAAATGTGAATACCCAGGATAAGAGAAGCCCTTTAGCTGGTCCAGGCTGGAGGGGAAGCAGCTTTGCTGTTTGGCCCACTTGACCCACAGTATCCCACACTTTGTGAAGACTTAGAGATGGATTGGGATACGTCAAGCACCCTATGTTCCCTTTCTTCCCTGCGGGCAGGGCCACCCACGCTCAGCTTTTCTAGCTCTGGAGGGAGATCCCAAGGCTGCTTGCTGCCAGGCTGTGTGCGTGGGGTGTGGCCACTGATAGGTCCCTAGCAATGTCAACTGCACAGCACTAGAGAACCAAGTCGCAGACCACTGCAGTGCTGCCCAGCAGGGGACAGCATCCACTGGGCCTAGGTACAGCACTCCTGCTGGGGGGAGGAACACGGACCCCAGCTCCAGTTACCTTGTTGTCCAAGCTACCCAGAGTGGACACCAGGGCCAGCTTTACACTTTGAATGACAGAGTAAGGCCAACTTCCCCCAAAGCCCCATCATAGGCTCCTCATACACCCATTGGACCAGGCCTGGATCTCACACTCCTGTCTAAAGCAACCAAGACCCATGTAGACTAATCCATGTTCGCTGGTTAAGGTTGCAGAGATTCCAGGCACAAACCTCCCAATACCTAAATAAACCAGTGTTCTGCTGACCGGATAAGAGAGCAGGTGGTTGCTCTGGGGTGGCTACATATTGTGCCTTCATATTCTTGAAGTTATCATTCTGACTTGTGGCCCAAGAAAGCTCTGTAGTCCCCAGGAAATGCTGTCAACCAAGAGATGGTATCCAACAATCTCCAAGGAGAAGCTTAGATAGTCACCTTTCCCGGGGCACAGGTACCTTGGTGGATGGTCATTGGTCCCTTAGGAAAGATTAAAAGGACTATGCACAGTACGTTTTTGAGGTCATTAGGGGCTTCTATCGCAAGTTCATTCAGGCTCTAGACCATTCAGAGGCCCTGGGAATTGACTCAGATCTGAGCATTGGCTTTGACTTTGTGCTGTGGTGGCTCAATTCAGCCTCTGTTCCAAGTTTAACTGGGGGTGGGGTGGGAGATCCTGTGCATTAAACCCAACACCTTTGCACTGAGCTCCATCCCCAGCTCTTTTTTAAATTTTGAGACAGGGTCTCACTAAGTCACTAAATTACCCAGGCTCAAACTTGTGATGCTCCTACCTCAGTCTCCCAAACTGCTGGGATTATGCTAGCCGTACACCACACCACTACAGCCAGCTCTAAGATTAATGTTTTATCACTAAAATTATTCATTATACCTTTTTCAATCAGGTAAGAAAAAAAATTTTTTGAGACATGGTCCCACTATGTAGTTCAGGCTGGTTTTGAGCTCACTGTATAGCCCAGTCTGGTCTCGAATTCACAGTGACCTTTTGCCTTTCTCCTGAGTTCTGGGAGTTCTAGGATTCTGCCTGTGAGCCACCACACCCAGCAATCAAGTAAGAATTTAGTAGTGTGCCTTCTATCCTTTAAATCCTAGACTCCCCAGATAAATCAGAAATCAGTGGCCAGGCATGGTGGCACATGCTTGTAGTCTCAGCACCCAGGAGTCTGAGGCAGGACTGCCATTAGTTTGAGGCCAGCCTGGACTACACAGTAAATTCATGGCCAGCCTGAACTACATAGTGAGACCTTGTCTGAGAAACACCAAAACAGAGCTGGGTGTGGTGGTGCATGCTTATAATGCCAGCACCCTGGAGGCTGAAGCGGGAGGATCCTTGTGAGTTCCAGGCTAGCCTAGATTACATAGTGAATTCAAGGTCGGTCTGAACTACATAACCAGTTTCAAAAAACCAAAAATAGGGCTGGGGATTTAGCTCAGTGGCGTTGTGCCTGCCTCAGAAGTGCAAGGTCCTGATTTCGATCCCCGGTACCAAAAACAAAAACAAAAACCCACAGAAAAACAAAACAAAAGAAACAGGGAAAAGTGCTAGCAGTTTGGGGCAGAGGTGCCCCCACTTCACAGTCTGACGCAGGCTTCATCAGAGATCTCACCCTCTTTGCTGTCCTTCCCATACTCTCCCTTCACCTCTTCCAATCTTATCAGGAAAGCAGTTGTTCCCTTGTGGTTGGGCAAGTTTCCTTGGTGGCCAAGAACAGTGGGCTGGGCTGGAAACCACCCACTGCAGGTGGCAGCAACCTGGACGAAGGCTGTTCCCAGGTCTCAGCTGCCTGTTTTACAGCCTGCCATGTACTTTTGGCAGATATGCCTGCTGTTTTATAATTACAAAAGGAATAAGGCACATTTAGAAAGCATAGAAAAGTAAAGGCAGGCAAAAATTTTTTTAAAACCAAAAAGCCAACACCTATAATCCTGCCACCCAGGGGCAGTCCTTGTTAACATTTTGATATACTTCCTTCCTGGATTTTAAATGCATTTTTCTGTAGCTGAGATCATACTGTATACATAATTTTATGCTCTAATTTGTTCACTTGTTACAGTATTTTCCCTTATTAAATTTTACTTGAAAGCATTTATTTTTCCCTGATTAGTTTTTAAACTTAGGAAAGTAGTAGATGTTCATTGTAAATAATTAAAATAATTCAGAAGTAAATAAAGGAAAAGGCAAGCATCTCCCTTCATTCCTCCTTTTTCTCTCAGACCCCAGAGGAAACCACTTTTCACAGGTTAGCTATTATCCTTGCAGCCCTAATGTGGTCTTACAGGAGCCCTCAAACTCATACAGAATGACCTTTTTAAAAAAATGGTTCTACAGCTAGCATTTTGGTGTTATAATGTATCTCAGACACACTATCTCCTTATCAGTACATAGGGACTCAGTGTTCTACAAGAGAGCCGCCCAATAGCCTATCTAGTCTCGCCATTCCCTGTGAAGAGATGTTAGGATTTATCACCGGCGTGCATGAGCGTTACTCCTGGAGAATCAAAACCAACAGGATACACACACATGGATGCACTCACACACGTATGAGACATTTCTGTGGGAATTGGCTTCCATAGTAACGGAGGACAAGAAGTCCCAGCATCTGCTGCCTCAAAGCTGGAGCCTGGGGAAAGCCAGCGATGTAATCTGGTCCAGCGCAAAGGCCCGAAAGCCAGGGGAGGGGATGGTGTCATTCCAGGCCCAAGGCCAAGACAGAAGAGGCAAGGGCTTGGGGACTTCTGATGCAAGACCCAAGCTCTGGAAACTCTACAACAAGGCATGCTGGTGTCCCAGGGCAGGAGTGAGGGACACTCAGTTCCAGGAGAGAGTGACTTTGCTCCCTTTCTACCTCTGCATTCTCTCTGGGCCGTTGAGGATGAGATGGTGCCCACCCACACTGGGGAGGGGGCACTGGTTTTAGTCAGTCTCTGATTCCAATGCCAGTGTCTATGGAAACAACTGCACAAACACAGGACACACCAGAAATAGCTACTTGGGCACCCCTTAGCTCAGGCAAGCTGATGCATCGAATTTACCATTGCAGTCTCCTACAAATGGAATTGTGTGGCAAGTGAGATGTGTGATCTTAAAATTGTAATAGGTGCTGGGGTAAGGGGGATATCCAGGAGATTAAACACTCCCTAGAAAGTATACACAACAGAATAAAAGAATGCGAAGATAGACTCTCAGATGTAGAAGATAAGATTGCAGTCAGTGACCATGAAGAGAGGTCTCTTAAAAACAGTAAGAGATCATGAGAAACTGATCCAACAACTCCTAGGTGATGCAAAGAAGAATAACATAAGACTGATAGGAATCCATGAAGTAGCAGGAGAAAATACAAATGACTTAAAAAAAGCTGTTCACAGAATTAATGACAGAAAACTTCCCAAACAGAGGGGAAGAATTTGACATTCAGATAACAGAGGCATATAGAACCCCAACTAGCTACAATAAAAAAAAAAAGTCTACACCTAGACATATAATAATCAAGATCCCAGAAACCCAACAGAAGAGCAAAATACTACAAGCAGTAAGAGAAAAGAAACAAATCACATATAAAGGAAAGCCCATCAGAATCAAAGCAGACTTTTCAGCACAAACCCATGGGGCAAGGAGAGCCTGGAATGAGATATTTCAAGTACTAAAAGAGAACAACCTCCAACCTGGACTGATGTATCCTGCAAAACTATCTTTCAAAATGGATGGGGAAACAAGACACTTCCATGACAAAGAACACCTGAGAAACTACATGAATACCAAACCAGCACTACAAGCAATTCTAAACAAGATCCTAGAAAAAGACAAAGAAGGCAACAACACCATGAGGCCCAACAGAGCAAATCAAATAGGCAAGGCAAGAAACTAAAAGGAGAAAGTGAAAAAGTAAAAAGTCAACAAAAGGCCAATAACATGTCAATAATAAGTCAGTACATATCAGTTATAACCAGCAATGTCAATGGCCTCAACTCACCAATCAAGAGAAATAGACTGGCAAAGTGGAATAAGAAGCAAAATCCAACAATATGTTGTATACAAAACACACCTAGTGCAAAAAGAAGCCTATAGACTGAAAGTGAAAAGATGTGACAGGAGCCCAGAAAAAAACAGGGGTAGCAATCTTATTTGCAGACAAAGTAAATTTCAAACCAAAACTGATTCTAGTATTATTGATGTAGGACGGTACTGTATCGTACCGCTATGAATGTAAAATATCTTATACCTGCTTTATGATACATAGTAGGGACTGTGCTTTATCAGAGCTACATTTAATGATATTACTCTAGAATGTTCTCTTTCCAGATGATGATTAAGATGCTAATAAAAAAAATGGTGCCAGGTACCACAACAGCAACAGAACTTTGCTGTTTTCTGTATATTATTCTTTTCTTTGTTTCTTTTTGTTTAGTTTTGTTTTTTTTAATGGAATGTGCTAAATGTCTATAATTTTGTTCAGATGACTGCGGAACCTGGAAAAGCTGTTGCTGCTATCGATGCATAACATACTGCTATTATTGGTCTTTTTATATAAATATAAATATAAATTGAATTTTGGGAAACTTTAACAGTGCTGCCAACTTTGGAAAAAGTCATCCCAATTTACTGTGTTGAGTTGGCACTGTACAGAAATGGACAGCCATATTGGTCGAGAAATGTTAATTTTTTTTAATTTTTATTTTTTACTTTTTTTTTCCATGTGTACAGGGGTAACACATCATACTAAATATGTAAGGTCATATCTATGTGGGTTTGATTACAGAAACTAATAAAGTATTCTCTAAATAATGAAAAAAAAGAATAAGATAAGACTACAAGAGCAAGAAGCAATTTAAATATGTTCAGGGACCATTTTCATCTCCAGAATTAAGGAATATTTTGATGTTACATCATTGCCTTTTCTCTTTTACTTTCCTTTTTAGTTTTATTTTAGGATTCCCTATTTTTAATGTTCATACAGAGATTTCTTTAACTGAAATACCGAATAGTTTCTTTGGTGTGAAAAACTATAATAGTACACGGGATCCTAATGAGATAATTAATAATGTGAAATAGGAAGTAAAGGGCTAAAGGTGTAGGGAAAGTGGGAAGGGTGGGGGAATGGTAATAAGGGAGAGGAAAAAAATATGAGAAACTGAAAAAATGGAAATAAAGTGTTTGTAAATAGGGAGGGGAGGAGGGGGTGAAGGGAGGGCAGGGACAAGGGGAAAAATGAGAATCAAGACCTATTATGTAAAGGTGCAGAATCCCAATGATGAATGTAACTGTATTGTATACCTGAATTGTATGAATAAACTCAATAAAAAAAAAAAAACCTTGGGTATAGAAGCAGACAGCCTTGGATTCAAATCTCAACTCTGCCACTAGCTAGCTATGAGGTCTTTGTGAGTTACTTAATGTATTTAAGTCTTAGATTTCTCATCTATAAAATAAAAATTATAAACCAGTGCAGTGTAGCATAAACTGGGAATGCTGTAGGCAGAAGGATTACAAACTGGAGCCTAGTCTGGGCAATGTAGCAATTTAGTGACATCCTGTTTCAAAATAGACAGGGGTGGGGCCAGGGATTTAGCTCAGTGGTTCGGTGGCCTGCCTTGCAAGTGCAAGGACCCGAGTTCAATCCCTGGTAACCCCCCCAATAGAAGTGGGTGGCTGGGGATGTAGACTGGTGTGAAAACCCTGAGTTCAAGCCCCCTAGCACAGGAAAGAAATTATAATTGTAGTCTTATTCTGCTGGGTTATCTTGAAAAATTTTTTTTTTGGTTTTTGAGACAGGGTCTCACTATGTAGTTGAGACTGACCTGGAACTCACTATGTAGCCCAGGCTGGTCTCAAACTCACAGTGATCCTCCTGCCTCAGCCTCCTGAGTGCTGGGATTACAGGGGTGCACCACCACACCCGGCTTCTTGAATATTTTTTAAAAAATGAAATAAGTCATATAAGAAAGCCTGGTACAGAGTAAGCATACAATAAATGACAATTCATTATTACTATAATTTGTACAATCATTCCCCTATTGTTGACTATTTAAATTGCAAAAATTCTTTTAACAGAGTGTCTTCAGAGGGCTTTATCAATCTATCCCCTTAAACATGTTAAATAACACTGTATTAAAAATAACCGAATAGGTTTTTAAAGTTTGAATATTTGATATTTAAACAATTTAACAATAAATAATGCCCATGATCTCAGTCTCAATGGACGACTTTGTCTGAGTCCACCCTTCCTCTGTCCACCTGCACCTGGATGTAGTTTTCAGGGCAATGCGTACTATGCACGCTCGTATACCCACTTCTTCAGGCACATGTACTTAAGATAGGCATTTGGGAGCAGAGAAGGGAAAAGTTATGACACAGTTACATCACAGAGCAGGCCCCAGGCCACACAGAATTTGAAAAGCTGTATTTATCTGGACAGATCCTGTATTGTTTCTTTGTGCTTCCAGAAGTTGACCCAATAGCCTGGGACCTAATGCTGACTTCCAGCCCTTCCGGGTCTCTCTGCTTTTCCAAGTGGACGGTCTCTTGGGCTCTGCAAGTCCAAGTTCCTGACCTCCGGAGAGCTGAGAAGGTACCAGCCACTCCGGAATTACAAGGGCAAGTGGCACACAGGTGGCTTCCAGCCTTGCAGATGCCATTTATGGAGTGTGCAGAATTCAGAGGTGTTGGTCTTGGCAGGGGGCTGACCAATTATGAGGACTAAGTGGGGCGCTAAAGTCACATGTGTAAGAAATAACCGAATTTACAAGCCCCCTGGCAGCCTGGCCTCTGCTTTCTGGTGGGCCTCACCTCAGGCATGTGGGCTATAAGAGAGCTGCACACAGATGTTTGGCAGCTGAGCAAGGATTTCTAGAGTTTACAGGAGGACAGGAGAAATCCTCAGGTAGTGGAAACATTCAATAAGAAGCCAGCCAGGCCCAGTTTGAACCTAAAGCTCAGAAGGGCGAAGGACCCTGCCTCTCCCGCTCACTCGTTCTCCTTGGGGATTGCTGCTCTGCGGCTGGTCCAAGCCTTCTGTGGCCAGCAGAGCAGCTCCCTGGGAGCTCCTTAATGGAACACAGACTGCCCTTGGCAAAATTATTGATCTATACACAGTGTGTGCAATTAATTCAATTCTATAGGAAGTATGTGCAATTAATTCTGCATCCTCGGAACCCAGCAGCACCTGCCACAGCAGACGCTCAAAGAATGCCCGCTTTAAAGCTACTCCACGATTACACTCAGAGGAAACGTCTGTCTGTCATCACAGGGGTGCAAAATGTCTCCCACAGCGCTCATTGCATTTAAAGGCTGATGGATGATGGGGAAGTGATTGGATCATGACAGTTCTAACTCATCACACGGATGAGTCCACGGACAAGTTCATAATTCCATGGCATTATCAGGAGGTCATGGAACAGGAGGTGGAGCCTCACTGTGGGAAGTACCTCATGGGGTCATGGTCTTGGGGAGTATGACTGGTCTCCAGCCCTGTCCTACCTTCCTTTTCCCCCTCTCTGTACCTCCTGGCTGCCTTGATGTGAGCAGCTTCCCTTCACACAACCTCCTTCCAAGAAGTTTCTGCCTCATCACAGACCTAATACCAAGGGAGCTCACCAAGCATGGACTGAAACCTCTGAAACCATGAGCCGCCGGGCGTGGTGGTGCATGCCTATAATCCCAGCACTAGGGAGGCTGAGGCAGGAGGATTGCTGTGAGTTCGAGACCAGCCTGGGCTACAGTGCGAGTTCCGGGTCAGTCTCAATTACATAGTGAGACCCTGTCTCAAAAAACCACCCCCCCAAAAAGAAACCACGAGCCAAAGTAAACCTTTCCCCCTCTAAATTGTATTCTTGGGTATTTTGTCACAATGATGAAAAGCTAAAACCATATTTTTATGGCACACTTGAGTAAATCAGAGGGTACTTGGGGGGACATTTATGTGGAGATTGATGGAAAAAATAATTACATTTTCTTTCTATAAAAGAATTACAAAAATGAAAATAAGTCATTAGAGAACATATTAATATTGAATCTGAATGAAAATTTCCAAATAAAATATTTCAAATTCTTAATGAGAAACCCGAGCTTGCTTTTATGAATATAACTTTTTAAAAGTTTCTTAATGATATATTTTATTTAACCTAATATATCCCCGCCATTATGATTTTAACATGTTATCAACATAAAAATTACTGCTGGGATATTGTACATTCTTGGCTTTTGAGGGGAGTATTTGTTTTTTCGAGGCAAGGTCTTCACTTGTAGTTCTGACTGGCCTTGAACTCACTATGTATCACAGGCTGGGCTCACACTTGTGGCAATTCTCCTGCCTCAGCCTTCCAAGTGCTGATTACAGGCACGTGCCACCGCACCCAGCATATTCTTGTTTTCTTACAAAGTCCTGGGCATCAAGTGTGTGTGTTTTACACAGACAGCAAATCTCCCCTAGTGCAGCCACAGTTCGAGTGCTCAGCAGCCTCGGGCAGCGATGGTGGTAAAAATACAGCATGACACAACTTTTTCTAATGTTCTCATTTAGAAATTACCAGTGAATATTTTTGAATGATGACCTATTCAAGTTTTTGGCAATCGCTCGTCAATGAGAAATTTTGCCCAAATAGGAGATAAAACATTTTTAAAGCTTTGAAAATGACCGTGAAAAATTGTATAGCAGTTGGAATTATCTTTAAAGAGTTCAACAGCTTTATTGAGATTTCTTGTGCTAAGGAGGAGGGTTAAACTTTTCCTACTACTCTTCTGAGACAATGGTGGTGCTCTAGAAGGAGCACAGGCACATGCTGTCCGGGCCTCCTCAGTCACGCAGCAGGCTCCAGTGCGGCTGGGGCACAGCAGGGGAAGGGCAGAGTGGCAGAGGCAGAGGTGGAGGTGGGACCACAGCCTGCTGCTCCCCAAACCTGCACCCCACTGTTACTTTATCTGGATGCCAAGCTCGCGGGGTGCTTGGGATGTGCACCCCAGCAATTTCCCACACCTTCACCTCCACCTCTTGCCATGCGGCCATTCACATGGTGGCACCTTCTGGCATGACAGCTCCCCCTCCCTCTCTCCCACGCTCTCTCTCTCTCTCTCTCTCTCTCCCCCTCCCTCCCTCTCCAGCTTTGTTGAGATAGTGCCCACATGCAATGAAATGTACCCATTTATGGTGTATAGGTTAGTGATTGTTGTTTGTTGTTGTTTTGTTTGTTTTTGTTTTTTCTGGTACTGGGGATTGAACTCAGGACCTTGCACTTACCAGGAAGACACCAGCATCACTGAGCTGAATTTCCGGCCCTTGCGTCAGTGGTTTTGTATCCATCAAGATTATGAAATGATTTCAGTGTCTTGTCTGTCAAATGGAGATAACTGTACCTTAACCTCAAACAATTTCAAGTGAGAAATGAGATAATGAACAGAGTGCTTTGCACTTGGCCTGGCACGTGGTAAACGCAATAAATAAGTGATAGTTATTATTCCGAGGAGGAGGATGACAAAGACGAAGGGGAACAGCCAGGGATTTCCGCCTCAGGGCATGCTGAACAGCGGCCACTGGCCAAGATGTGTTCTATGCAGAATCAAGGCGACCCCAGCTCTTCCTGTTCCTCCTGCCCTGTCCACAGCACGCACCGCCTGCCCATGAGCTGCTCACAGCCACCTCCGGGTGGAGCGGGCGCGACAGCTGCTCAACAGCTGCACAGGCTGTGCTGTGACGTAGGCAGGAAGGGGAGAGCGATGTCCTTCCTGACCCAAAATTCATGAGGAGAGAAATTCAGGTCTGCAGCAAGAGTCAGCTCTCTCACATCGGATCGACTGCTACCTGGTCTCTACGGCTACGGCTTCTTTTGTTCACCCCTAGAAAAGATTCATTTTCTCAAGATTATTATAATAAAAGCAACATTTCACTGCCAATGTTGTGTTATACACCTCTCCCCAAATGTAGTTCGTATGAAAATTCTGTAATAGATATTTTAAATGTTTCACCACAAATAAATCCTAAATGTTTTTGATGAGAGATATGTTAATTATTCTGATGTGGTCATTACACAATGTATCCATGAATTGAAATATCATATTGGAGCCAGGTGTGGTGGCGCATGCTGTAATCCCAGCACTCGGGAGGCTGAGGCAAGAGGATCACTGTGAGCTCAAGACCAGCCTGGGCTACATAGTGAGTTCCAGGGCAGTCTCAATTACATAGTGAGACCCTGTCTCAAAAAAGAAACAAACAAAAAAATCATATTGTAGCCTATAAAAATGTACAATTTTTTTTGCACCAGGGATTGAACTCAGCACCTTGTGCTTTCGAGGCAGGCACAGCGCCACTGAGCCAAATCCCCAGCACAAAAATGTACATTTACATATCAGTTAAAAACATAAATGCCAAAAAAACCCCCAAAAAACCCACATAAATGCCCAGCTGGGTGTGGTGGCGCACACCTGTAATCCCAGCACTCGGGAGGCTGAGGCAGGAGGATCGCTGTGAGTTCAAGACCAGCCTGGGCTACTAGTGAGTTCTGGGTCAGTCCTAACTACATAGTGAGACCCTGTCTCAAAAAAAACATAAATGCCACCATGACACAGGAGATTGGGTATGGCAAAGCTGGCTGGAGAAGTAGGGATGACTTGTTGATTGAAGATCTTCAACCATGCACAGAGCAGTTCCCAAAGCCTTGAACGTGCACATCTTTACTTACAGCCCATTTTCAACAGGAGGGCCTGACCTGACATCAGCCTTAGGCATGAGATCTTAGCACCACCTCTCAGGACCGGTACCTAGAAGTTCTTACAGGTTTCCCAACAGCACAAACGGATTCGGATGCCAAGAAAAGCTTGCTAGCATGGCTTTCCTCGTGAGTCCTCTCTTTCTCCAGGGTGTACTTTTATCTTGTGTTTCCTTTTATTCAGCCCAAGGTTTCTCTGCAGAGCCAGTTTCTACTCACTTTTCACTTTTACTTTATCAAATAAACTTTGCCAATGCATTTTTATCATTTCATTCAATTTTTTGTTAAAGACAAAAAGATCCTGGAATCTAATTCCAGAAGGAGAGGCAAGCAACTCAGAACCCAGTAATCTTTAATTGGTGAGCCACTTTTAGAAGGAGCTGTCCGATTAACATTTTGACATAGCGAGGAGATCGTGATAACAATCTGACGTGTTGGCACACACCTGTGATCTCAGAACTCGGGAAGGCTGAGGCAGAAAGATCCCAAGTTTGAACCCAGCCTGGGCCATTCCATGACTTAGTGAGATCTTGTCTTAAAATAAAAAAGGCAAAAACCCAGGGTACCACAAAAACAAATAACCATAAATACCTAAGTAAATAAATAAAAAAAATATATATATAATAAAGTCAAAATTAAAAAATATGTGTTGTCTTGTTCTGTTCCGTTGTAAGAGACAGATGCTTGCTTTTTATTTTGTGTTCTGTTTTAAGAGGCAGCATCTTGCTATGTACTTTTGGGCTCAAGCAATCCTCCTGCTTCATCCTCCTGAGTAGCTGGGACTAGCACCACCATGCCCCCTAAGTATATACATTTTAAAATATAAACATGAAATCACTGTTTTACGGCATGCCTTTTTTACTCAAGACTATGTCTTGACTACCGCCTTAGTAAACAAACTTCATCTGTGTAGTGATCTTTGGTGGGATACACCACTTTTGCTTCTCAAATCCTCTGTAGGGACGGGTTCTTCAATATGTTTTAAAAGTTATGACCACAGTGGAAGCTGTGTTGTGCCACCCCCACTCCGGGACTGAGGTGCTCATTTCCCAGCTGCTCCGTATGCACAGCACGCTGCTGTCCCCATCTGGAGCGGCCCTCAGCCCCTGGCAGCAGAGGACTGACCCATGGCTGTGTGTGGAGCGGGACTGCAGAGGCCGGGCCCCTTTGCCCCGGGGGTGGAACTCCAAAGGCCGCCCCAGCTCCAGAACCCCGGGGACGCTGGCTACAGGTGGGTCCATCCTAGCTCGCTCCTCCCTGTGTTCGCTTTTCTCCCTCGATCCTGATCGCTGTGCAAAGCATTTTTCAATACATCTATTGTTTTCCCTCAGTATTTTTTAGTTAACAGTTGTTACTAGAATCTCTTGGGAGCAGATGTATCCTTACAAATGTTTTTGCTGTAGTACATGTTGGCAGCGCATAATGTTTTCCTTGATGTGAGGGAGCAGGGACAGGCACTTAACACGTCTTAATCTTTTTATTCCCCTCCCTCCCTCTCCTTCATCTCCAGATCCCTTCCCCATTTGCCAAAGATCCACGCCTCCGTGAGGAAAATAACCTTGAGTCTCCCAGGGGTTTCAGGTGTGGCTCGTGGAAATGCAGTTAGCAGGTAGAGAGGGGAAGTGGTTCTGCGGGAAGCGAAGGTTCTGGTTTTGCTCCCAACCAGGTGGAAACTAGGAAAGTAGGAGCAAGACGGAGCGGGAGAGGACAAAGGCCTGGGGAAGAGCCCGAGAGCTGAAGAGAAGCCTGGACTGGTAAGGAAGCGGAGAGACTCTGAAGAGACGGGGTGACCTCGCGTCGCTCCCTTGGAAAGGCGTCTCGTCTCCCCTCTGTGGTCATCAGTGAACGTAGTTATGTTATCAGCCGCTCTAGGTGAGCGAACGTCGCAGCAAGACATGTGTCACCTCAGAGACACTTTGTGCAGCCAAGAGTGCAGATGAAGACTTGGGAGCTGGCGGCAAGGAGGCTTGTGAGCGTCTTCCAGACAGGAGCGGACAGCAGCCGCCCTTGCCTGTTGCTAGCGGGCGTGACCTCGAGGGGAATGTGTGGGTGCTGGGGAAAGAAGTAGCTCCCACTTCCTGCTGCCCCTCTCCCTTCTGGGTTTCAGAACACGAAGCCCAGATGCTCAAAGTGGCACGGGGATGATGACAGGCACCCACGAAGCCAAGGAAAAGTGTGCTTTTGAACGGTTATGGTATAGGCAGCTAAGTTAGGTAGAAATAGGCCGTCCAACAGGGAGAGGCCCTCGGGAAGCCAGTGCAGAAGATGAGAATGCGTAGAAACTGTGACTGGAGGCTCATCTGAAGAAGCAAGGCCTCGAGGTTAGAGTCACCATGGCCAGACTGCATCACTTCGCCAAGGGATCCATGGAAGCTTGAGGTTATACTGCCACTGGTACGGCCCAGTGTTTTACTTCCCTTCCCTTCCCTTCCTCTCCCTCCTCTCCCCTTCCATCTACCCTTGGCGGCCTTTAGTTAACGGATGCTCGAAGTGAGATTATGAGAATGAAATGAATCAATACACATAAAGTATGGAGAAGCGTGCCTGCCACGTAGCTCACTCGAGGAAAAGGTTCTTATTCTAGTTCTCCACATCTCCGCCCTCCTAAGCGTTCTCTCCCCTGCGCCACGTTCCCAATTGGATTTTGATGACACGACGAGCTGGCTGCCCTGCTAGCAGCCTGTGAGTGTCTCTGGCAGGGACAGAATCTGAGAATTTGAGAATCACCTCAAGATTTCAGCTTGTTCCAAGCTGGGCGTGGTGGCTCTCGCCTGTAATCCCAGCACTCGGGAGGCTGAGGCAGGAGGGTCACTGTGAGTTAAAATCAGCCTCGGCTACACAGTGAGTTCCAGGTCAGTCTCAACTACATAGTGAGACCCTGTCTCAAAAAAAAAAAAAAAAAAAATTCAGGTTCCAAACCCGAAATCCAGTGAAACCCCTGGCTGCCACAACATTTGTGCCTACACTGGTGTGGCCTTGAACATGCTAAAGGCCCCTGTACCAGAGCATTTGCTCACTGTCCCAGGAAAGAGTGTTAGGCCCTGGGCAAAACCTGAAATCCTCTCTTCCAGAGGATTCCTTTAGCGTAATTTACCTGCTCACCTGCAACATCTTAATAGGGCAGAAAGCCATCGGCTTTGAAGCCAGCAAACCAGAGCTCACACCTAGCTCCAATACCTGACAGCTGGAAGGCTTGGGTAAGTCATTTAACCTTTGTGTGCCTTTATTTCCTCTTCTGAAAAGTGGGGACGCTAAAACACAAGCTTTGGTTTTTCACTTTGATTTTTTGAGACAGGGTCTCGCTACATAGTTGAGACTGGCCTTGAGCTCACTTGGGTACCCCAGTCCGGCCTCAAACTTTCCACAGTCCTCCTGCCTCATCCTGATGAGGGCTGGACCACTCTACCTGGCCATGGTTGTGTTTTTGTTGTTTTAAAAATAAAATATAAAATGGACCAACGCTTCTGGGTGTGATGGCACAGCCTGTACTAATAAAATTTTTTTTAATTAAAAAATGGAGCTGGGAGTTTAGCTCAGTGGTCCCACCGCCTGCCTTGCAAGTGAAAGGACCTGAGTTGGATCCCTGGTACAAAAAAAAAAAAAAAAAGGAAGAAGAGGGAAGAAAAGAGAAAGGCAGGGGAGGGAAACAAACAATTTTTTAACTGGGCATATTGGTACATACGTATAATTCCAGCCACTTGGTTGGCTGAAGCAGGAGGATCAAAAGTTTGAGGCCACACCTACCTCGCAAGCACAAGGGCCTGAGTTTGATCCCTGGTACAGAAAAAAAAAAAAAAAGAAAAAAGTTTGAGGCTGGCCTGGACAACTTAGTGAAACTCTAAACTCAAAATAGAAAAATAAAAAGTGCTGGAGCATTTGCATAGCAAATGGTGGGGCATTTACGTCACATGCACAAAGGCCTGGGTTCAATTTCTAGTATCGAAAGAAAGATGTCACCCAGAGAGACTTCAACAAAGAAGGAGATGGAAACAGCTTTCTCCCTGAGCCCTGACTCACTGCATGGGAAGGGTAACTTGAACCTGTAGGTGCACATGACTGCTGGTGACCAGAGGTCTCTATGGAGGAAAGCACCACTGGAATGGAGCAGTGGGTGCAGCAGACGGCAGTGGCTGGTGAGTTATTTGTGGTCAGATGTCCTCCAGGAGGGGGTGATTGGCCAGTGGCCATCGTGGAGAGAGCCCAACTGAGCTCAGAACTCAGCAGCTGTGGGCTGTCTCCATCAGGGTGATGTGGGACCGAGTTCAAGTTGGCAGGAGGTCAAGAAGCCAAGTTCAAGCCAGCAGGAGGTACATGGTAGATGACAGGCAGAACAACAGAAACCAGCCTGAGATTCAGAACTAAAGGTACAGGATTTCTGGGATTATCTACTACCCTGCTATAAATCTACATTTGATTGTTGGGATTTATCAACATGGATCTGGGCTCTGTGTGCCCAATTTTTCTACCAGTGACAGCAGAGAAATACCCTGAAGTGGACATTGTTTTTTTCCTCTTATTCTTCTTTTTCTCTTGATTGTTCTTGTTTTTATGTAAGTGTGAACATAATTTCTATTCTGCTGTTGTTTTTCTGTCTGCTCTTGTTTTTATTTCTTCTTTCTATTTCCCTTCTGTCTTCTTTACTAGTTTCCCAAAGTTCAAGTAATCTTCCTTTATTCTCCAGCCTTGCTACTAATCTCCTCCTCCGGACCTCCTCCTCCTCCTCCTCTTCTTCTCTATTTTTTCATCCTAACATCTTTTAAATGTTCTTCTCTGAGGATAAAATCCCCCTACTGGAGGCATATTTACTGTATACAATTTTCTGGTTTGCTTTAGATTTTGTTATAGGACCACAAACCTAGTTCATATGGATTAAAAGTGGCAAATTAATAGTTAGCATAGTTTGTCATTTTCACACTTTTTCATTTTCACACATTTGTCATTTTCACACATTTGTCACACTTGACAGTATTGTTGTTGATTGTACTGCTTTAGCCGAGGTGACATAGCTACTCTACTTGGTTATTCTTCTGGTGTGTCAAACCTGAGATTGTCTAAGGATCATAAATAATACTATTGGCCAGTGCCAAAAAACCAGAGGCTAGGCCAAATAGGCAGCAGCTTCTCATCCCCAATAAACTGAAAAGGTAGGATCTTGTTTGCTTGCTTGCCTGCTTGCTTTCGGCTTTTTGAGACAGGGTCTCACTATGTAGTTGAGACTGGCCTGGAATTCACTATGTAGCCCAGGGTGGTCTCGAACTCACAATGATCCTCCTGCCTCAGCCTCCCAAGTGCTGGGATTACAGGCATGTGCCACCACGCCCAGTAGACTTATTCATTTATTTATTTATTTATTTATTTATTTTTGGTACTGGGGATCGAACTCTGACCCTCGCACTTGCGAGACAGGTGGTGGAACCACTGAGGCAAATCCCCACCCCGACTTTATTTTTTTTGATATGAGGTCTCACTATGTACTCTAAACTGGCCTCAAATTTGTCATAATCTTCCTGCCTCAGCCTCCCAAGTGCTGGGATTACAGGCGTGCGCCACCACACCTGGCAAGGATTTTACAACAGACTGAAAACCCAAATGCCACTGCATCTGGAAGACATCTCTGAGTAGCCAATTCCTAGGGGTTCTAGGTACTAACAATAAGCTACGTGCCATGAGCAACTTGCAAGCATCAAAAAAAGAAAATAAGAAGATACTTCAGCAAGATGCAACTCCAAACTTCCAGCTCACCAAAGGCAAACCCAGGGAATGATTAGGTGGAACAATTCAAAACCTGCCCACCTGGGCTCTCTGAAGTGGTAACAGCAGAAGTAACAAAGCAGTTGAATGAGGCTCTAGAAAAAAAATCAAAGCAGAAATAATTTCTCAGATAACTACAGAGATGGTGACCATAATGACAGACATGGTTAGTAAATTTAGAGCAAATACAGACAAAAAAAATAGAGTTTAGGAAAATGATGGAAATCATGAAAGCCCAACATAGGAAAGAAAGAATCCATGAAACAGATTCAAACAGATATCCATGAGATTAAAAATTCCATTGAAAATATATGCAGCAGCCAGGCGTGGTGGTGCACACCTGTAATCCCAGCACCCAGGAGGCTGAAGCAGGAGAATCACTGCAAGTTGTTTGAGACCAGCCTAAGCTACACAGTGAGTTCCAGGGCAGTCTCAACTACATAGTGAGACCTTGTCTCAAAAAAACAAAAAACAAACAAAAAAGAGATGAAAATTAAAACAACTCTGAGATTCCATCTCACTCTTTTTTTTTTGTACCAGGGATTGAACTCAGGTCCTTGCTCTTGCAAGGCAGGCCACATCTCACTCTTTAAAGAATGGCATCTATCAATAAATCAGTCAATGACAAATGCTGGCGGGTTGTGGGGAGAAAGGAACCCTTCTCCATTGTTGGTGGGAGTGCAGACTGGTGCAACCACTGTGGACATCAATGATTTTCTCAAAAAACTAAAACTGGAGGTTCCATACAACGCAGCTGTTCTCCTCACTGTCTTTCTGAAAGAATTAAAAGCATCACCACAGCAGTATATGCGCACCCATATTTATAGCAGCACAGTTTGTAATAGCTGAATCTGGGAAACAGCCCAAATGCCCATCAACTGATGCATGGAAAAAGATGTGTTTTTTTTCAAATACAGTGAAGTACTACTCTGACATAAAGAAGGATGAACTTCAGGTGGGTGTGGTGGCGCACACCTATAATACCAGCTCTCGGGAGGCTGAGGCAGGAGGATCACTGTGAGTTCCAGACCAGCCTGAGCTACATAGTGAGTTCCAGATCGGTCTCAACTACATAGTGAGAGCCCCTGAGGCTGAGGCAGGAGGATCACTGTGAGTTCCAGACCAGCCTGAGCTACATAGTGAGTTCCAGATCGGTCTCAACTACATAGTGAGAGCCTGTTTAAAAAAAAAAAAAAAAAAGGACAGGTTGGGGATTTAGCTCACTGGTTCCACCATCTGCCTCGCAAGCCCAAGGACCCGAGTTCAATCCCTGGTACCAAAAAAAAAGGACGAGCTTCAGACATTTATAGCTAAGCAGATGCACCCTGAGACCATTCTCTTACATGAGATAAAATGGACACACATGTTTAAATACCACATATTTTCTCCGGTATGAGAAACTGAAAGTGGAAATAAGGACTACAATGTGTAACAGATCCCGGGAAATGGGAGAAAAGTGTTCACATGAGAAGGAAAACCAGAGAGGGAGAGGGGGGAAGAAAGAAAGGAAAAAAGAAAAAATAGAATGAAAAAATGGAAGCAAATCTTGTGTTAATTAGGAGGGGAAGAGGGGTCAAAGGGAGGGGGGATGGGAATAAAAGAGAAAGCGAGATATATCATTTGCAAGTACAAACTCCCTGTGATGAAGGTCATCACTGTGTACATCTAAAATGTACCCATACATGTTGCTGCAAAAAGAAAGAAAGAAAGAAAGATGTCTTCCCTTCCAGCTCTTGTTCGTTTCTCAGCGTGCTGTAATCTGGATCACCTCAGAGAACACGCGAGTCATCAGGAACACACAGTTGGCAGAGTGTGGAGGTTGAAGACACTACTTGCGCGGGCTCAGAGGGAAGGAGGAGAATACCGGAAACCGGAAGTCAGAGGATCCATGTTACATGGCGGCAGACGGAGGAACAGAAGGTGTTTTGCAGGTGTTTTAAGAGTAGAATTTGTTATTGATACGGATGGACTTTTATCTGAGATTGCGAGTCAAAGTTTTGAAGACACAGTCTGGTTTCTTCTTGTTGTTTATGGTAAAATGCAGAGCAAAGTATTCAGCCGAAGGACGAACTGTTAATGACAACAAGAAATTGGATTATTTGGAAATTTCTCCATTTATCCAGATTGCAAAAGATGCTAAAAGAAAGAGATTCACGGTCAGGACAGGTATGCTGGTGACCTTTCGCTAATGCCCCAGAAAGGTCAGTGGTCAGACTGCTTCAGCACACAGAAGGCATTTAAAAGAATGCACGATTCATAGATCAGACATCTCAGCCACACTAAATGGAGAGGAAGGAAGATCTGAGAAAAGCCTGTTGCCTGCTGGGGCACAGACAGGAGGCCCACTAGGCTTTTGGGTATCCTATTCCAGCAGAAAGACAGCCACCTGGGACTGAAAAGGAGAAAGAGGGTGACTGAACCCTGCGGAGGCAGAGTAGATCCCCAAATTCTACTGGCAAGAGAGAGACAGGCTGATAAAACCGGTCAGCTGCAAATGCCAACTGTATTTCAAGAGAAAGGAAGAATGACTCAGATGGCTGGAAGGTGGAGCCCTGAACCACAGAGGATTATTCTTAGGTCTGGAAACCTAATGTTGTTGGCCTGGGTGGATTATGGAATTTTGTGGGACAAGTTATTGCTATTGCCTTTTTCCTTCCATTTTCTTCCATCTAATGGGAATGTCTATACTTCTTACCTTATGCATGTGTCTCTGTTGTATTTTGGAATCAGATAACTTGTTTTCCAGTTTCAGGCATCCACATAGGGAAAGGAATTTTTTTTTGGGGGGGTGGGTACTGGGGCTCGAACTTGGGCCCTTGAAGTTGCAAGGCAGGCAGCAGAACCACTGAGTCAAATCCCCAGCCCTATGGAGAGGAATTTTACCCTGCATCCTGGTCAATATTTGAGGTAGTTGATGGAGGTAATAAGATTAGAGGAAGGCCGGGGATTTAGCTCAGTGGTTCTGCTGCCTGCATAGCAAGCACAAGGTCCTCAGTTCAATCCCCAGTACCAAAATAAATAAATAAAAATTAGAGAAGACTTAGATGACATTTGGGACTTGAATTGATACTATAGTAGGTTGAGACTTTGGGAGACCTTGGGAACAGGTAAATATATTTTGTACATGGAACAAATATATATCTTTTAGGGGCCAGAGAGTTAACTAAGTGCAGAAATAAGAACGTGTTGGGCATGGTGGTGCACACCTGTAATCCCAGCACTCAGGAGGCTGAGGCAGGAGAATCACCATGAGTTTAAGGCAGCCTGGGCTATTTAGTCAGTTCAAAGCCAGCTTGAACTTCGTAGCAAGACCCCGTCTCAAACAAACAAAAAGGAAATAAGAATGTACATGTGCAAAGGCTATCCATACATACTTTTCAACCTGCAGCATTGAATACCACTTCTGATCTCTTCTGTTTGTCTTTCTGGGCCCACATATTCCTGCTTTCCTTCTTGTAATACTCTCATTCTTGATACTAACTCCTTCCTCTACCTATCCCCTAACTTTCAGGTCAGTTCAGTATTCTGTCTAGCCAGGTGTGGTGGCTCACACCTGTAATCCCAGCACTCAGGAGGCTGAGGCAAGAGGATTGTTGTGAGTCTGAGGCCAACCAGGGCTCCACTGTGAGTTCCAGGCCAGCCTGGACTACACAGCAAGACCCTGTCTCAAACAAAAAGACAAGACAAAAATCTGTCTTGATTCTTTTCTTCTCTATGAGCACAACTATCTTTGGATCATTCAACTCACGCTCTCAGTATCCATCTATATCTCTATCCAAAACGGTGTCTCCAGTCCTGACCTCTTCCCTCTGTCCTGACCCATTTAGTTTCTCCTTTCACGAGAACAGCACCACGGCCCACCCCTCAGAATGCTCACCCATGGAGCACTGCTGGCCCTCCCGGCACTGTGCTAGGCTATCAGAGACTGTGGAGAAGAGAACTCAGAGTCTCCACCATCACTAGAGCCAAGAAAGCAGAAAGGAAACTAGCAGTTACAATTTGGCATCACAAGTCACACAAGGCTGGGATGGGAAGGTGTAGGAGACAACACAGGTAGAATCTATGAGTATTTGGGGGACATCAAATTTCCTCTAGAATGCATTTATTTATTTTGAGATAGAGTCTTGCTATGTAGTTCACTGTGGCCTTGACCTGACTACATAGCCCGGGCTGGCCTTAAACTCCAAGCAGTCCTCCTGCCTCAGCTTCTCAAGTGCTGAGGTTACAGGTGTGCATCACCATGCCCAGCTCCGTAGAATTTAGGAGGGGATGGTGGTTGGGTTGAGGAGCCTGAAACTGGAGAGGGTCACAGGAGCCTAGCACTATCATGCTGAAGAACAGGGAACTTGATCTTGGAGAATAAAGGAGAGGCACTAAAGGGGACTGCTGAGGCTGCTGTTGGGCTGGGGAGGGGTCCGAAGGGTTTCCCAGGTGAGAGATGACGACAGTGGGGGTGGAGACGTGTTTTGGTAGTTGTTGGATACTGGGAGAGAGGCAGAACTGGAGCTGACACCCAGGGACTTGGCATCCCCAGCCCCGAGTCTGTCTTACTCTACTTGACACTCACAAAAGTTAGAAAACTGCCTGGTGCCTGTTAGGTGCTTGGCAAGTATTTCCTGAATTCCATTTCTTCACAATGACTGCATCTGAAAAATGAAAATCCACTCATCTAGCCAGGCAGAATTTGGGAATGGGACTGTGCGAGCCGTCCCTGGTAGTCTCCGAGACAGATGCGGCCACCTTGCTCCCCTGGACTCCTCCTTGATGTGACAGCGGAAGCTGCGGTTCCTCACTGCCCGTTTGGCTCAGAGTGAGAAGAGCAATCCTATTGGTGAAAGTAGCTGTGAATGAGCCACAAAACCCTTCTAAAGTAATGCTAAGAAATCTTATCTTTTTGTCTAAAAGTCTGCAGCAGAGACCGAGCTGGTTTCTGAGCTAGGTGGTGCATTCAGACTCTGCTGTGCGATCTAGCCCAATGAGCAACATCCAAGGACGTCAGAGCCCAGCTCAGCCCCTCGGCTTCAAAACCTCGTAGCCTCAGACGCAATTATCCCGACTTGTGCACAAGCAAGGCCTCCTACACTTCTCCACCCCTCTCCGGTTTATTTTGTTATTTCCACCCCTCTCCGGCTTTAGATGTTTGCAAGAAGGACAGCTGCCCGTTTTATCCTCCACTGTGACTTAATAAGACTTGGTGCCCTCCTTGTGGGGCCATTAATTATTTGGGTGCACTTTACTGGCTGGAGCTATAGGTGAGAGCCACATCCTGGGCCAGGAGATGTTTCACAGTACCTGGGGCTGTGAAGAAGTTGTTATTGCTTCCCAGATAACGGTAAAGGAACAGACTTGACTTTAGCCACCCCTTGGGTACTTCCACGGGAATGATTCTGGGACCCTACCCCGTGGGTCCCCGAATCTGCAGACGCTGGTGTAGATGTGAAGCGGTGTAGCACTTGCACAGAACCCGTGTGCATCCTGCCGTGTGTTATTTATGGTCCCTATTCCGACTTAAATACTGTGTAAATCTTCGATTTAAAAATATTGCTTAGGGAATGAATAATGACAAGAAAAAGTTGTGTCCATGTTCGGTACGGATGCAGCTTTGCTTTTCAGGATATTTTGATTCACAGTGGGTTGACTCTGAGGGCGCACAAGCTGCAGGCAGACTGCACGCCTTTCTGCACTCTAGCCAAAAGCCCGGATCCTTTTGCCCTGCCGCACTTGTGAGAGGGTCCTTGAACCAGTCAGGGTGATCAGGGGAGGAAGGGCTCTAGGGGCAGGGACTTGGGTTAGGCACGGATTTCAGAATTGAGTTTATAGCCGGCCGGGCGTCGTGGCACACGCCTGCAATCCCAGAATTTGGGAGGTTGGGCAGGAGGATCGCTACAGGTCTGAGGCCAGCCTCAGCTACATAGTGATTTCTAGGCCAGCCTGGGCTACACAGCAAGACCCTGTCTCTGACACACAAGCAAAAAAGTCTCAGTGTGGTGGTGCAAGTCTGTAATCCCATCACTTGGGAGGGTGAGGCAGGAGGATCGGCATGAGTTCAAGGCCAACCTGAACTGCATAGGAGACTTTCTCAAAAAACAAAACAAAACAAAACAACAACAAAGAAAAACCCGAACAAAGAAACAAATAAAGAGGGATAAGGCCTACCCCACCAGAGCCAGAAGACCAAGAATGGAGAATCAACGGAACCTTCAAAGGAAGGTAAACAGGGTAGACCAAAATAAATAAATAAATAAAACAATGTATGCACCCGATGGGAATTAAAGTAACTTTTCTTTTTTCTTTTCTTTCTTTGTGGTACAGGGTTTGAACTTAGGGCCTTTGCACTGAGCTATATTCTAACTCTTTTTTGTGTGTATTTGTGACAGGGTCTCACTATGCGGATCAGGCTGGCCTTGAACTGAACTCACTGTGTGGTCCAGGCTGGCCTCACACACGCAGCAATCCTCCGGCCTCAACCTCTGAGTGCTAGGATTACAGGTGTGTACCACTGCCCCCTACATGAACATTTATTGAATGCAAAAAATATATATATATAATTAAAAATTAAAGCTCTATAAAGTTTTAATGGATCTAGGTATCCATTCATATAATATCAAAAAAAGAGAAGACTAGATATCGTGCTCCTACTGCGAGAATTACACATCACCACTCATGAAGCAATCTTGTACTCTAAACGTACTGAACTAAAATTTAATTGAGGCTGTAGAACTAACTATCAGCTTATACAGATTAACATGGGATACACTTAGCAAAATCTAGATCAAGTGTATCCAACATTCAGCTGACCTCTCTTTCTTTTTTTCTTTCTTTCATTTTTTAGTGAAGAGAAATTACCATGGGTCATATATAAAATATATAATATAATTAATTATGTGTGGGAGCCCACTGGCATTTGAAATTGGAAGAGTAACTTCTTCTACCATTGAGGCATTGACACAATCTATGACTCTGTTTGGCTTTTCTGAGATGAGGGTCTCAGCTATGCAGATGAGATTGCCTGGAGCTCACTGTGTAATCCAGGCTGGGTTTATGGGATTACAGGGCGTGCACCACCACGCCCGGCTCAAGGACTTTGTTAAGTTTGACCTTGTGATGGGAGGAACTCAGATAGTCAAAGATCTGAACTCCTCCCTAATATTGCTTGATGCTTCCTGTTGGCCTGCCTTTAAAAGGAGCTGTTTCTGTATAATAAATCGGACCTCTTGTCTCCACACTATTGAGTGTGCTGTCCTTTCTCAATCCTCACTCCCCAACTCAGGTACTCGTGTTGTGACGGCTGGAGAGCCACAATTATGTAATTAACAAAACTTCCTTTACTTCTTTGTTGTTGTTATTGTTATTTGAGATTGGGTCTTGCTAAGTAGTTCAGGCTGGTTTTGAACTCACTATGTAGCCCAGGCCGGTTTTAAACTCAAGCAATCCTCCTCTGTCAGCCTCCTGAGTGCTAGGATTATAGGTGTGTTCCACCACATCTGGCCTTTTAAATTTTATTTATTTTGGGTACCTGGGATTGAACTCAGGTCCTTGTATTTGTGAGGCAGGCAGTGGCACTACTGAGCTAAATCCCTGGTCAAAATATTTTTTATTATGTCATTTTGAAAATCTAGATCCTAGATTATGAGAAATTCTTCAAAACCATTTACCTGGTTTCTTCAACAAAAAAATTACAAGGAAATATAAAATGAGGGATAGACTAAAAGGAATTAAAGACTTAAAAAGAGATTTAATCCATCATAATATGTGGACTCTGGTTCAGTCTAGATTGAAACAATGAGAAAAAAATTTTAAGTGACAATCAGGTTAAATGAGCACTGAAGGAATATCTGGGACTATTAAACATTTTTTATTACTTTTATTTGAGACAGAGTCTCACTATGTAGTCCAGGCTGGTCTTGAACTAGAGGTGATCCTCCTGCCTCAAGTCTCCTAAGTTCTGGGATTATAGGCGTGTGCCACCATTCCTGGCTATATTTGATTTTTAAAAAAATATTTTTTTTTTTTTTTTTTTTTTATACTGGGGATCGAATTCAGGTCCTTACATCTTCGAGAAAGGCAGCAGGAACACTGATCTAAATCCCCAACCAAAAAATATTCTTAATTGTTGCAGACAAATGAGTAAAATTCTTAGGAAAGAGGCACCTCCAACCGCTGTGGAGAGCGTAAATTGAAGCAGCACTAAGGGGATTTGTTAATATCCAGTCAAGGGATATCCTTTGTTTGTTGTTGTTGTTGTGGTTGTGGTTGTGGTTGTTTTTGAGACAGGGTCTCACAATGTAGTTGAGACTGAACTGGAACTCACTGTGTAGCCCAGGCTGGTCTCGAACTCATATCGATCTTCCTGCCTCATAGGCGTGAACCACCAGCTCAGTGATATCTAGATTAGATTATGTCATGTTCTCTTTTATAAATTAAATAAATTTTACTGGGTGTGGTGGTGCATGCCTGTAATCCCAGCACTGGGGAGGCTGAGGCAGGAGGATCACTTTGAGTTTGAGACCAGCCTGGGCTACATAAGCGAGTTCCAGCTTAGTATCAACTACATAGTGAGACCCTGTCTCAAAAAACCAAAAATAAATAAATAAAAATTTTATTTAAGGGATTTCACATGTGATTCTTTGTCTTCAAGATAGTCCCTTTTCAAAGAACTGATGCTTAATCCAGTCATCCCATCTGCCCAAAATTCTTTTATCCCCACTGAATTATGGACTGTGACAACTTCAAAACTCCTGGGATCTTATCATATCCAAATTCCTTCTGGCAATTTACACTTTCAGAGCACTTAGGATAGATGGATCTGCCTTGCTGACACCTTCTCTAAACATGCACATGAATTCATATTCATTTCCTAAACCATTCAGAGTAGTATAGATCTCTAGGACATGCAAATACCTAAAGTTGGAAGAAAAATTAGGCTTTCAGATTATGTCGTGTTCTTTTTTTTTTTTTAATACTGGGGATGAACTCAGGACCTTTTGCTTGCCAGGCAGGTACGGTGCCACTGAGCTAAATCCTCAGGGCTTTAAGTTTTTACATATAAAATATATACTGGTGCTTGAAACATTAAAATACATATAAAGGGTATACAATAAAAAATTTCTGCCAGACATGGTGGCACACATCTATAATCCCAGCACTCAGGAGGCTAAGGTAGGAGGAATGCTCAGAGTTTAAGGCTAGTCTGGGCTACATAATGAATTCAAGTCTAGCCTAAACTACACGAGACCCTGTCCCAACAACCAAAATAAAAATTTTTTCTCAGCACTTGGGAGGGAGGAGGATCACTGAGAATTCAAGGCCAGCCTGGACTACATAGTGAATTCAAAGCCAGTCTGAACTACATAGTAAAACCCTGCCCCCCTCCAAATTTTTTAAAAATTTCATATCTCTTACCCATCTAAGCAGTTCCTCCTCTCAAACACAAAGACTTCTTAGGGCTGGGGATTTGGCTCAGTGGCTCTGGCGCCTGCCTTGTAAGCACAAGGACCCAAGTTTGATCCCTGGTACCAAAAACAAACAAACAAAAACCATAAAGATGTCTTATTTTCTTATTTTTCTTCTATAAAAATAAATATACATACATATTCATGGTGGGCATCAAACATTGGACCTTGCACATAACTAAGTAAAAACTCTACCACTGAGCCTTAAGCAGATATTTTTATTTTATTTTTCTCATTGAGTTTATTGGTATATTTTAGGCATAAAGTACAGTTACATTCATCATTGGGATCTTGTATCTTTATATGACAGGTCTTAGTTCTCATTTTTTCCCCTTATCCCTGCCCTCCCTTCACCCCCTCCTCCCCGCCCCATTTATAAACACTTTATTTCCATTTTTTCTTTTTTTCCTTTTCCGTTATTACCTTTCCCCTACTCTTCCAAGTAGATATTTTTAAATGAATACATATACTACCATGAATATGGTTTGTTGTTACTGTCTTTGTTATCTGTGGTACTGGAGACTGAACCCACAGCCTTCACACTGAGCTACAACCCAGAATTTTTTTTTTTTTTTGAGACAGAGTTTCACTATATAGAGCAGACTAGTCTTATTATGTAGCTCATGCTGGCCTCCAGCTCTTGGCAATATTCCTGCATCTGCCTCCCAAGTGCTGGGATTACAGGTGTGCACCTCCATGACTGGCTGAAAACTATTTTATGAATTAATTATCTGTGAAGTCTAATGACACAGAAGAGTCCAAATCCAAACCCAGACTCACAAGTCACTGGATTATGTGGTGACACTGCAGAGCACTGGGGTTGAGGAATGATGTTGGGTCTGGTTCATAGCTGTATGTTTTTTCACAAAAAGCAGCAGTTAAGCCTGTTGGCACACACCTGGAATTCCAGCACTGGAGAGGCTGTGGCAGGAGGACCCGAGGCTAGCCTGGGATATATAGTGAGTTCAAAGCTAGATGGAACTGCATAGCAAGACCCTACCTCGAAAGAAAACAAAACAAAACACCCAGCAGCTTGACCAAAACACACTGTACTGCACACAGGTAGTGGACCTAAATGCCAAGGATAAAATAATTTCAACTAGATAATATCAAAAGCAATCTTCGTCTGTATTCATCATTACTCATTCATTCATTTGGTACGAGGGATTGCATCCACGGCCTTCGCACTGAGCTACATCCCAGCCCTTTTTTTTTTAATTTTTAAATTTCAAGACAGGATTTCACTAAGTTGCAAAGTTGCTCAGCATGAGCTGCAACTTGTGATTCTCCTGCCTCAACCTCCCACTGTGCTGAGATTACAGACCTGTGCCACTGCACTTGGCTTTCATCATTTTAAAGTAGGCAGGTCCAGGGATTTAGCTCAGTGGTGCCACTGCCTGCCTCACAGGTGCAAGATCCTGAGTTTGATCCCCAGTACCAAAAAATAAATAAGGTAGGCAAATTCCCTCTCTCTCTCCCCTCTCATATTTCTTATGAGAATAATATAATCATAGAAGCAAAATGTGGGAAGCCAGAAACATCTATTAACTGCTCCCAATAATTTAAACCCAAATCGCTCTATAATTTTTACTTACTTAATTTTGTGGGACGAGTGACTGAACCCAGGGTTTTATACATGCTAGCCAAGGCTTCTACCGCTGATCTACACACTCAATTTCATAGTTTTTATGCATTTTGAAGCTTCTTTCCTTCACATTTAGATGGTCTTAAAATTGATAAAATATTTTTCTCATTTAAAATTTTAATCACTTTCTCTGTTACTTAAAAATATATATAAAATAACATTCACCCAGCATTTTTTATTCTTTTTGAGACACCATGTAGTTCAGGTTAGCCTTGAACTCACTAAGTAACCCAGGCTGGCCTCAAACACATAGTAATCCTCCTGCCTCAGCCCCCTGCCTTACAGCATGAGCCATTACGCCCAGCCTCATCCAGCATTTAAGGTCATCTTTATGTACCTTGGCTTCCAAACACTTTACACTCTTGATCATCTAATTTACCTAAAAAGGTGATTTATTTTCTTGATTATTTTGGTAAGAAAACTATAGCACATGGTTAATCTACAATGGGGCTCCATTTATGTGGCAAATTTTCCTCTCTAGCTTCTGCATTAGAGTGGGCTGGGCCACTAAAATATCAAACTCCCAATTGAAAAAACTCTACCTCATCTAACTAATAAGCACTTACCAATGGTTCTTTTCCATTCCCTGCTCATCAAGTTCCTACTTACATCATATAAATACACTAGAGTCTGGCTAAATAAAATATTGTCTGTAGGTTCGCAATTGATAAACAGAAAGAAGTAATGATTCTTTTCTATTTTCTTTGTTACAGAAGTAATAAATCTTTTTTTTTTTTTTGCCATTTATTTGGCTCACAGTTTTCTGAGGATTCAGTCCATGGTTATCTGGCTTTAAGGCAGAAGAGGTATGGTAGAAGGTACACAGAGAATGCTATCACCCTATGGTAGCCGGAAAGCAGAGAGGAGGGAGGAGCTGGGAGGAAGATACACCCTCCAAAGGCACAGCCCCAGTGACACACTTTTTTCAACCAGGTCCTACCTCCTAACTGTCCATTTAGCTATGAACTCATCAGTAAATAACTCCATTGATGAATATAGCACCACCATGATCTAATTACCTTCTAAAGGTCCCAACTCTAAACATGAGACTTTTGGGAGATATTTTTAGATCTGAATCATAACATCCCTTATCTAGCTACTGGTGAAATCAAGCTGAAAACCAGTCCTCCTTAGTTAAAAATTAGAGATGTACAACTATACATGACCCCACTAGTACAACTTTAGGTGTTCCCGATTTGGTCAGAATAGTGAATTTCCTGTATGTGTTCTATGGGGAGCACCTGAATTGTGCCATGTAAGCAGTCACATGCTTCAGGAGCATATTAACAAGAAGTAATAGATCTTAAGAAACATGGCCATAGGAGGCTGGGTTGGATTTCTCTAGGAGCAATTCTGTAGGCAAGATTTGAGTGCAGTATTTCATGTGGGAAGTGATCTTGGGAGGCTCTATCAGGAAGGGGAAAGAGTCAGGGAAGAGAAAAAGCCAGAAAGGGTATAAGGTAGGGAAGGGGAAAGAGACACAGGGCAGGAGAAAGGCTAGAATAACGGTGTGAGGTAGGGAAGGCTGCTCCGGTGGGCTCAGCACTGGATCTTTCTGAGGAACTTGGGCAGTCCGTCTAGGCCCTAGAATAATTTATGTCATGTGACAGGAGCCAAGAACCTGGGGCAGTTATTCTCCAACTCTTCTTCTGTTGGCTGATGGAGAGTTTTTCTTGAAGCCCTAATTTCCAAGTCTTCTGTCCTGTTCTACTTGGAGTGAGGCCAAGAGAAAGCCAGTGCGGATACATTATCATTTATCTTAGGAAATTCTCAGCCATTATTACTTCAAATGTTTCTTCTCTTCCTTTATTCTTCTGGTATTCCTGCTATCTATATTTATACCTTTTGTAATTGCCCAACTTTTCTTTGCATTTAAATTTTGGAAGTATATGTGAAGCCATCCACAAGCTCACTGATTCCTTCCCTCTCTGCATCCATTCCTGATAGGCCCAGTACAGAAGTCCTACATGTTTGTTAGTGTTTTGATTTTTTTTCTAGCATTTCTTTTTGATTCATCTTAGAGCTTTTCAGAGCAGAAAATTAGAATTTCCATCTCTCTGCTCACATTACCCATCTGTTCTTTCATGTTGTTTATTTTTTCCATTAAATCTCTTAGCACGTTCATCAGTTACTTTAAATTCCTGCCCGGATACTTCCAGCATTCCTGAGTATGCTTCTGATGCTTGAGTTATGGGAGAAGAGGAAGGATGGTAAAGTCTGTGGTTAAGTCTCAGTCTTTTCCTGAGGTGTGCCCCCGGGCTGTGACCTTTACAAATGCTTCTCAGTCTCCACTACCCACTTTAGAGGAGACAGGAAATCTACAGGGGCTGGATGAAGGTATTTTCCTCCTCATAGGTCAGTTGGACTATGGTCCAGTCAGGCGATGGTAAAATAGTTTTTTGGTTTTTTTGGTCTTTTGAGACAGGGTCTTGCTGTGTAGTACAGGATGGCCTTGAACTCACTTTGTAGCTCAGGCTGGCTTCAAACTCAAGATGATCCTCCTGCCTCAGTCTCCTGAAGGCTGAGATTACAGGTATGGCCACTACACCCAGCATTAGTTTAAATTTTGTGTATAAAAGATATTGAGAAATGGGAAGAAAATGAGAAGGGGAACAGGGGAGGGGAGAGGAGGAATGAAGAAGTGACAAGAAAAAGAGAGAAAATAGAAGAAAAAAAAGGAAACCAGGATGGAGATTTAGCTCAGTGGTTCGGTGGCCTGCCTTGCAAGCACAAGGACCCGAGTTCAATCCCCGGTACCACAAAAAAAAAGAAAAAAGAAAAAAAAGGAAACCAGGATGGAGATTTAGCTCAGTGGTTCGGTGGCCTGCCTTGCAAGCACAAGGACCCGAGTTCAATCCCCGGTACCACAAAAAAAAAGAAAAAAGAAAAAAAAGGAAACAGAGGTTTTGTATATAAGGAGGGAAGAGGGGTGAGGGGTGGGAAAAAAGAAGCAGCAAGATGTATCATGTACAGGTACAAATTCCCTGTGATGAATGTTATCATTATGTACATCTAAAATGTACCGATAAATATTTTGCTTCAAAAAATAAAATTTTAAGGCAGGTCTTCCTAGGAGGAGCAGCCCGTTGAGGGAGAACTTCAGATGGATTCCTTCCTATTGGAAGCATGGACTTTTCTCATAGTGTCGCTATGAGAACCTGACAGGTAAAACTCATGGAAGTATGGGAATCCTGCTGAGACCTGACCCCTCTGGGGTTTTAACCCTCAGCTGTGTCCCCAACAAGCTCTGTGGAACTGTTCATTCAGGGTTTAGTTTCTCCTACCCAACCCTGTTCCCGGGAGGTTTCTGCCCCGAACAGCTCTGATTCTCTGTCTGCCCATGTAGCTGCTCTCCAGTTTGGAGGGCAGAGCTTCGCCCTGTGACCTCAGTTCTCTGATGTGTTGAGGAAGAGCTGCTCATGTTCAGTTTGTCCCATTTCTTTCTTACTGTGTGGATGAAAGATGACCCCCTCCCTGCCATTTTGAAAACCAGATGTCTTGATGCATCATCACCAGACACGCGCACACAATCAGCAACGAGGTGTTGGCACAATGAGAAGGTTGTGAGGGACAATGAGGGACCTTAGAAGAGACCAAAGCTGACGCCTTGATGCCTGACTTCCAGGCTCCAGAACTGTGAGAAAAATAAATTTCTGTTGTGTTCAGTGTATTTTACTACAATGTAAAAAACTACCACACCAAAACAAAACCTTGACTCTTGACGAAAGAGCAAGTCCAAAACAAGCAAATTCAACTATTTGTGGGCTGACTGAGTGGCTGTGGCCATGTGGGTGTGTGGCCAGGTGCCAGCGTGTCTGGGTGGCCCTGGACACGGATGTCCCTGTGCTTGGTGCTTCTGTCTACTGCATCCTGAGTCCTCTGGGGACTGCTGGGACTGCTGGGCCTCCTTGCACCAATGACTTAGTGGAAGAAACAGGAACCAACCCACATGAATGTTCCCTCTCACGACAGCCCCTAAAGAACACTCACTTCCACACCCTCTCAAACTCCCATCTTCCTCTTACCCCTCAGGGGCCCCCACTGCCGAGCCCAGCCCCTCACAGCCAGGGTCCCCAGGAGAGGCCTCTGCTTCCTTTCAGCCTGGCCCTCGTGGCTCTCTTTCTTCAGCTGCTTCCTCCATCCATTCCCCCTTCCTCTTCCCATTGCTTCAACCTTTCTCTCTACCAGCTCCCTCCCAGAAGCCCATAAATACGCCACGCCACGATCTACCTCACCCTTGTCACACTCCCCCAGCCTCCAGACTTTCTTCGGCGGTCACAGCCTCCCCAGTGCCTCTTCTCTTTTAGCCATCGTCCTGCAGGAGTTGTCTGCTCTGGCCCCTCTCTTCTTTCCTTCCCTTTCGCTCTGCTACCCCTTGAATTCAGGCTTCTGCTCTGCCATTCTGAAAAAGGTCTTTCAAGGCCTCTTTCAAGCTGTTAGTTAGCTCCTTTCTCCCCTGATGCCCACCTTTTCCACCTGTATGCAGGTATTTTCAGGTTTTTCTACTTCCTTGCCTCCAAGCTTTAATCAACTGCAAATGATATTAGTTGTACGATATTTCCCTACAGTGCCTCAGTTCCCGGGGCTATGAGCTTAGACTTTCACCCATCTGCCAGGACAGGAACAAGAGCCTCCCATCTGCAGTGACCTTAGCCCTGCCTTGATTCTGCTATCTGAAGTACCGCTCTGATCATGTCGTTTCCATCTTAACAGTCGTGGCTATTTTCCCACAGTGTGTGGAATCTGATTCTACGTCTGGCCTTTCTCATCACTGTCCTTTCTGACTTCACGTGTAAGTCACACTGGAGTCAGGATCCTAGAACAGACCTTGCAAGTTCTCATCCGACTGTTGTGCATGATGTGACTTTACCTGGAGGTACAGAGCACTGCCACTAAGTCCACATCCTCTTCCTCCTTGCCACATTCAGCTCAGACTACTAACTTCCCTGTGAGGTCCTCTTGGCTCCTACTATTAGTCAAGCAGCTAATAGCGAACCTAGCAAGTTGCCTGAGGTGCAGAATTGAAGAGGGGCTCACACTCAGGCTCTTGCAACCCCAGCCTTTCCCTCACAGCCCCGCAGTGGGCGGCTTCTTAAATTATGTGTGTCTGCCTGGTTTTGGTCCTGCCTGCAAGTTCCAGGCCTCCTCCAAAGCCTGGCTTTTGATGGGCATATCTCCACTGCGTGTTCCATCCCTGCCTGGATGAGGGAGGAAATGCAGAGTTGATCTTCCCATGAGTCTAAGATTCTTGAGGATGGCACCAACCCTGAACCTTTGCCTGGTGCTTTACCCAGAGCCTCACACACAGCAGATGTGGGTTTGTTGAATTCTGGGTTGGAAGTGTCTGCCCATCAGAAACCTAATTTGCAATGCTTTCGGCAAAAATAGCAGTTTACTAGGGGCTTCTCAGGAACTTATAAAACTTACGGGTCTCGGGAAGAGAACCAGCACCTGGAGCACTGTGGGAAAACCAGGAAATGCACCCCTTCTCTGAGTGCGACTCTCCTCTCTCACTCCTCATACACTTTGTTTCCCAGCTCAGTTGGTAGAAAATGGCTCCTACCTACAGCTCCCAACACAGCCAAGTTGTAGCTCAAGGTAGGAAAGCGGGAGAGGAATGCTTTCCATTTCAGTTTGAAAATCTGCACGAAAAGATCTAATTGGTTCAGCTTGAGCTTTTGGACCAATCATCTGTGGCCAGAGGCACTGAAGGACTATGGCAATCTTGGGGACCTCAGGGGTGCTTGTGACCTTATCTTCATAGCTCCACCATTCATGTGACTCAGCTTCTAGTCTCTGTGTCTCTCAGCCGAGCATTCTAAATTCCTGGCACAGAGAACAGGCTTGGCTCGGCTCTGATCAGGTGACCCCCAGCAGTGGGGGTGTCAGTGGGGCCATCTCAGTGAATGGGGGCAGTTTCCAGAGAAGGGAGGCTCTGTTGGGCTGGTGAGTCACACCTAAAGATGACTGTTACACGTATTTGTTGAATAAATACATAGAAGGATGAAACGACCTCATTTTTAAAAG
This sequence comes from Fukomys damarensis, assembly GCF_012274545.1. Taxonomy (NCBI): domain Eukaryota; kingdom Metazoa; phylum Chordata; class Mammalia; order Rodentia; family Bathyergidae; genus Fukomys; species Fukomys damarensis. Next base: position 37,557,465 of record NW_022900916.1, on the reverse strand, counting down.
AGCAACACTCCAAAGCTAAGTATTAGACCGTTACTCCATTACTCTCAAAGTTGAATCGGTGTCCAAGTCCCAGTGAGGACTCTTCCTCCCCCTCTAGTCCACTGAGTCCACCACAGTGTACATCCGGGCCTCACAGCTGTTCCTTCCGTCTCTCCTCGGTGCTGCCCACCACCCCAGAGGAATCATCCCCAAGTCCAGGCTGCCCACTGCCAGCCATCGCTCAATCTGTCTGAAGCCAAACACACCCTCTCTCTGTCTAAATTGACTTCCCTTCAGGTGACTGTCAACGCCACCTCCATTTGTCTTGCCATTTAGTTTCTTAAGCCTCAGAATTATCTTTGACCTTTGCCTTCCTAGTCCCTCAACATTATCAGCGATGAAGCTGTGTCTCTGGCATCAGTTCTTTTGTTTTCAATTCTTTTTTTTTTTTTTTTTTTTTTTT
>NW_022900916.1:37550270-37556963 GCF_012274545.1 Fukomys damarensis | reverse complement strand
TTTTTTTTTTTTTTTTTTTTTGTTACCAGGGATCAAACTCGGGACCTTGCACTTACGAGGCAGGTAGCGGAACCACTAAGCAGATCACCAGCCCCGTTTTCTTTTCATTTGTGTTAGCCATCCTCAGCCAAATTCTGTCTGCCAGGGAGCTAGAGCATCTTTCAGAAGGGAGGAGGTATGCATCAGGTATGGGTTGGTGACTGGCCAAGCTGGAGTCCTGCCTTGCCAGCCATCGCTACTCCCAGTGAGGTCCTTGGGACCCAAGACACCACCAGGCACAAGACTGAGTAACTGTAGATTTGGCCCCATACCACGATGCAGAAGTCAGGAAAGATAAGCTGGATCCTTGTGGTCTCAGTCTATTCTTCTCACATGGGTGTCCAAGCAAGAGTCTTAGAATTTCCCTCCCTATCAGGACAAAGGGCACCCTAACCAGAGAAATTGGAGAGAAAGACAAAGATAAATCTGCTTGTGGCTCTGCTCCAAAGTCGGCCTTGTCCCAAGCCTTCATCTCTGGGCCATAGTGCTGGGGCCTGGCTACTTTGTGGGACTGGAAACCCAGGCTGCTAAATGGCAGGTGGACTCATGCAACTGGGCTGAGCCTCTTTTCTTTTTTCTTGTCTCCCCTCCCCTCCCCTTCCCGCTCTCCCTCTCCTCTCTCTCTTCCTCTCCTTCTCTCTTTCTTTTCTGGATTGAATCCACACCTTTCTCACTGAGCTACATCCCCAGCACTTTTTAAATTTTGTGGCAAGTTCTCACTGAGTGCCCTTAATTGCCCAGGCTGGGCTCAACCTTGGGATCTTTCTGTCTCAGTGTATAGCACACCTTGCTGAGCCTTTTGTTTTAAAGGCTCTACCCAGGAAAATGGAATTTATTCCATATTCTCCAATTTTAGTAAAACGTTCTTCCTCTGTGTGTGCATCTGCGGGGTGTGAGAGTGTGGAAGTGAATGATAACATTTTTTGCTCACCATCCTGTCCCTATACCTTAGTTACTTTCTCGTTGCTGGGACAAAATACTGGACACCCACAAATTAAAAGAGAGGTTAATTTTGATTCAGTTTGAGGATGTTTTAGTCCACAGCCTGAGGGCTCCAGGGCAGGGTAGCAGCCCAGAGGAAAAAGAGCACATGGCAGGCAGGGCAGCAGCAAGAAGCAGAGCTGGTCAAGGGAGGAGGAGGGATATATAGACCCTTCCAGCCCACTCCCACGGCGATGCACCTCTTCCCACCAGGGTTCACCTCCCCACACCAGCAGATAAGTCTAGTACCACACACCCATGATCCCGTCACCCCTCAAAATCTCTGCCCAGTGATGGGCAACCTTTCAGAGCTTTCAATGATAACAGAGTGATTGCAACACACCTGCCATAGTTTCACCACCAGCAGCCACATCTATGAGCTCAGGAGGCTTTGGAGGGACATCTACATGGAAGCCATAATACTGCACATTGTGGTGAGTAAGTGGGGAGGGAGGTCCCTGAACATCCTCTAGAATCCTGTGTTCAACTCATGTATGGATTCTCTGGTGAATCTACACCATTATGAGCTTAGACTTTGCTCAAAATCGTCAAAAGCTAGCCAGGCATGATGGTGCAGGCCTGTAATCTGAGCACTTGGGAGGATGAAGCAGGAGGATCACTGTGAGTTCTAGGCCAGCCTAAACTACTGTACATAGCAAGGCCCTATCTCAACAACAACAAAAAAATTGTCAAAAGCTATCCGTTGGACTGAATTAAGTACCACTTCCCAAGAAGACCATTAGGATTCATCTCCCCACCCCAGGTCTCACTATGTAGCCAGGCTGGCCTTGAACTTACAGTGACCCTCCTACCTCAGCCTCCAGAGTACTGGGACTATAGGCATATGCTGTCATGCCCAACTATCTTTTTTGTTAATAGAATGACTTTAGGATTGTTGCAGATGGGGCAAGTACAGGAAAAAACCCACCGAATTTAATCACCTAGTGAAGCATTCAATTAGACCTAGTTGGTGCAGGGATTTAGCTCAGTGGCACCATGCCTGCCTTGCAAGTATAAACCAATTGGATCTAGTCAAGAGGGGAAGGAACCTGGGTAGAGGTTGTCCAGAGAACTAGGTAAGGAATCTAACTGGAGGGCCCTTGGAGAAGCCTGTTCACATACAGCATCTACCAGTATGTATAGCTGGGTGTGGTGGTGCGTGGTTGTGATCCCAGCACGCTGGAGGCTGAGGCACACCGGTTGCTTCATGTTCGAGACCAGCCCTGGCTACATAGGGAGTTCAGGGCCAGCCTGAACTAGATGTGGGAGTGCAATGCTGAGGTCAGACTGATGGATTTCAGACCTGGCGGCACGCCTTGCTGTCTGGGTTTGGCAAGAAACCTCTACCCAGTGATGTTTCTCCTCATGTAGTGTAAAATGAGGTCACAGTAGTGCCTATCTCCTGGGCTCAGCTGGAGAATGAAAGGAGAAGGGAGAAAATATATGTGTTGTGGCAAGTACTGGGTGTGAGGAAAGCCCAAAGCTCCCGGGGCGGGGAAATGCTTCCAGAGGACATGGTGTCAACGTGGAGACCTGGTTCCAGCACATGAGAAGGAAGAAGTGAAGAAAGCTCTGAAGTGGTGGGATTCCCGGACTTCTGAGAACAGAGACTATAGTAGAAGACATCAGAGATGGCAGCAGGGATGAGGTCACCAAGGGCCCCAAAGCCACATCAGAAGAATCCTAGATTTCAACCTAAGTATAATGAAATCTTCTTAAGCATCTTCAACAGAGAAGTAACATAACTTGCATTTTTTAAAGATCATTCAAGTGTAGTGTAGAAAATGGATTGGAGAGGGTAATTATAGTGACAGGGAGACATAGAGTCCGTTCCTCTGTCTCTGTGAAATGTCAGGAGCCCGAATCGCCATAAGAAATGACAAGGAACAACAGATTTGACGGGCATGGTCACCTATAATTCCAGCACTCAGGAGGCTGAGGCAGGAGGATTACTGTAAATTTGAGGCCAGCCTGGGTTACAAAGTGAGCTCAAATCCAGCCTGAACTATATAGTGAGATAGTGTCTTAAAAATAAAAAATAAACAGCCAGTCATGGTGGCACACCTCTGTAATCCCAGCACGTAGGAGGCTGAGGCAGAAGGATTGCTGCAAATTCAAGACTAGTCTGAGCCACATACTGAGACCTTGTCATAAATAAATAAATAAATAAAAATCAGTTTTGTTTTTGAAATCACTTAAGAGGGCTCAGAGTGAAAAGTGAGTTAGGATCAGGATTAGACCAAGTAGAGAATCATGAGCTTTCAAAGGAAACTTTGAGCAAAGAGAGAAAGAAAAGGAAAACCAAGGGAACATAATGATGCAGAAGCCTAAGGAAATTTCAGTAAGGTTGAGTAGATTAGGTAAAATGATAGTTTAATTTTAAAATAGTCATTATAGTCAAACCTGGTGGTTCATGCCTGTAATCCCAGCACTGAGACAGAAGGATTGCTTCCAGTTCAAGGCCGCATGAGCTACATAGCAAGACTCTGTTTCAAAAAACCAAAAAGAAAAAAAAATGTCGTTTTATTTTACTATGATGTAAGTCACTGGTAACCTTCCTCAAGTGAATAGAGTGGATAATGAAGTGATCACAAGGTAGGCTATTCTTTGAGAAATTTGGATGTGGAGGGTAGGAAAAAGGACTAGAAAGAGAAGAGTTTTGTTTTGTTTTGTTAATATGGCAGCTTGCTGTTTGGTACAGACTGACCTCCAACTTGCAATCCTCTTGCCTCAGCCTTCAGAGTGCTAGCATTACAGGTGTGCACTACCCTGCCTGGTTCCAAATGGGACTTTTAAAGAAAGTATTTATCTATTTATCTATCTGAGCTACCAAGGATTGAACCCAGAGCATTTGCACTAAACTATATCCTCAGCCCTTTTAATTTCAACACAGGGTCTCCCTAAACTGCTACATTACCTAGGCTTGGCTTGAACTTGTGATGTAGCTGCCCAAGCCTCTGAAAAGGGACATTTTAATTTCAGAGAAACTGGGAAACTTTTTAATGTTATATGAGCCATGTTTCACATTAGGCAGTCTCTAAGAGTCCCAGTGTGTCGCTCTAAAGCTACCATGTGGGGGGAGGATAGGGTGAAAGGGGTCTTTGGCACAGCTGAATAACAGTGTTAAAAGAAAAAGAAACTGAAGCTGGGAATGGTGGCACTTGCCTGTAATCCCAGCTCTGAGGCAGACTGAAGCAAGAGGATTGAAAATTTGAGCCCAGCCTAAACAATTTAGCAATATCAATTTAGCAAGATCCTGTCTCAAAATAAAAAATGTTAAAAAGGGGATGGGAATGGACTTCAGTGCAAAGGCCCTGGGTTCAAACCCTAGTACCCCCCCCCAATAATGTAATTAAATGTGACTATATGGGAGAAAGAAGCAAGAGTAATTACTCACTTCCAGGTTTTTGGCTTGAGAACTTGTTTTATTTTTTGAGACAGTCTTGCTGTGTAGTTCAGGCTGGTCTTGAACTCATGATGTAGCCCAGGCTGGTGTCAAATTTGTTGTGGCCCTACTGCCTCAGTTTCCTGTATGCTGGGATTACAGCAGACACCGTCGTGTCTGGCTCTTGGCTTGAGAACTTGGGTAGTTGACAGTAATACTCACTTTCTTAGAAATGCCACGGAAAAGACATTCAATTTTGGGATATAGTAATGTTCTTAAAATTAAAAAAATTATTAGTACATGTTTGGAGTGCAGAACAATTACATTCCTTCTGTGGAGTTGGTATACATGTACATAACACATCTTAATTCCTGTTTTTTTCACCTCCTTCATTCCTCTCTCTCCCTCCTCCATCCCTCTCTCTCTTTTTTAAGACAAGGTCTTACTATGCAGTTTAGGCTGGCCTCAAATTCATAGTGATCCTCCTGTCTCAACCTCCCAAGTGTGGGATCACAGATGTACACCACCCTACCAGGCCTCCCTCCATCTTGATCCCCTTCCCATTTGAGAAATATCTATCTCCCTACTTCCTATTATGGCATCTTTTATGTTGCTCTTTATATTTTTGGTTTCTTATAAAGAAAAATCATGTGAACTTTAAGTTTGTGTCTAATTAATTTCACTTACCATTATGGTTTCAAGCAAGATGCATCCACTTTCCTACAAATGACTCAAACTTAGTCCTCTTTATGGCAGAGTAGTACTCCATTATGCATAAACAGATATTCTTTATCCATTCATCTGTTGAACACATGGGCCACTTCCAAAATTTAACAATGACGAGTTGTATTGCTATAAACACGAATATGCATGCTATCACTGTATATGGTGTCTTTAACTGTTTTTGGCAAGATTCCTAGAAGGGGAATAGCTGGGTCAAATGGAATTTCTACTTTTAGCTTTTTGAGGAATATCTATATTGATTCCCACAGTGGTCGTACTAGTTTACATTCCCACTAACATTGTAGAACTGCCTTCCCAACCTCACTTGATATGCTTTTTAAAAAAACTTTGGTTTGTTGTACATAATGATGACATTCACCGTGAGAAGTTGGCACATTTACGTGGCACATCTTAATTTTTTTTACTATCCCTTCCCTCTTTCCATCTCTCATTTTCTTTCCCATTTACAGATCTACTGTATCGCCCTATTTTGTATTATCTATCTTTTATTTTGCTCTTTATTTACACTAATTTCTCATAGGAGAGAAACCATGCAATATTTGGGCTTATGCGTCTGATTTATTTCCCTTAAATTATGGTCTCAAGGTACACCCGTTTTCCTACAAATGACTCAGATGTCTTTTAATGGGAGATGGAATCTTACAAATTTTGCTAAACTGTTTTCTGATTCCCTAGGGGATATTTAGGATTTTCCCTAATACAAGGCTTTTACACTATTAGATACAGAAAGATAACAAGAGTCAAGATAGGAGAGTAAAAATGCAGGTTCTTAGGCTCACAAGCCCAGTTTCAGAGGTGCAGGGTTTAACCAGGAGTCTGAGTGATTCTAAATGGAAACTACGTAAGTCTCCAACATCAGTATTTTCCTACTCTCCACTCATCTCTAGTTTGAGGCACCTGCTTGGGGGTCCCCACTGCTTCATGTAAGTTCCATATGAGCGAAAGCAATGACTTTTTTCATTCTTTTAAGGGCTTTGTCTTGCTAACAGATGCATCTTCAGGGCACCCGGAACGATGCTTGGCACAGAAAAGGCCTCTTAAAAATGTTTACCGAACGAGCGAATATATTACTGTACCGTTCGCACAAAATATTTAAGTTTCTCGGCAGAGCTTGAACTAGGGAAGCAAAAGTCATTCCGAAGAGAGGGTGAGGGCGCGATCAGCCAGGCTGTGCCACGGATAATGTGGGGGCGCCCCTTTCCGACTGTCCTGGCACCCTCGGGAGGTCCCGAACCCACTGCGGAGGAGCGAGAGAAGCTACTCTTCCCAGATTAGCAACCATTTTGGGCTGAAGCCGCCACTTCTCTGCGGTGTCCTTGCTTTGTTAAAACAGTTCTTTTCGCAGCTCTGAACCCCGCCGAATCTCTGAAGCTATAGGAGAACCTCCAGGTGGGCGACCACAGCTTCCCCGAAAGCCCCCAGCGCCGAAGGTTGCCCGGAGCCGCGCCGCTCCGACCTCCGCATGATGGCGGCTGCCGGGCGGGGAAGCCGAGCCTTGCGTCGCGTGCGTGCCTCTTCCCTCCCCTCCCCCTCCTCGGCGGCGG
>NW_022900916.1:37547213-37549695 GCF_012274545.1 Fukomys damarensis | reverse complement strand
GCCCGAGAGAGGCGCGGCGCGGCGGGGCCGGGCGGGGCGCGGGAGCTGCTGTCTCCTGCGGGAGAGAAGGCAGGCTGCTCGGGCGACCTCCGGAGCTGCCTTCCCGCCGGGTGGCGTGGGCTTGTTACCCAGGTAGACTGGGGGACGCTGGAATATGGCGCGTTGCCCACCTTCTAGCAAGTTGTTAGGAGGCGGCCCGGGCGGCAGTTCGAGGCAGAGGAGGAGGCGCAAAGTCCTTTTGTACATAGAAAGAAGGAGCGACATTGCTTCTCCCCAGCGAAGGAGGGGCTTCGGTTCCACTCTGCCTGGGGTGATGGTCCCCTGGGTAAGAGGAGAGTGGCTCGGAGATGGTCTTCTGCATGGGATTCTCCTGTATCACCAGCCTTTCAGGAACTCCTCGGTTTGCCGCGCGGTGCTGTCCACCCCCTCACCTGTTGTTTCGTTCGTTGCTTCTGGTCCTGAAGTTTCTAACGGTGCATTTGACTTGTGCCCACCAAACTTGAAGTTGTTTTAAAATTTTAATGCTTTTAGGATTTCAAATGGTATCTGCTCCAACCAGTTGGAGGAGCTGTTGTCTGTTGTCCAACCATTCTTCCCAACCATTAAATTAGAGTACTGTATATTAATTGTTTAGAGCAGATGTCACTTCCGCTAGATTTTCTATTATGGTCAGAGAAACATTCCCACGTTTATGAGCGTTCATAGACCATGTACTGGGAGAAGTGAAGCTTGGACAGCGCTCAGTAGGATGGGAACAGCTTTTGTCCCAGGAGATGACTTCTGTGCTCATTGTAGGTCTTTTCCCTGTCTCTTGAGTAGTACCTTTCTCTTTGGCCTTGCACAATAAATTACCGGACAGTACCTCACTCAAGGGAAGGGAGGAGGGGATGGAGATGCTGTTCCTTGTGTATGTTTTGGTTTTTGATTCTGTAGAATGTTGACTCTCTAGAATTGTTTGAAAAGTTCTTGACAAGTTATCCTTATTATGAGGTAGTGAAAATAAGTTCTTTCTGTGCTTCTGAGTGTAATTTCCTTTTGAGTGCAAAAAAGAAACAAAATTATCATATGTGATGCATTTAACTTGGGTTCTAAAATGTGTGCAGAATTTTTTTGTGTGAGGGGTTTTGTTTTGTCTTTTCCTATGTTTGGTGATACTGGGGATTGAACCCAGGGCTTTCGTCACTCTGAGCCATGTCCCTAACCCCTCCCCCTCCTCTTTAAATTTTGAGACATGGTCTTGCCATGTTGCCCAGGCTGGGTTCGATCTTGCTCTGATTCTCAGCCTCCCAAAGTACCAAGCCTACAGGTGTGCTTCCCTGCACCAGACTGTCAAGGGTTTTTTTAATTTAAAAAATTAAAAAAAATTTTTTTCTGTAGTGCACTGGATGGAACCCAGCACTTTGGGCATACAGTTGCTCTGCCACTAAGCTATAACCAAGCCAGTTTTTTTTTTCTTCTGATTGAAGTTAGACTGAGATTATTGCTTTCAACACCCCCCACCAAAAACAAAAACAACAATCAGATTAAGAATAACTATTTACTTCTTTGAAGTCCTTTGATTTCATCACAGTCACGAACTTGGCATTATCAAAGAAAAAATGACATTTTACTTGAAAATAATTTATCTCCAAGCCAGAAGTTTTCATGGAAATACTTATGTTTTAAAGGAATCAAGCTCCTGGAGTTAGAGAAGGAACAATAGGTTTATGAGATAATGAGGGGCCTTGTCCAGATACACAAGGATTAAAGGAGGAAAGATTTCAGATTTTCCTCTCAGTTTATGTATATTGAAGTGGAGCTCCAAATTGTGTTTTGTTTGTTTGCTTGTTTTGTTTTTGGTACCAGGGATCAAACTCAGGACCTTGCACTTGCAAGGCAGGTTTGGTGCCACTAAGCTAAGTCGCCAGCCCTGTATTTTGTTTTACTAACGCATAATTTGCGTTCATCACTAATTTAGAGAGTTGAAATCCAACTTCACACTATTTAAATATCAGTGCGTGTATTGTCTGTTCTGCTGTAGGTTCAGCCAGACCCCTTCGTTTTCTCAAGAAACATATCATGTGGAATAACCACAAGTGAGTGGCTATTTTAAGGAATATTTAAGCTTCTTGTGTAGTTTTAAATTTTATACCTCATATGTGGTAAGGCAGTTACTGAAATTAAATTGTTTTCATATTTGGAAAGGTGTGCTGATTATTGTGGTTTCTTTTTTTGGGGGGGCGTACCGGGGATTGAACTCGGGTCCTTGTGCTTGCAAGGCAGGCCAATATTTTGGTTTCTGAGTGGGAGGACAATAAACTGCTCAGCCTTTAGAAACCTACTCTCTAGGAAGTTAATGTATAGGTTACCTTCTGCCAGATGGTTTGGTTTTGTTTGGCATTTTTGTGGTACTGGGTATTGAACATAGGGCCTTCCATAGGTTACCCCCTCCCTTTATTTCTTAAATTTTAGGATTTTTTTTTTTTTTTTTTTTTTTTTTTTT
>NW_022900916.1:37529971-37547197 GCF_012274545.1 Fukomys damarensis | reverse complement strand
ACCTTGCACTTACAAGGCAGGCAGAAGCAACACTGAGCTAAATCCCCAGCCCCTATTTCTTAAGTTTTAAACAGTCTGGCTAAGTTGCCCAGGTGAGACTCAAACTCTTAACTTCTGATCCTCTGCCTCAGCCTCCCAAGTGCTGGGATTGCAGGTATGTGCCACTGTGCTTGGCTCTGATGCTTTAGACAAGCTTACTGTTTCATGCTGAAGCAGTCTTATTCATCCAAAGTTGGAGGGTGAAGGGCAATCTCTGGGCTCTTGAGTTTCACAGATACCTCCTCTGACCTCAGGAGTTTACCTACACCCTTTCTGGGCCTTTAATCTGTCCAGGAAGTGGGATATTTGATTTTATATTTGTATATAACTGTGTGGTGCTTATTAATACATATATAAATAGTATTTGGGAAATCAATCCTAAAAATAAATATCGGTTGGTGGTTTTGTGAGAAAACTATTTCAGAAAATGTTTTATGCTAAAGGAAATTTTCTTTCTGTTCTTTTATGTTTTCTTTGAGAGTTAGTTAGTATTTTCAACCTAAGCGTATCCAAATGTAGTTGCCCATGAATGTTTAAAGTGATTAAAAAAAAAACAAACTCACTTTAGTTTCTCTTAGAAATATTTTATTTAGACCAAGTCCAATGTTTTTTGTTTGAGGATACATGTTAATTTTTGTGTGTTACACAGAACAGAGTAAGAAGTGGGAGCTGGTGTGTGGGAATGCTCTGTATCACTTTTGTAGTTTTCCTAGCCTAAAACTGTTTCAAAATAAAAGTTAAAAAGTAAAAGCCAAAAAAATTATTTTATGTGTGTGTTATGTATTATAAATTATTTTTTGTTAACTAGGGAGAGGATTGTCCACTTTCTTGGATATTCATTTAATATTTTTGTTAGAATTCTAAGGTGAGCAGCCTAGAAGAGAAGTAGTAAAAGGAGTTGAAACAAATCAGTTTCAGATGTTTCTGGAAGATTATAACCACATTGAATTATTCAACACTTTCAACCCTGGAGCAGTAAAAATGCTCAAATTAAAAATTTGAAGTTATTTTAATATGATATGGACAAAACTTGGAAAATGAATTTTTGACAACCTAAGGAAAATAAGTGATACATATATATGTGTGTGTGTGTGTGTGTATGTATATAAATATATAAAACATTCATGCACACATTTTTTTTCCTAAAGTACAGAAGTAGGCAAATGTGTTTTCAACCTTATTCAATGCAGTTTGTTTACCAAGACATCAAAACAGGCTTCATTATGTAGTCTTTATGGCTAACACATCCTAAAATGGGAACATTTACGAATTATGAAGTTAAAGCTTGTGTTGTGAGTGAAGAAATATCAGAAGTATAACTTTTTTGGGGAGTAGTTATTTGAGACAGGTTCATGCTTTGTAGTTCAGGCTAGCCCAGAACTCACTAGCCCAGACTGGCCTCGATTCTTGGCACTCCTTCTGCCTCAGCCTCCCCTACAGAAGTATAACTTTATTTGAGATTTAAAAAGTGCAGTATAGCCAGGGATTTGGCTCAGTGGTTCTGGCGCCTGCCTCACAAGTATAAGGACCTGAGTTCAATCCCCAGTACCAAAAAAAAAAGTGCAGTATAAAGCAAACCAGTTGCCCTTATGGCAGGCCTGCCGCATGTGTGATCCCTAAAGGAAAATGCTGTAGGTAATATATCACTAATAGCAGCCACTTTTAAAGACCATCTAACCATAAGGAATCTTGTCTTGTATCCCAGACAGGTTAGTTTGCCTTGCCCAACCACAGAACAGTTTAAAATGCCACCTGCCACAGAGTCATCTGATAATTTCTCGAGGAAACCATGTCTAGTAATGGTAGGGGTGTGTGTGTGTTTTGAGGGTGGGTTAGTGGAGAATGAGGGGGAAAAGGAAATTGATACTGGTAGAATAATTTCATTTTATAGGTTGAGATGATCACTGGACTTTTAGGGGGGGTATTTTAAATTGTAGCTACTTTTATATATGTATGGGTCATCAGTTTAGTAATCTAGATTACCACTGTTTATGGTAATTGCATTTTTAGTGTGTATAGCATTTAATACAGATGCTGATTTTTATGGTAGCAAACATCAAGTTTTGCTGATAATTTAAATGGACATTTTCTTAAGATCGCTAAGTTATAGGCCTTTTCCAGTATTTTTTAAAAGGATGAACCTTGTGTGCATGCACATTATTACCACTCTGGCCAGTTACTATTGGTAATTGTAGTCTTTGCTGTTTAGATTTTGAGTCTGTTTTGTTGCTTCTAGTGAATGCTAATGTGGTTACTCTGGCAGCTAAACCAACAAAGAACAAGAGGAAGTGAGGAAATGTCCCCTTGAAAGATTGCTTAAAGCTATTTAGTGACTGGATATAGGGAGCTAGGGATCAAGGGGTCTAAGTCTTGCTTTTTGTTCAGAAGAGGGTGAAGCATACCCTCCTTAAGATATAAGCGTATCCCCCTTAAGTGTGTCCTCACTTTGGAGTTTTGCCATTCATTCACTAGACATTGATTAAGGACATTCTGTATTCCAGGCATGTGCCAGGTGCTGGAATCACTGACCATGGCCTTCTCTAGGAATGAAGAAAGAGTGGGCTTAACTAAGTACAGTACAACCTGTTGGAAACTAAAAGAGTAATGTGGGACTAGGAAGAGAAAGAGGAATTTCTTCTGGGAAGAGGACAGTGATGAAAGGGAGAGTAGGTGAGATTAGGGAAGACTTCATGAAATTGAAGTTTGAGAAGGATCTGAAGGGTGAGTAGCTGTTTTACTGTTGGAAAAGTGGAGGCTAAGGGAAGCTCATTAATAGTGGGATTTGAGAAATAGCAAGTGGCTTTTACTGTAGTTGTAGAATAGTAGGAAATGAAGCTGATGAGGTAGTGGTTTAATTGGGAAGAGGTTTAATTATAATCCCATGCTCTCAAGTATGGTGTTCATTCTATAGGCATTTGGGACCATAAGAAATTTGAGTAGGAAATCTCTGGTTATTTATTTATTTATTTATTTATTTAATATTTTTGTTTGTTTGTTTTTTGAGACAGGGTCTCACTATATAGTTTAGACTGACTTGGAACTCACTGTGTAGCTCAGGCTGGTCTTGAACTCACAGCAATCCTCCTGCCTCAGCCTCCTGAGTGCTGGGATTACAGGCATGTACCACTACACCCGGCAGGTTTTTTGTTTTGTTTTGTTTTGTTTTTTGGTACTGGGGATTGAACTCAGGACTTCGCACTTGTGAGGCAAGTTTTTTTTTTTTTTTTAAATAGCAAAACATTTATTGGTACATTTTAGACTTACATAATAACACTCATCATAGGGAATTTGCACCTTTACTGTCACCTCCTTTGGCACACAGTATGTAGAGGTTTCACTTCATAGTTGTCTGGCTCCAACGCAAGGTGGTATGGCAGAGGGGCATTGCAGAGGAGAAATAGTTCATAGCAGGCAGCAAGTTATAAGTGACAAACCTCTACCAGGCTCACACCCAGGGAGGGCCTTCCCATTTTCCATCACTAGAACTGTGTCAAACCAATCATTGAACTGATTTAGTAACCACACCCCCTTGTTCCCAGCATCACATATTCTAGATCTAACCGCCTCTGAAAAGTCCCACCTATGACCACTGGAGGCTGGGGGAACATCTAGATACAAGCTACAACACTCTGAATTACTGCAGAGTTCATTGGGATACAAACTGGCTTTGGAATTTAAGGTGCAAAAGAAATTTTCTGAATGTATATGTATTTATTGTTTTGCTAGGTATCATGATAGTTTAGATACAGATTTCTAGATCATTATTAAATATGTGCATCTGGCCTTGAAACTTAATTTAATAGATGGCTCATGATTAGAAATAGTCCTGTTTTTCCCCTTCTCTTGTGAGATTGGTAACTTAGGGTTTTAGGACACTCAGTGACAGGACTGCCCCCAAATCTCCATATTGTTGGGGTTTTTTATTTTTAATTTTTTTTTCCAATTTTTTATTAGTACATGTTTGTAGTACATAATGATTACATTCCTTGTGGAGAATTGGTACATGTGTATAAAACATCTCAATTCTTTTTTATATCCCCTTCCCTTCGCCTGCATTTTCTTAAACTACTTTAAAGGTCTTAAATTCTGAGAATTAGCAAATTCATTTGAGCTGCCGGTTTCTTAAGAATTATTTTTGAGTTTGGGTCATACAATATTAATGTTAAATACAGGGGTTTTAAATTCATAGTATTAAGAGTTCAATGATATATTTTGACTGTGTGACCCTGAATCTCTTGAAATTGCATGAAAAATTTTGTGTGAGAGCATGTGTGAGAGGGTCCAGTCTTCACTTTTATGAGATTCTCAAGATCTCTTGACATAGAGAAAAGTCAAGTGCCTTTTCAGTAATGCTAATGATTAAATCAAGTGTTGGCTAAAATCATCTACCTTGATTACTGAGATAGATCAAGGGAAATAAATTTGGAGAGTGCCTCAGGTGAGGAACTTTGTGAAAATGTGAGGCTCATCTTACAGTTGGGAGTAGGATCACCAGAAGGAAAATAGGAGCATCAAGGCAAAGAGTAATGAATTTCAGAATTTTGCCAAGTTCCCACTCCCCCCAACCCCGCCTTTTTTGAGACAGGGTCTCACTAAGTAGCTCAGTGTGTCCTGGAACTCACTATGTAGCCCAGGCTGTCCTCAAACTTGTGGCAGTCCTCCTACTTCAGCCTTTCTAGTGCTGGGATTACAGGTGTGTGCCACTATGCCCTGCCAAAAGTCTGTTTTGAAAGAAAACAAATTGGCTCATAGATTGTGCTTATAGGAAAAAATTTACTTTTAAGCAAGGAGTTGCTTATATTTTGGAAAATTTTTAAAGTGTACATTTCAATCTAGTAATTTTGGGTAAGACATTCCTTTTTTAACTTTTCTGATCATGAAATAAAAATATTATTGACTTTTTTATAAGGTCTTTGTAAAATACAGCTTTTTTTTATGGTAATGGTAATCTAACCCAGGACCTTGGGCCTGCTAAGCCAGCGTGTGCCATCAGCCTCCATCTCCACACATTTTATTGCCATCCTTACAAGTAAAATAATTAATGCCAGTTGGCATTGTTTTAGACTGTCCTGTAAAAGTAGTACTGGTGAGTTTAGGAAAGATGTGAGTGAATATGTAATTTTAAACACAGATTTGTATTATGTAATTTGTAATTAGATTGTGTTTGTGGGTTACCTTTTACAAAAATTGACATAATTGTACATATTCATGGGCTGTTCCTGTCTTCTAGCTATTTTGAATTGTATAATAATTAGGAATGCATACTATGCTATAGTGCACAAGAACTTTATCTTTCTAATTGTTTTTGTATTATTAACCAATCCTTCTCTGTCCCTTTCTTCCCGCTACCCTTCTCAGCCTCTAGTAACCACTGCTCTGCCTCTGCCCTCTATTTCTTTTTTGTTTGTTTGTTTGTTTTTTGAGTCAGGGTCTCACTAGGTAGTTGAGACTGACCTGGAACTCACTATGTAGCCCAGGCTGGTCTCGAACTCATAGCAATCCTCCTGCTTCATTCAGCCTCCTGAGTGCTGGGATTACAGGCATGCGCCACCATGCCCGGCTCTCTGCCCTCTGTTTCTGTGGGATCAATATCTTGGTTATGGTTTATGAGCAAGAACCTCAGTGTCCTTCTATGCCTGTCTTGTTTTCACTTTACCTAATTTCCCCACCTTCATCCATGTTGATGTAATCTTTGTATTCACTTCATCCACAAAAAGAACTATAGTATTTTGCCTCTTCTTTTGGACATTTTTTATTTTTTTCTTTCATCAGACAATTAGGAAATACAATTTTTGGTAATAGATCATCTATAAAAAAATAGTATATCTGGGCTGGGTTGTAACTTAGTGGTTAGCACTTATCTAGTTTATTTGAGGCCTTGGGTTCCATCCCAGAACTGGAAAAAACAAAAGCAGTAACAACAAAATTAAAAAGAAAACACACCAAATAGTCCACAAATAAAAAAACCAGCCAAGGGATCTGCTACACAGGAGCTCTGTCATATAGCTACATCTTTTTTTTTTTTTTTGTACCAGGGATCGAACTTGGACCTTGCGCTCGCAAGGCAGGTGTCAGAACCACTGAGCTAAATTCCCTGCCCATCTTTTGTTTTTTTGAGACAGTTTTTCACCATATAGAGTAAGCTGGCTTTGGATTCACTGTGTACCTGAGGCTTTCTTGAACTCATGACCCTTATCCACCTGAGTGCTGGGATTACAGGTGTGTACCACTTTGCCTGGCACAACTAGCATTTTGACTCAAAACTTGCTTCTGGTCCTAACTATAAGCAAGAAATGACCCTGATATATCCCAGTTAGGTGACTGAATGTTAAACATTTTTCCTTCTTTAATTTTGGGCTCTGAAGTTTCATCTAAATAAAAATTATTTTTAAAATTAATTCTGAGTCTGTGTTATGTTAGTAAATATATTTTCTCCTTAATGTAAGAAGACATATGATGTGTGTTCATTGTAGGAAAGCAAAAGAAAAAGTAATCATAATTCTGCCATATGTAATATATGAGGTGTGATAAAAATATGAATATTTAAAAATTTTAAATGTTATAGTAAACGACACATTGCCATTAATCTACCTCATAAAACTGCCCCTTGCTTTAAACACATTTATCATATCATTCTTGCCACTTCTGAAGCAATTTTAAAAGTTCTTTTTTAAAGTGTCGTTAGTTGTGCTGTTGTGGCTGCTTCAGTGTCCTGAATCAGTTCAAATGAAACCTTACCTTTCGTTTTCATTTTGACTGTTGGGGAAGAGCCAGATACCTCATGGTGCCAGATCTGGTAAATGAGGGTGAGGGTACACTGTAGTGTGTGTGTGTGTGTGTGTGTGTGTGTGTGTGTGTGTGTGTGTACATGCATGCATGTGCTTTAAACTAATGGTAATGTTTTATACTATCTTCCATTTATTTTGATAACATCTTTTTCCCATGGTAATTTAGCAGATCTTCAAGCCATCACATATTTGGCCATTTGGGTGTACACCTGTACAATACCTCATATCTTTCAGCAAGAAAAACACTGAAGAGTAAAGACCTGATAGAACTATGTGTAATGAGAATCTGCTCCAAATATTTGTTTCTCTGAGGTAAGAGCACAAAACTCTGTTCGATTAAGAAAACCATCCTTACAACTCAGGATGATTTTTTATTTTTAGGCAGGGCCTTGGAACACCTTAGATGTCAGTTAGGTGCTGAATGGCAGAACAACACCCCCAGTTTATGCCATGAATTCATAGGGAACAGATTCCTCCTGCAGCTCAGGCTCCTTGCCATGGTTTCTCACATAGTGTGGTTCTCTGGGCAGGGCAGGCTGGTGCTTCACTTGAACCCAAGGTACGTTTCTTTTTATCTTCCTTTTTTTCTGGTCATTTTTCTCAAGTGCTTAGTAATTTACACATTAATTCTATTGCCCTGTATCTTGCTTGTAACTTAAGAATTGCCAACAGCATGCTGGGTAACATTGTAATTTCTTCCAGTTTTGCTGTGGTAACATTTATTTGGCATTTCTTTTTGAACAGTACCTATTCCCTTGATGTCTCCATTATCATCTTTTTGTAGATCAGCATAAATGTGGCCACAGGAACAATCTCATGTTTTCTAAAAGGCCTACACGCCAGGTGTGGTGGTACACTCCTGTAATCCCAGCACTTGGGAGGCTGAGGCAGGAGGATTGCTGTGAGTTCGAGACCAGCCTGGGCTACATATAAATAAAAAATAAATAAATAAATAAAGGCCTACAGAACATACCAGGTTCTTATCTTCTCTCCCTTTTTGTTCAAATTACTAGAAGATGGCAATTCTGGCTAAAAGGTTACACTAATGCTTTTATGAACTAGCTTTTCTATTCAATGGTACTTGCCAGCTTTCACCATGTTTTCGATCACTCCATAAAGAAATGAAAGAGGATTCACAGAACTACTCTAGAAGGGGAAAGAGAAAGGGATGAGATGAGTGTGTTCAAAGCAAGGAGAAGTCTTGGGGGACATTAATACGTGTATCTTTTACTGTAGTAAATTTTGGGTCTTTTTTCCTCCTCTAGTATAAGAATTGAACTCAGGATCTTGTGCTTTCCAGGCAGGTGCAGCCCTGCTGAGCTATATCTCTGGCCCTTTTTACTGTAATTTTTAAAATGTAAGCATTCAGTATATTTTGATCACCCCTTATGTATAATTTATAAATATTTTTCCCAAACACACATGAACTTGTACATGAAGTAACAGACATACTGTACATTATAAAATAGAATAATATTTATATTTTTTAACCAAAATGTCTACACTGTATTTTATATAATCCATTTATTTTTGTCTTAAAGCTTTTTTTTGGAGATAGGGTCTCACTATGTAGTCCAGGCTGGCCTTGAATTCATGGTGAACCTCCTGGCTCAGCTCTGGAGTTCTGAGATTACAGGCATGTGCCACCACATTTGTCTGTTTTTGGTTTTTTGAGACAAGGTCTGCTATGTCAGACTGGGCTTGAACTCGCTGTGTAGTCCAGGTTAGCCTTGAACTTGTGGTGATCCTCCTGCCTGAGCCTCCCAAGTGCTGGGATTACAGACATGTGCCACCATGCTCGGCCTTAAAACATTCTTAATGGGATAACTACAAATACACTTATTTTAATGAAATTTAAAATTTTCTTTTCAAATAGCTATTTATTCCAGGGAATGCTCACTATCTGTTCCATGCTCTGGTTTTGCTCATGCAAGGGTAACTTGGAGTAAGGGTGGGAGGGCTTGCCCATTTTTCCGTAGGGAAAAATGAAAGCTAAGTCTGGTTAACCTCAATTTCATTCACATATTATCTTGCTTTTTGTCCACTCTGACATCATGGTTCCTGAGCACAGATTCCTGTATACAGGATAATTCCTGAAGTGAGTGTTGTGTTATTGGTCTTTTATTTTATCTGGGGACCTTTTGAGTTATTCCCATTAATAGCAAATTAAATATTAGTAAGAGCAAGAATGTAATAACGGTAGTGTTAAAAATAACTTCATTAAAAAAGATTTGTCTTCTGTCTAAAATATATGAAGAACTGAAAAAAAATCCCCAAATTTAAAGACCAATCCAAAAATGAGCGTCTGAAATGAATAGACATTTCTCATATGAAAAAATAGAAACAGCAAATAAATATATGAAAAAATGCTCAACATCACTGATCATTTGAGAGATGCAAATTAAAACAAGATTGAGAGTCCATCTCCAGAAAGAATGGCTACTGTCAAGAAATCAATAACAAATGCTGGCCGGGCATGGTGGTGGACGCCTGTAATCCCAGCACTCGCAAGGCTGAGGCAGGAGGATCGCTGTGAGTTCGAGACCAGCCTGGGCTACGTAGTGAGTTCCAGGTCAGTCTCAACTACATTGTGAGACCCTGTCAAAAAAACAAAACAAAACAAAAACAAATGCTGGATCAATAACAAATGTAGGGCAAAAGGAACCCTTCTCTGCTGTTGGTGGGAGTGTAGACTGGTGCAACTACTGTCTGAAATCGGTGTGGAGGTTCCTCAAAAAACTGAAACTAGAGTTTCCATTCAACCCAGCTGTTCCATTTCATTTTATCTTACCAAAAGAATTAAAAGGATCATGCCACAGTGATATATGCAGACCCATGTTTATAGTGTCACAGTTTGTAATAGCTAAAATTTGGAAACAGCTCAAGTACCCATCAACAGATGAATGGATAAAGAAGATGTGATTTTTTTAAACACAGTGGAGTACTACTATGCCATAAAGAAGAATGAGCTAAATGAATATACCTTGAGACCATACTCTTCTATGAAATAAATTGGAAATACATATTTAAATACCACATTGTTTCTCTGCTGTGCTTGCTTCAGCAGCACATATACTAAAATTGTTTTTCTGGTTGTGTGAAACCAAAAGTGGAAATAAGGTTTAAATGTGTAATAGATATTGGAAAATGGGAAGAAAATGTTCAAATGAGAAGGGGGGACAAGGTGGGAAGAAAAAACAAGAAAAAAAGAAGGAAAAAATGGAAACAAATCCTTTGTAAATAAAGAGGGGAAGAGGGGTTGAAGGGAGGGATGGGAAAAGAAAGTGTCATGTACAGGTGCAAATTCCCTATGATTGTTACTTATATCTAAAAATGTACCAATAAATGTTTTGCCCCCCCCAAAAAATATTTGTCTCTTGGGACTTCAAAAGATTAAGTATATAAAATAGAAACATTTATATTTCTGTAGAATACCATATAATCTATTTATATTCTTCAGTGAAATATATGTATATAAAAAATATATATATTTCCAATGTTGCATAAAGATTAACTGGTCTTCCAGACTTTATTTTATCTAAAAAGATTTGTTTTGTTTTTTCAGACAGAGTCTGTATAGTTCAGGCTGGCCGTGAACTCACTGTAGCCCAGGACTCAAATTCGCTGTAATCTTCAGTGCTGGAATTGTAGACGTGCACCACCATGCCTGGCAGCAGAATTCTTTTTAGAGTTAGTAATGTAACCCAATTTTCCTGCCTACTTGTTTAGTTTTGTCTTTAATCCCTCTAAAAGTTGATTTACTTTTATTTTTCAAATGCTTTAAAATTTATTTATTTGAGACAGGGTCTCAGTATGTAACTCAGTCTGGCCTTGAACTTACTATGTAGTCCAGCCCTGACTCAAACTCATGGTGATCCTCCTGCTTCAGCCTCAAGTGCTGGGATTACAGGTGTGCACCACCATGCATGGCTGTTTTTACTTTTTGTACAAAATGGTAAACATACTTAGGGTAAATAGTTCCTTAGTTACTGCAATTAATATCTGAAGTAAAGTCATTTTTCATCTAAGTACAGTCATGGATTGCATGACAATAAGGATACATTCTGAGAAATGTGTAGGTGATTTTTTCGGGGGAGGATCACGCATTGTGCTTAGGCTAATCTCAATGTAGCTTACTTGACACCTAAGCTGTATGCTGTTTGTATTGTTCCTAAGCTACATGCCTATATATGGCACGTTACTGTACAGTGTACTGTAGGCAACTGTAGTATAATGGTAAGCATTTGTGTATCTAAGCATATCCAAACAGAAAAAGTACAGTAAAAATAGTGTATAAAATTTAACAAGTGATCCAAAAAACCCACTGTAGTCCTCCTGTCTCAGCCTCCTGAGTGCTAGGATTACAGGCATGCGCCACCACACCCAGCTGTTTTCCCTTTCAGATAAAAGATTGTTCAGCTGTTCCATGTAAATAAGTATATTCAGATTTGACCATTGGTGAGATTCAGAATTCTGCTGCCTAATTCTAGGGTACCTGTTTGTGATACGCTATATTCCAAAATGAATTTCCCTTTTCAAACTTGGTCCTGTTTTATTCTTCCTTACCTCAATGAATAAATAGTGCCATTTCATCTGGTTTCTCATACCCAGAGACCCTTTGTCTTTCCATGTCTTCAATTCCTATTTAACCTTCTAGATAAGCTTAATTGTTCATTTGTACTAGTACCATTTTTGTCTAAATTGCTTTTTTTTTTTTTTTTTTTTTTTTTTTTTTTTCTAGCGTTTTTGTTTTAATTTTTTTTTTTTTTTTTTTTTTTTTTTGATTCCTGGACTGTTGCAGTGCTTTGTAATGATCTGCTTACATCCATGCCAGCCCAGCACTAGTCCTTTCTCAGCGCAGCCAAGATGAATTGATATTTTCTAAATATACAAGTCTGATTGTGTTCTTATTGAATTTAGGATGAAGACAGCACCTGAATGTGACCATATTGACTTTTTTGAACTCTATTTGTACCAATCATGTTTCCCTAACCGTGTTTCCTTCTGTCCAGAAAGCTTTTTCTTCCCTGTCTGTCTGGAAGAAAATCTTACAAATCTTTGGGTTTCTGCTTAAGGATAACTTTGGAAGATTTTATTCAGTCTCTCTTAGTTTTGAATATTTTCCTCATCCTGTGTGCTCATTTGTGCAATTTTGCATTTGTTGCACATGAGTTGATCCATATCTCTCTTGGCCAGGAGTGAATAATATATATTCTCAAGCACTGACAGCAAATGGGATTGCCTAACACATAACAAGCTGTCAGAATTATTTGAATTACTGTAGAAACCTCAAAAAACTCACTTGTAATACATTACCTTACTGGTTGGCTTTAAAGTACCATCTAACATTTTTATAATTTTATAAACTTATGGGGGAAAGAGATTCTAAGCCATCCTATGCCAGCTGTATTTCCTAAAGTTATAAGGTCATCAGTCTGTCCTTGAACATATCTAATAATAACAAACTTATTTAGCTTTTAGAAGATTGGTTAGTTTTTAAGACATTTAGATAGTTTCATTTCCACTGAAATTTTTCCTTGGAACTTTTATCTACTGATCCATTGCTTTCCAAAGCCAGTATAGTTTCCATTTTCATTATAAAATCATCTGAGTTTTCTCTATTTTAAATATCCTTACATCCTTTGTCTTTTTGGAAGGGGGGTGTGCTGGGAAGATAAAGTTTGGGGGTTATATAAGTTTTCTAGAGATCCAGGGATTTAGCTCAGTGGTGCTCCTGCCTGCCTCACAAGTGCCAGGTCCCAAGTTCGATCCCCGGTACAAAAAAAAAAAAAATTAAAGTTTTCTAGAGCTGCCGTAACATTAAAGAAACTTACTGATTTAAAACAACATAAATTTATTCTCTTGCAGAGCTAGAGACCAGGTATCCAGAATCAAGGTGTCTGCAGGGCTCTAGGGGAGAATCTGCTCTTTGCCTCTTCTAGCTTCTGGTGGCATTTTTTGACTTGTGACTACATCACTCCAGTGTCTATCCACGTGATCATATCGTCTACTACTATTTAATCGCCATCTGTCTCATGCTTATATGGATACTTGTCATTGGATTTAGGACACACCCACATACTTTAAGGTAATATTTTCTCAAGATCCTTAATTTAGATACATCTTCAAAGATCCTTTTCCCAAATAATGTAACATTCACAAATTCTAGTGGTTAGGACATGGACATATCTTTTTAGGTAGCTACCTTTATTATTATTAGTTAGCTTTTTGTTGCTGGAAACAAAATACCTGACACATACGATTTACGGGAGAAAGGGTTTATTGTGGTTCACAATTTCAGAGGTTTTAACCTATGATTGGCTGGCTCTGAGGCAGAAACATCATGGAAAGAGCATGCAGAAGAAAGCTACTGACCTCATGGTGGCTGGAAGACAGAGAGTGATGGAAGAGCCATAGAGAAAGGGGCCAGGAAGAAAATAGTTGCCAAGGTCACGCTCCTGGCCTAAATTCTGGAAGTGTACTTTACTAATCTAGGTATCTCTCAGTCCTGTCAAATTGATGATCAAGATTAAGCGCCCCACAACCTTTCAACCCACTACTAGCTCTGGGATTAAATCCTGATACTGCCCCCTCCTGGCTTTGTAACCATAGGCATGCTAATTAACCTTTCTGAGCCCCAATTTAAAGACATAACGTAATAATGCTTTTATCATTGATTTGTGAAAATATAAAGAAAATTCACGTGGGGCCGGGGATTTAGCTCAGCGGTTCAGTGGCCTGCCTTGCAAGTACAAGGGCCCGAGTTCAGTCCCCAGTACTGAAAAAAAAAAAAGAAAGAAAGAAAGAAAGAAAGAAAGAAAGAAAGAAAATTCACGTGGGGCAGACTATATTGTGTTGTTATGTATTTAGATATAAGTGCACTTTGACACAGGTTACAAGTGTTACATTATTATTAAGTCTTAGTACCTGGTGGATATTACAAGTTAGGTACATGCTGAATTTAGTGTTGCTGTGTGGTTTAAGGAAACAAACTTACCTATTGTGCTTCAGAGAATATTTCTTTTTTGTTTTGTTTTGTTTTTTGAGACAGGGTCTCACTATGTAGTTGAGAGTGCCCTGGAACTCACTATGTAGCCCAGGCTGGTCTCAAACTCACAGCGATCCTCCTGTCTCAGTCTCCCAAGTGCTGGGATTACAGGCATGCGCCACCACGCCCAGCTCAGAGAATATTTCTTAAAGCAAATGCTGTGATAAATATAAAAAGGAAAAGAACTACTAATGAAGGAGCAACTGTATCAGCTATGTTGGGCAGATAGATGGCATCACTAGATTCTCCAGTGATAACTCCTTCAGGTAACCAATGGCTGATCAATTCCAGGCTGATTGACAGCTTTCTCTTGACATTTCTGTCGGGTATGAGATGTGTGTCCATTGTTAATGTGACAAATGTGCATCCAGTGATTCATATATCTACTCATATTTTTTGGAATGAGACAAAATACTAGAGAAATGAGTGGTGTGGAAATGGTATCTTAATATCTAATTTTGAATAGGTATTGCATACACATAGTTAAAAAGTCAAACAGTATAAAAAGGAATACAGTGCAAATTGAGTTTCTTTCCCCCCAGTTTTCCTTTCTGGGAAATGGCATTAAGTACTTTAAAAAAATGACATATTTTTTGTCCTAATCCTTAAGACCATTGTAGGATTTCAAGTTTTTTTATACTATATTGTTGAGAGACAGGGAACCACATTCTGTAGGTTTCCATTTGATTGTGTGCGATTCATTCTCAAGAGAATTGTATATGGTGATTGTGTCATTTGTGATACAGTTTTCCTTAAAGGCTGATTCAGTTTATACTAGGGAAACAAAAGCTATTTTAATTCAGGTCACTTACTTGGAAAACAAAGAAAAAAACCCCACCAATTCAAATTGCTTTAACACATCTTGGTACTCTTTGGGCCTTTTTAATGCTTGCTAGTGAATTTGTTTTTGTTTTTGTTTTTTTTTTCAGCTTTAATTGAGTTTATTGGTACATTTTAGGGATACAGTACAGTTACATTCATTGTTGGGATCTTGTACCTGTACATGACAAGTCTTGATTCTCATTTTTTCCCCTTACCTCTGCCCTCCCTTCACCCCTTCCTCCCCTCCCCATCTACAAACACTTTATTTTCTTTTCATTATCTCACATTTTTTTATTTTCCCTTTTTACTCTTCCCCTACCCATCCCACCTTCCCTACACCTTTAGCTCCTTTCTTCCCATTTCTAAATGTCAGTAATCTTATTAGAATCTTATGTATTGTTGCAGATTATTCACACCAGGGAAACTATTCGGTATTTACACATGTGTGACTTATTTATTTCACTTAGGAGTATATCTTCAATATGTATCCATTTTCCTATGAATGAATCTATTTAGTGAATTTATTTTGATTGTATTGATAGTGAGACAAAATAATTTCAGGTAGTATTGGTCCAATTTAGGAAGACCTGGAATATCCAAAAACAGAGTCATCACATTCTACCTTGGGTTATTATTTGTGGTTTTATACTATAAACCAGTGGCTCTTCTCAGAAGCCTTCTCCTATTTAAAAAAGATTCGAGGACTTCAAAGAGCTTCTGTATATGTGGGTTACTTTCATTTTTTCTCTCTGTATTGAGGATTGAACCCAAAGCCTTTGTACTGAGTTATATCCCCATTCTTTTATATATTTTTTACTTTGAGATAGGATTTGGCTAAGTTGCCCAGGGTTATGGCTTAGATCTAAACTGTCCCCCAAAATTTTCATGTGTGATTGGATCACAAGGGCACTATACTCATCAGTGGATACCTCTGATGAATTTTCATAGCTAAATGTGCTATTAGGTGGTGGGGACTGGTTGAAGGGGTAGGTCACTGAGGGTATGACCTGGAAGGGCATATCTCCCTCCCCAGCTCTTCCTTTCCTCTCTCTGCTTCCTGACTACCATGGCCGAGCACGTTTTCTTCTCCATGCCCCTCTGCCATTTTATTTCTGCTTGGAGCCAGCCTACTATGGACTGAAATAGTGAGCCAAAACAAACTTCTCTTTCTTTAAGTTGTGGGTTTTGGGTATTTTGTCTAATGATGGGATACTGGCTAAGACAGATATTGTGTACAAGAGTGGGGTCATTGTTATGAGTATACTTGACCACGTGGTCCAAAAGCCTTTGGAAGTGGATGCAGGAGGAATGTGGAGAATGCTATAACCAGAGTAAGTAAAATTGATGAGAAATTCTGGTCAAAGCTCAGAAGAACAGAAGGCTGATAGAAATGTACACAGTAAAGGCTGAGCTCAGGTGGTTTCAGTTGGAGACAGGTACTCCATTGGCAGTTGGATTAGAAGTTGGATTAGAAGTCATGTATGCTACACCCTGGTAAAAAGTATGTCTTCACTTTGCCCATGACCTGAGACTTTGCAGGAAACTGAGATTAAGGGTACTGGACTAATTAATCTAGTGGAGGAAATTTCAAGGCAGCCCAGTGCTCAGGCTGTGGCATGGGTACTGCTGGATGCTTTTAGCCAGATTTATAGTAAAGGTCTCACTGTGTAGTTCAGGCTGGCCTTGAACTCATTACGTAGCCCAGGCTGGCCTTGAACTTGTAGTCTTTCTGCTTCAGCCTCCTGAGTGCTGGGCCTACAGGAGTGCACCACCATGCCCAGCAAGGCTCACTTAAGTTTTGAGAACATGTCTGTCAAATGCTTAGATCTGAATAACCATATAGTTTGTCAGTCATTCTTTCAAGTAAAAGTAATATTCCTTGTGAAAAGAAGTGGCTCATCTAGCTTGACTTAGAGCTTGGTGGCCAGGCATTTGTAAACACCATCCTACTTCCCTGTGGGACAGGAGTGAGTGCTTGTGCATAATTTCTATTTGTTGAGCAGAATAGGGAAGAGATGTGAGCTCACAAGTGAAGATTTAATAAAATTAGTAATTTTTACTTTTTGAGCACATTCTTAAATAAACTAGACTGCCCCCTGCTGGCTTTTTTTTTAACTGGGAGCACATTATGGTGAAGAATGTAAATGCTTACTAGTGCAGTGTGATGCTGTTACTTTAAATTGTGCTATCAGTAGTTTTACCTCAACTTTGCTTTTGCATCCTAAGTATAAATGCAAACACAGTCAAAAAAAGGCAGATAGTTTCTAAGTTATTATCAGTTTAGCCTCTGCCTCACTTGAAAGTCTGAGAAACACCCAGCTTCCCTCAGGACTTTAAGGACTACTGCTGATAATTCCTCTTCAGTTCCTGATCTAGAACTCTACAGAGTGATGGTGTTTACAATATATTTATTTAATGAATATGATATACTGATATTTAAATAGGATAAAAGTTGGTGAGTAAATTATGTAGGCAGTCTCACACTCACCCAGGCAGTCTTCCGAGTTTTTTTTTTTTTTTTTTTTTTTT
>NW_022900916.1:37507021-37529870 GCF_012274545.1 Fukomys damarensis | reverse complement strand
TTTTTTTTTTTTTTTTGGTGGGAGATGGTACTGGGGATCAAACTCAGGACCTTCCGCTTGTGAAGCAGGTGGTGGCACCACTGAGCTAAATCCCCAGCCCTACCCAGGCAGTCTTGATCAGGCAGCTTTTCCACAGACATTGTGAGAAAAGAATAAACAAATACAATGCAAATGATATATCTTGTAATGAAAATGAAGAGGTAAAGAGCTAAATATTAGGTGATGGTACCTATAAGGCTAACACTCTGAGCCTTGCTGAGCTTCTATTAATGAATCCTATGCTTTTTATATTTATATTTCTGATGGTCTGATGATGGATCCTCAAGTGGGAAGGATCTAACCTCAGAAGCAAGTATCAGTAGGCCACTGCTATGCTTGATCTAGGAAAGTCTTTTCAAAAGGGACTCTACGTGGAATATGAACAAATCATTTTCATTTTCCATATTGAGTTAAGAAAGGCATTTTGATTTCTAACCACAAATTGGGCAGTGACCTCCATTATCTTCTCTTTCTTCTCCTCATCTTCTTCCTCCTCCTTTTCTATTGTTTAGAAGTGGGTTCAGGGAAACCTTTGCTGCGGCATACTATAGATGATAAACTAAAACCATGTGATAACCAGGAAAATAATACCAACATACTTCAGTAAAAATAATTTTTACTAAAAGTAAATGATTTTCCCTAGAGTCAAATTCCTCTGAGACACCCTCAATGTAGTAATTTGTCTATCTGGCATTTTTTAACAATAATGAATAAGGGCTGGGGATTTAGCTCAGTGGTTCTGCCACCTGCCTTGCAAGCGCAAGGTCCCGAGTTCGATCCTCAGTACCATAAATAAATAAATACATACATACATTTATATCAAAAAAGGTCATAAGAGCTGGGCATGGTGGTGCATACCTGTGATCCCAGCACTTAGAGGGCTGAGGCAGGGGATCACTGTGAATTTGAGGCCAGCCTGGGCTACATAGTGAGTTCAAGGCCAGCCTGAAGTATATATAGCAAGATCCTCTTTCAATGAACAAACAAATGAAAAGGTCATCAGGGGCCAGCCTTAAGTCATCTCTAACAATTAAAACCTTGTAAGCTGGGTGTGGTCGCGATCACTGTGAGTTGAGTCCAGCCTGGGCTACTAGTGAGTTCCAGGTCAGTCTCAACTACATAGTGAGACCCTGTCTGAAACAAACAAACAAACCTTATACTTTTTATTTCATGTTGAAAGTTTCTAAGGAGATGTTTCAGACCTCTTGGACTTTCTTTGTTCTTGGAGCTCATTGATTTGAATCAGTGCAGTGGTAAACTTGGATAGGACAAGCATTACCTGGACTTTGGTCATTATACTCAACACTGTAAGAAGAGACAGCTGGTACCAGAGTTGTGTTCTCTGTGTGAGAAGAGCCATTGCTTCTTCTAGCAACCATATCCTGGCTAGAAACCATTTAAAATCACAAACCTGGAAAATGTTAGTCAGAAATTAATCTTATGCTTATAACATCGTTAAAAGATTATATACCATTTAAACTGACCAAAGTAAAAAGTCTGTTGTAAATGGAAATGATAAAAAGGTCATAGTCAAAATTATGTATTAAATTTACTGGACAGATTAATTTTGAGCTCTGTGTCTAGGCCACAGATTGGAATACCTGCTACAGATGTTTTGTAGAATACAACTTTCTCATGCTTATAAACATACACTTGAATACCTTCTTTCAGAACTCTTGCTTTAAGGTTTCCAGAGAATTTTCTCATTATAAAAGATAGATTTATCTTAGGTTTCTCCAATACCATAGCCTATGTAAATACTTTGACAAGATTAGGGTTAGGTCCTTCTAGTTTGGTATGACTCCAGTAATTCCTGCTTTTAAGAATTTTTGAAATATTTCAGATATAAAGATATAGAACAATATAATAAATACCATAGAACCTACTATCTAGCTTAGAAAATATCAGTGATATTACTGCTGAAGCTTACTGGGCATACCTCTCTTACTCATGTCCTCTTCTTTTCCTACTGTGACCATTATTCTGAATTTGTTAGGTCCCTAAATTAAAACTCTGAAATATTATATGCTTCAAAATCTGAATTTTTTGAATACCAACATGACAGCACAAGTGAAAAATTTCACATCTGGCCTCATGTTATAAATCACAGTGAAAATATAGGCATACTAAGGATATTGTATGACATCTTCAGGCTATAAGGCGATAATGAAACATAAATTCATTTCCTGGTATATTCCTGAGATACAATATTTTCATACACATACGATATCCCTAAGATACACCAATGTCCAAATCTAAATCCAAAATAGTTATAGTTCCAAGTAATTGGAATAAGTGATATTAAACTTGTATTTATTATTTCCCTGAATCCTTCCCTGTGTGTGTGTGTATATGTATATATATCCATATAAAAGTATATTATTTTATAGTTTTAAATTTTTGCAGGAAAAATTAAAATTTATTGATACATGTAGTTACAGTATACCAATTTTAAATGCTGTGTAATATTTCATACATTGAGAATGCGAAAGTTACAGGTCTGGGTTTGTGGGTCTTTTTTAGTACTGGGAATCAAACTCAGAGCCTTGCACTTACCAGACAGGCGCAGTGCCACTGAGCTGCATCCCCAGCTGTTTGTTTGTTTGTTTATGGGTAAGAGAATCTTAAAAGTAGATGATAAAAAATTGTCATCCAGAAATAGCATAGTTAACACTTTCATTTTTCCTTTTGCTTCCCTTTTCCCCACTTAACTTGTCTATATTTTTTGTAACCTTTAATATACAAAGGATCCTGTTTTAAAAATTTCAAAACATCTACATGAAGGTGATAATACCATTTTAGTTGTGTCTTAGTTGAAAAAAATATATACTTAATTCATTGGTTTTGGGGTTTTCTTTTGGAGGGAGGGTTTTGAGGCAGGGTCTCACTGTGTAGTTCAGGCTGGCCTCAGACTCTCAGCAATCCTCCTGCCTCAGCCTCCCAAGTGCTGGGACTACAGGCATGTAGTTCCACACCTGACTCAATTTACTGTTTTTACCGAATATCGCTGGTACATTTCTTAGCTTGGAAACACTACAAGTGGCATTTGGGGAGTGTTAGGGCATATTGTTTAGCAAGTTTTAAAATTATATTAAGAGATTTTTAAAGTAACATTTATCAGACAGTTAATTTCTTTAAACATTAAGTACTGTTTTGGTTTTAACCATTTTTAATGGAAAAAATAAAAAGCCAACAATGAATATTTCTGTGCTATATAAACCAGAATACTATGTACTGCTTATAATTTTTCCTCTTCTTAGTGACTTGATGTCTTTGGAAAGCATTGATTCCTGACCTGTACTGGGACTTTTTTCAGCACTTGTTAGTTAGTTCTCTATCATCAAACCATGCCACTGCGAGGAGGAAGCAGGAGGAGCATGAGACAGAGTCCAAGGTGGTTCCACACCAGTGGTGAGGAGAGTGCTGGCCTTCTCTCTTCACCTTCACCGGATAGAGCTGAGCCTCCTGATCTCAGCCTCTTCCCATCAGCACTCAACCTTCACGTTCAGATGTGTTCAGCATTACATAGTTATTAACTCTATAAACTGTGTATATTATATAAACTGTATTTTAAAAATAAATGTTATTTATATTTATATCAAGCTGTATATGTAAACCGTGACACTATATAACTATAATAGGATTCAACATTATGTAACTATGGGCCATGGTGATTTAGACTAGAAGAGCTCTACTGTGGCTGAAAACCGTATACCCCACCTTTATCATGATTTCTTATGGGAACCTTTTTTTTTTTTTTTAAACTTTTTGGACTTAATACTTTATTTTTTTCTCCCTCCCTCCCTTACTTTTTTGAGACAGGGTCTTGCCATATAGTTCAGGCTGGCTTTGAATTCACGGCAATCTTTCTTCCTAATTCTCCAAAATGCTGGAATTACAGATGTGCAGCACTATACCTAGCAACATGGTTTTTTGTTGTTGTTGTTTTTACATCAACTTTAAGTCTACATAAAATTGAGTGAATGGGCCAGGGATTTAGCTCAGTGTTTCTGCCGCCTGCCTTGCAAGCATAAGGTCCTGAGTTCAATCCCCGGTACCAAAAAAGAAAAAGGAAAAGAAAATTGAGTGAAAAGTAGAGTTCCCATATATTCCTCCACCCTCAGTTTCTCTTATTGGCACCTTTCTTTAGTGTGATAAAGTTGTTAAAATTGATAGCCAGTATTAACTAAAGTCCATAGTTTATGTTAGAATTCTATCTTTCTATCCCAGATAGAATTCTATCTGGGGTTTTTTTTTTTTGGTATTGGGGATTGAACTTAGACCTTGGGCTTGCAAGGCAGGTGGTGACACCACTGAGTTAAATCTCCGGCCCTGGGTTTTGAAAAAGGTTTAAAGATGTGTCCTCTGGTATCATATGGAATGGTTTTACTACCCTAAAGATCTCCTGGGCTCTCTCCTTCCCTCTCTTCTCGAAAACCCTGCCAACTGCTGATCTTGCTACTGTCTCCTCCAGTTTTGCCTTTTCCAAATATACAGTTAGATTTATACATATGTAGCCTTTTTGAATTTGCTTCTTTTACTTAGTAAAATGCTTTAAGATTCCTTTATGTCTTTTCGTGACTTCATAGTTTCAGTCAGAATAATATTGCACTGTATGGTTGTACTATAGCTTATCTATTGATATACTGAAAGACATCTTGGTTTTCAAGTTTTAGCAATTACGAATAAAGCTGCTTTGAATGTTTTTGTGTTGGTTTTTGTATGCATATACGTTTTCAGCTCATTTAGGGAAATACCAAGGAATGCAATTGCTGGATTGTATTTAGTTTTGTTTTGTTTTGTTTTGTTTTTTGCGGTACCAAGGATCAAACTCAGGAACTTGTACTTGCTGGGCAACAGCACCACTGAGCTAAATCCCTGGTCCTTATATTTAGTTTTGTAATAGTGGTAAGTTGAAGTTTGTTTATTCTTGTCTGCTTTTCCTTTTATTCATTTTTTTTTCTTTCTTCCATACTGTTCATACTCTCTTTACTGTTTCTCCTGCTTTGGGATGGAAAGTCAGAGAGCTACACTTGTTAGACTAGTGTACAAATTTAAAGGCAAAAAGAAGACTCTCAAGACCTGTCTTCTTGATTCTCTTGGTTATTATGGATGTGATTGAAATTGCAGCATTAATGTAATACATAGTTGGATTATTAGTTTCACTATATAATCCTCAGAGATAGAAATAGTGGAATAGTATGTTAATAAAGCCTACTTCCCTTTATCGTTTGTATAGAGAAACTATAGAAAATGTTTTAAGACTAAAAGCAGCAGAGGTTTTTGTTTTTTATTTTTCTCTAGGAAAGGTGGCCCCCCAAAAATGATTCATCTTTTGCTGGTACAATTCTCAGAGAAGACCAAGCTTTTACTTACAGCTATTTCTTACACTGTTGCATAATTGTGTTTTTTGCATGAATTTGTACATATCCCTTAACTGCAACAGAACTATGTATCAGTAGATTATACTCTTTGTTAGAGGAGGGGTAAGGGCTACATCCTGTCTTTTCTGCATTAAGTATCCAGATGACTTGAGGCAGTCTATGTTACACATCTGGTACCCTCAAGGTCCAGAGTCTCCTGGGGTGGAATTTTTTTCCCCCCACCTTTGTGCTAGTTGGAGCCCGGCTGCATCCAAGACCCCCATATCCAGTACCCCCCAGTGGTTGTTTAGGCTTTTCATGAACTGCTTCCTGACAGCCCACTCTGTCTTTATACTCGTATTAGGAAAACATGAAATTTTGACCAGGGTTCCTCTCTACTGTAACGTCTTCCCTCCTCCTCTCCCTCTCCCTCCCCCCTTCCCCTCCTCCTTTGCCCTTAGTACCAAGGATTGAACTCAAGACCTTGTGCTTGCCAGGCAGACACAGTGCCACTGATCTAAATCTCCAGCCCTATTACTTGTTTTTTGCCATGAAAGCTACATGCTATTCCTCTCTTCCTTTTAGTAGACCTTATATATATTTTTTCACTACAATATCTTTTTTTATTTAGTTTACAGAAGAATCTGTAAGTACAGGTTGCAGAAAAATTGTTTAGTGATATTTATATTCATTTTAAAACTCTGTTCTATACAAATTTAATTCTGATCAGTATGAACAATATTTTTGTAGATCTACTGCATATAAAGCCTTTTCATCAAAGCATTAACAAAGAATAAAAAACCTGATTGCATTTAAAGAAAGCTGACCATTTGAAACCTTTTTCACTTAAGTAGTCCTTATGTATTTAATGAGAGTGATCCTTTTCATAGTCCTTTCTTCTCTAGATACATCTCTCTTTTTCCAGCTGTTCTTTATAGCATTGGGTCGTTTCATAGTTCCAATGAAATATAACAGGATTTTCCCATGTCTTTACAAGGGAAAGTGCCCAGTGTTAATTAAATACAGGTATGGTCATTATCCATGTTTTGCATGTGTCTCTTGTCATATGATGCTTATTTCCATATGAAGTTTAGTTTGAACCAGCAGCACTCCTGAATCTTTTTATTTTTCTGTGATGATAACATAAATCATTTTTATCCTATATTTTATTTTTTGAGATAGGGTCTTGCTATGTAGTTCAGGGTTCTCTAGAACTCACTGTGTATCCCAGGTTGGCCTCAAATTTATGGCAATCACCCTGCCCAGCCTCCCAAGTGCTGGAATTACAGGCAGGCACCACCACCCCTGGCCTATGTTTTTCTACAGTGTGTTTTTTAAAGAACAAAAGTCAGAATAATCATGTCTGTTAAAATTTGTCTTATTAGAAGCTGCTTATTATTCTGGGTATTCAAGTCTTTTTGGAATTTGACTTTACTGACCAACAGCTAATTTCATTGTCCCATGCATCTGAGTTTTTATTGTTTGTTTTTGATGCTAGGTCTCCATATGTAGCCCAGACTGGTCTGGAACATGGAATCCTTTTACCCCAGCCTCTTGATTGCTTGAATTACAGGCATCTAGGTTTCTGTCTACTTGATCAATACGTCAGAAAACAATTCTTTGCTACTTCTTTTCTTCATCTTGTTTTTCTCAGTGGCTGATTCAGTTGATTCCAGACATTACTTTCTCTTCCCTCTCCCTTTGGTACCTGGGATTGAACTCAGGACCTTGTGCTTGCCAGACAGGTAACCACTAAGCTACATCCGTAGCCCATCCAGTCATTACTTTGATAGATATGGTTGGCTAAACACGGACCACAGAAAATAGGGAAACATATTTGCAAAGCCATCAGGGAAAAGTGTGATGTGTTTCAATCGTGTTGCACTTCAAGAGCTATGTGCTTCTTTTTTCTTTTTTCCCCCCCGTACTGAGGATCAAACTCAGTACCTTGCGCTTGCCAGGTAGACACTTCACCACTGAGCTACATTCCTGGCCTTTCTTTTTGTTTTTGATGTATAATTATATATTAATTTTGGGTTTTTTTTTTTACATTTATAAATTTTAATTATGCAGTATTCTTTTGGTATTTTGGTGCTGATTCATCTGTGCTTTCAGTTTTCTCTAAACTCTGTATGCATATGAAAAGCTCTATAGGTCTCTGGTACTGTGTTTATAACGTCTAGATTAAAACTGATCCAAGGTCAGTCAATAAGACAGAAATCTTAACCAGAGGTTAATCTTTGGGCCTCAGTTTCCCAACGGGACAGAAATACTTGCATTAATTAGTTTCTGCTTGTGCTTTGTAGCCTTCTAAGGCTCCTCAGAGGTACTGCAGTGGTGAGGAGGAGACATGGCAAGAGCTTCCCATGGTCCTCCTTCCCCCAGTGGGAGAAGTTCCTCTTTGGTGTTCCGATGTTCCACAGAAGATACTGTTTAAAAGAAAAAGAAAAGAGGCCCCCAGTGGACAATGGACAGCTGAAGTTCATTGTGTATCTGTGATTCCCTGAGTTTGGAGGCAGCCTCAGATTTCTAATTGAAGAGAAGGGCCTATCATGCCATTTGCCTTTTCTTTCGCAGATCTGGCAATAGCCACCATTATGCAAGCAATTACATACTTACTATTTTAAAGGGAGAAGGAAATCTATAAAACAGCAGAAGTCTCTTCATAATCCATAATTCCGTTCTGCACAGACAAAAAGTATTCTTAACAGTTTCAGTGTATCATTCCAGATTATTTTTTTGCCCATAACTATGTCCATACTTAAGAAAAATGAGACCACACTGATTCTAGTAGATTTTTATAATCTATTTTCCAATTTCCCGTAGTATATTGTGGATATATTCTGGAATCAGTTCACATAAGTCCACTTTATCATTTAAAACTTCTACAATATGCCTCTTAATGATTTGCCAGGACTACACTTAGAGCTAATAATCTGTCTTGCATAATACACGGTCTGTTCTAAAGCATGACCCTGACTTTGTTTCTACATTCCTACTGGCACACTCATTGTGTTTTTCAGTAGTTTTCTCTTGGTTTAGTTGTAATATATATTGGTTTTTCTTGTTGCTTCCCTTTCCTTTGGTTTTACTACACACCAGCACTGCAGTGTTACAGCAGTCAAGCTACAGATGCAGACATCTTTTTCTTTTAGGCCATAGCTCTAATTTAATGCCCTCTTTAATAGTTACAAATCTTTTCTTAAGGACAAAATCTTGGCAGCTAGCATTATACTTGACACTTTTATCCAGCATATGACTTGACTTGTTTTGACCCAAGTGAGCTTAGTCCTAAGAGACTAGGAGGTGGATGACAAGCAGCTTTTGGTGGGTTGACAGCCAGCTGCAGGATGCCCATTGTGGCTAGCACCAAGTGGCTTCTGATAAATGTATATGGGCAAATTACATATGATAGCCTTTTTTTCTTCCCCTTCTGTTTTTGAGAATTTTATCAAAGGTCACATTGAGAAAATGTTAGTGAAAAAAATCTTTTTTATTTTTATAGGATAATTATCATCTATCCCTTGCACAGTGCTCTGTACTTTTTAAAATATTTGAATCAGATGCAATGTTTAGTAATCATGTAAGAGAGAATATAGTATAAATGTTAAAATAGACAGTTTTGATTTCTTTAGAGACCTAGGGTAACATATAAAAACCATATACCCCTTAAAGTTTAGGGATATCTTTTATTGATTAAATAAATTCTAAAGTGGCTATTTTATTGTTAGTTTTAGGTGAAGTTGTTTTAGTTTATATTATATTCATACAGCTTCAAAATTCTTTTCAGTCTCGAAATGTGTGTTTTTATTTTCTGCTAACTTCGTATCTTTGTCTAGAATACGACTTTTACTTCTTATTGCTATGCCTGTGATTTTTTTTTTTTGTACCTGGGATAGAACTTGGGTCCTTGTGCTTGCGAGGCAGGCAGTGGCACCACACCACTGAGCTAAATCTCCAGCCTGCTGTTATTTTTATTATATGCTATCCTAAATTTAATTTTGTAATTCAAGAAAGTTTATTTTAATGATTTACTCATAAAGTAGATAAATATGGAGATTTTAATTTTTGAAGCTCAAATTTAGATGTTTGACACTTAGAGTGTTTATGGGTAAGAACCACTTTTATTTAAAAGTGTTTTGTTGTTTACATAACTGTTTTTTTTGTTTTTTGTTTTTTTGGGGTGTTTTGAGACAGGGTCTTGCTATGTAGTGCAGGCTGATCTTGAACTCACTATGTAGCCAAGGCTGGTCTTGAACTCATGGCAATCCTGCCTTTGCCGCCTGAGTGCTAGGATCACAGGCGTGCACTACCAGGCCCAGCCCTATTTATTCTTGTTTTAAAATATGTTTTATATGTTTAAGTTTTCTTATCCAAGTAATTTAATTTAGGAAGTTCTAATTTTTCATTTTCTCAAGAAATGAGTTTAAGTTGTTATTGTGAGCCCGGAACCGTTCTAGGTGCTGGGAATAAAGTACTGGATAAAACAGAGAAAAAATTTTGCCCCCATGAGCTTACTTACTAGTTGGGTGAGAAAAAAGATTAATATTACACCAGATGTGATGAGTACCGTAGGGAAAATGATGTCATCTTCAGATTGTTTCCATACTGTTCAGAAGATTAAGCCTCAAAAATACTCAAGCTATAGGTGGAAACCTAGGCTGGCTGTATAATGAATTTTTTGACTGAGTATTGATTACTTATTGATGTGTATTTTGAACAGGTTTCCATATAATCTCTCTTCTTCACATTGCTTCCAACTTCACAGTTGTTTCTATAACTTCCATGTATATTTACACAAAGTAATAACTTCCATAGTCACTTACAGTTAAACATTTTCACATTTCATTATTTAAAAAGTAGTATAGCATAATAGTCAAAGTTGAACCATATCAAATTGCTGATGTTCTGGATGTATAAAAGGTAATTTCATACTGTTCAGTCTAATACTGTGCTGTACCATGTCTTAAAAATAAAATATGAAAATATCTTAAACTGTGAAGTACTACCCATATCACCAGTATTTAAATTCTGTTTCTGTCACTCTGTTTTTCCTAGAAGAATTAAGTATTTAACCTCACTGTGCTTCATTTCATCATATGACAGGATAATAATAATACTAGCTCATAGAGTTGCAAAGATTACATGAGATTGTATGTGGAAAAGTACCTAGCACATAGTAAGGGCTCAGTAAATGTTGTCGCGGTGTTACATCACTACCCTAAAGAGTCAGTATTGTCATTCTCTGTTTTACAAATGAAACAGGCACTACTAGAGATTTTATAAATTTTCCCAAACCTATATACTAGAAATCAAAAGCAGGCACTGCAGACTTCAAGTTCTGACATTTTTCTGCTTTACACTAAGCTCTATATTGAAGGAAAAGAAGATTCCCTCCCTCTCCCCCCAGTATGAGAGATTGAATCTGGGTCCTTCACACTGAATTACATCCACAACCTTAAAAAAAAAAAGTCTTAAAATTTTGAGACAGGATCTCCCTAAATCACTAAATTATTCAGGCTAGGCGTGATCTTGGGATTCTCCTACCTCAGCTTCCCAGAATGGAATTATAGGTATGTGCCAACACAGCCAACCATAGCACATTCTTGATTAATATAGTTGGAGAGCAAGTTTCACGTGTATAATTACCGTATGTTTGTTTACTGTCTGACATCAGTAAGGAAAAATATTTGAGAGAAATGGTACAGATACAACACATAATTTTTACCTAGCATTGTGTTAGAAAAAGGTAACAACGATATTTCTATAACTGATTAGTCAAGAGATTAGTGATCCTAGATAGTGTGTTGACCTCATCCTTTCTAAAAATGTAGGTGAAATTTTTAATTAAGTTCTTTAAAAAAGGAACAAAAATAAAATTTATTTAAAAGCAATTTTTAAAAGTTAACAATTAAAAAAATTTAAAAAAATAATAAGCCAACAATTCACATCCTGGTCAGCATTTCCCACTTAGAAATCTAATAGGAGTCCCAGCTGTTCATTCTTCTGACATTTATTCCTGTCTCAGAAAATGACTATCGCGTTCTTCCAGTTACTAGATCAAAAACTTTGAGTCATGACTTGTTTTGTTTTGTGACAGGGTCTTGCTATGTAGCCCAGGCTGGCCTTGAACTCGTGGCCATACTCCTGCCTCAGTGTTGGAATTATAGGTGTGTGCCACCACACCCACTATTTAGTCATTCTCAACTCCTTTTCACCCTGCTTTTCATCCAAATCATCAGGAAATCTTGGCAGTTTCACTGTCAGAACATGCACAATCATCTATTTACTTTTCACTACCTCCTCTACTGCTCCCTGGCTCAAGCCACGTTTATCTTTCAGTTTTATAATTTGTCTCCTTCTACTTCTCACCTCTCTCAATCTGCCTTCACACCCTGAGTGACTTTTTGAAGATATAAATCAGCAAATCAGATCATATCTCTGAGCCCTGCTCAAAACCTTTTAATGGGCCCGTTATTTAGCTCAGTGGTGCCACTGCCTGCCTCACAAGTGCAAGGTCCAGAGTTTGATCCCTGTTACCAGAAAAGCCAAAAACCTTTTAATGACTTCCCATCTTGTTCTGAGTAAAATCCAAAAACTAAGGTATGGACCTCCCAGTTTGACCCTGGGTAGCTGACATCTGTGACCTCATCTGCCACTCTTCTCTGAGTTTAGTGGCTAGAGGCACAACGTCCATTTACTGCTCCTGTGCCACACCAAATGCACTCTTGGCTCAGTGTCTGGACATGTGTGGTTCGTGTGGCTCACAATGCTCCCCTATTCCTGCATTTCCTTCTGCAGCTCTGAGAGCTTGTCAGAAAGGCTTGCTTTGA
The DNA here is from genome assembly GCF_012274545.1 of Fukomys damarensis. Classification (NCBI taxonomy): domain Eukaryota; kingdom Metazoa; phylum Chordata; class Mammalia; order Rodentia; family Bathyergidae; genus Fukomys; species Fukomys damarensis. Next base: position 37,517,635 of record NW_022900916.1, on the reverse strand, counting down.
CCAGCATCCTCCCTACCCTCAAATTCCCGTCTTCCTAATCTGGTATCATTTTTTTCTTTGGCACTTATTGGACTTAAAGTAGTGTGTGTTTATTTATCTCCATCTGTAGGGTGTAAAAGTGAAGAAGTCAGGGATAGTTTTTGTTCACCGCATTAGCAGCAACTGTCATGTATGTGTTGAATGAATGAACATAATTGAACCTCTTGACAAATCATTATTTTGGGCTGTGAATTTAGCTCAGTGGTTCCGGCGGCTGCTTCGCAAGTGCAAGGACCTGAGTTCAATCTCCAGTACCCCCCCAAAAAAAAGAATCATTATTTCAACTTTTTCTTGTTTCATTGCATTTCAACTGTTGATCTCTTCTCTCTGTGGTTTCCATGACACCTCTGTCTCCTGGTTCTCATGTTTCCTTCTGACATCTTGTCTTCACCATCCCTTTGAACATTCCCCAGTTTTCTTCTCTTATTGCCCCACTTTATATTGTGGCAATTTTATTTGTGCCCTCTGCTTTCATTACCAAGTCCTTGTAGATAAGCTCATCTTTACCCTGGCATTGCACACTTGCCTGCAGATCTCTGGGAATCTGGGCAGCTGATGGAAAGAGATATCAGCACTGTCTTCTTGGTAACTCTGCACTTTTCTCTCTTGTTGTAGTCTGGTCAGTGAACCACTCACTAACCCAAGCCAGAAGCGTGGGGTCCTCCTGAGACTTACCTTTCCTCTGGTTGTTTACTAAGTCCTTTTGATTTCACCTCTTAAATATTTCACACACACTTTGGATCTTGGTTCAGGCCCCCACTGGCTTCTTCACGGACCACTGAGTTAGTCACCTGATGGTTTGCCTCTAGCCTCAGTTCTCCCCAAACCGTTCTTCACACAGCTGGGATATAACTCAGGTAGTAGTGCTTTTATCTTAGATCCTGGAGTTGTTGCAGAAGGTTTAAATGAAAGAGTGGTACTGTCTCTCAGAAGTACTGCTTACTAGCTTTCAAATAAACTTAATTTTTTAGTATACTCTTCCCATTTCTTTCTGAATAAGGAGAGCTGTCTTGTAAGGTTACAAGTCATCTTGAAACCTTACTTGTATTACAAGTTTCTTTTTACTTTGGCGTGTTCTTTTTGTGTTGTTGTTACAAAGAGCTCTTCCCTTTTTTTTTGGTACCAGGGATCGAACTTGGGACCTTGTGCTTTCCAGGCAGGCAGTGGAACCTCTGAGCTAAAAAATCCCCTCTTCCTAAGACCAGGTGCAACTGAGCTGTAAGAGGAACTGCAGGTGTCTAACCATAGAATATAAGGCCCCACCATCCAATTGGCCCCCAGCTGAACTTCTAGTGAACGCAGAGCTTGGTTGTGCTTGTGTGCCAGCCTCCTTCCTCTGCTTGGAATGTTACCACTGTGCTCTGCCTCCCAGCAGCACCTCCCATAGCTGCTGTCACGCACTAGGAATCCCAGAATTCTTTCCAAGGCTGGCAAAGACCTTCCAGTATATCGTTTTTCTATTTTCTCTCTTACCTCCTTCCTCTTTTCACTGTGTTACGGCTTCGCTCTTATAGTCCCCTCTGCCTAGAAAGCATTTTTCCTGTGCTCTTCCAATGGTTGCTTTCTTACTCTGGTTGCAGATCAAAATGTACCTTATCAGGGAATGCATCCTCTTATCCTTCAAACATCTTTTAAAAATCACGGGCCAGGGATTTAGCTCAGCAGTTCGGTGGCCTGCCTTGCAAGCACAAGGACTGGAGTTCAATCCCCGGTACCCACCCCCCAAAAAAAAGTAGTAGGAGGCTTGCTGCTCAGGCTGCTCTTATTACTGCTGATAAATCATTGCTGCTGTTGCCTCACAGACCTTGTGCCCAGCTCCTGTGTGAGAAGGAACATGCTTGTTAACACTCCATATATTTGTTTTAAACTGACAAGACAGTGAGTACACTGTCCATAAATTGTATACAATTAGGGGAAAATACAGTAAATACTGAAGTTTTGAGATTTTAGGTCTGGACTCTTATGTATATACATGATTTCCAGTGATTGCCTTGCTTCCCATTTTTATACATTTTTCTCTAAAAATCTGTAGGGACTTTTATACTTTAAAAATTTTTAGAAGTATGGTGGTACATGCCTGTAATCCCAGTACTCAAGAGGCTGAGGCAGGAGGATTGCCACAAATTCGAGGCCAGCCTGGCTCCATTATGAGTTCAAGGTCAGCCTGGACTGCTTAGCAAGACCCTTTTTCAAAAACCAAATATTTTTTTGTTGTTGTTGTATTGGGGATTGAACTTGGGACCTTGAGCTTGCAAGGCAGGCAGTGGGACCACTGAGCTAAATCCCTGGCCCTAAAAATATTTTTTATAAATAAGTATAGTAATTATAAAAACGAAAATTGTGTGCCTAATTATCCATTTTCTTTTTTAAAAAATCAGCCCCTTGTGCCTCCATTTTTTTATTTAAACAATTTTATTCCCTTTCCATCCATTGAAAATGAGAATGGGTACTTAAAACATTTAACATTTGTGAAGAAGAACATGAAATAAGTTGAATGTCATGGTGCTCAACAGAAGATTGCTTTGGAAACTTTATGAATCACCTTTATTTTTAGTGAGACCTGCCTTAAAATTAAGAAAATTTAGAAGTGCAGGGGATACAGGTCAGTGCAAAGGCCCTGGTTTTAATCACCAGGAGAGACAGAAGGAGGGAAATAGGGAAAGATAGAGATATAGAGACAGATAGATAGATGCTTTCAGGCCTTTCAGTGTGTGGGTACCAGGCCCTAAAGAAGCTACATCCTGGGAGGAATGGGAGGTGTGGTAAAGGAACTGGGATGGATAATTGCAGGTGCACTTTGAACAGTCATGTCAATGTGCGTGTCATTTCATAATCCAGACACATTCGATTACAAATTTTGGCTGGTTGATAATGTGGGCTAGGGCTCGGGATTTGGCTCAGTGGTTCCACTGACTGCCTCAAAAGCACAAGGGCTGGAGTTCGATCCCAGGTACCAAAAAAAAAAAAAAAAAAAAAAAAAAAAAAAAAAAAAAAAGAAAGAAAAGAAAAAGAAACAGGTGATAATGTGGAAGCTCAAGCAAATAATGATTAAAGACTCTGCTCTAGGACTCAGGAAGGTCTCTGGTAGGTCAGGTGGAGCACTTGATTGGGAGGCAGGAGAGGTGGGTTTGAGATTTGCCATCAACTAGAAATATGACATTCTGTGGCTCAGCTTGGCTTTTCTGGGTCCTCCCCTGTAAAATGAGCAAAACAGCCTAGATGGTCTTCAAGGTCATAGGTGTTTTAGGTTTGCCTCTGGCTAGAGGAAGAATGTTCTCTGGGTAGTTGGGTGTGGGCACTTATGGTAAGAGGACGTATAGTCTGGGAAGGAAAAGTGAATAATTGTCAGTTGTTCAGCCAGTCTTTATTAGAGTGTGATTGATTATCCTGACAAATCAAATAGTCTTGGAGAGTTTAGGATGAATAACTGTGAGTCGGTCTTTTTCTCTTTGCTTCTATCTCCAGCCATACTGTCCAGAGACACATTTTAAAGACTACTTCACTATTTCTGTGTTTAGCTTTTCTGTGTTTACTTCCATAGGCTATATAATATGTTTAAACTTCTGTTCCTTCATTTATCAACTTTGGACAATATTTGGATCTTTTATATGAAAATAATTTAACTTCTATGCATTCCTTTTCATCACTCATATTTGATATTTATATTATTTCAAAGGTCATGTGTTACCTTTGTAATTTTAAAGTTTATTCATTTATTTATTGAGCTAGAGGTCTCTCTGTGATTCCTCAAAGCTACAGTCTTCGAGGCTGTCCTCAGAGTTTTGGTTGTCTTACCCAGCCTCCCAAATATCTGGGATTATAGGTGCATACTTTTGTTTATTTATTTACTTTTGTGGTGCTGGGGATTAAACACAGTCATCTGTGTGTGCTAGGCAAACACTGTACCACTGAGCTACATGCCCAACCCAGCTTTTATTTTTTTATTCATCAACTTTCAGAATGAAGGTTATAGGGTTTCTTAACTTGTCATTTTAGAAAATGGGTTTATAAATGCCTCTATTCTTCCCTCTTTCTGTATTCCACCTTCCTACAGCTCTACTTTACCACTTCTTTGCTTGCTTCCTTCCTCTTTTTTTTTTTTTTTTTAAAGACATGATCTCAGTAGTTGCCCAGACTGGCTCAAACTCCTTGGCTCATGTTAATCTTCTACCTCCTTAAGAGCTGGAACTATAAGAATCTGGCTATACTTTTTATATTATAAGGCTAATAGGGTAAGTTGTTTTTTTGGTTTGTTTGTTTGGTTTGGTACTGGGGGAATTGAACAGGGGACCTTCTGCTTGTGAGGCAGGCTGCAGAACCACTGAGCTAAATCCCCGGCCCTGGTTAATATTTGTATTCTTTCCTTTACCTACCACCAGGAACTCTCTCCTTATCTCTGTTTGATTGCTATTTTTACTGTACATTCTCTCTGTGCCTGCCATTCAGTTTTTAATGACCTTTAATAGCCAAAGAAATGGATGTGTGCTTAAAGACTTAGCTTAGTAAACTATTTCTTCATTTGTTATTGAATACCAGAATTACAGTTAACAGTGTTATTCATAATAGTGAAAAATTTGAAATGACCTAAGTGATTGACATTAGAGGGTTAGAAAACTAACTCCTTTACAGTTTTAGAGGGAATGCTTTAAGCATTTTTTAAATGATGTAAAAAAATGTTAATATTATAAATTTTACAGTATTAAATGAAAAAATACATACAAATTTGTACAATATCAGCTGACTTTTGTTTAAAATAGCATTATGGGGCTGGGGATTTGGCTCAGTGGTTCTGCTGTCTGCCGCCTGCCTCACAAGCACCAGGACCTGAGTTTGATCCCCAGTGCAAAAAAAAAGAGAACATAAAATAACATTATGAACTATATAACAAATTGACAAGGAACTGCTAGAAGGATCTATATCATATTGTTAACTTGGTGATGGCTTTCTCAGGTGGTGGTGATTTGAGTTTCTTTTTTTTTTCTCTCGCATGTGTATTTTTTAATTATCTAAAAAGAATATGTCACTTCTATAAGCATATTTTCTAAACTAAAGATACAAAGATGCCAGTCATAATTCTTACTGGAATACTCATGTTGAAATAAGGTAGGTGTCCCTGGTAAGAATTTCGTTTGACTGAGGGTGGTGGCTTGTGCCTATAATCCCAGCTCTAGAAGGCTGAGGCAAGAGCTTTAGGCCAGCCTGATCTACATAGTGAGACCTTGTCTCAAAAAAAAACAAAAAAACATTTTTTTTTTCAGTATGTGTGTATGAATTTATTGAATGAGAAAAGTTAAGCGTCAGAGATTCGTACATCTGTGACATTGGTACTTTTACACTTCTGTAATTTTGCACAGAAGCAACTCCTTGGTTCAGTTATATCAAAGGAAAACTCGTACATGGAGCTGTCCTGCAGAAGTTAGGAAACAGCTTCTGTGACAGAGACAGCAGAATTGAGGCCCGCCACAGAAGCAGCCAGCAACAATGCTGTGTTTCACAGTACAGGACCTGAATAAAAGTGTCCTTTGTGCTGGTCTCAGACTGAGAGGTGGAACTTACGACAATTTATGTTATTTCTCCTTAATGGAAATTGAGGCAGTCTAATCTTGCTATCACATGACAGCTATTTATTTGATTTTTGGTAATTTGGGAGCAGCTGTGGGCAAACGATTATTTTGCAAAAAAGAGCCAGGACAGCTGCATTCTGACCCCATCACAAGTGCCTGGGCATACCTAGCTTGCCAGCCGCTATGTTTCTAAACAAGGTATAGTTTCAGCAACTCACCTGCTCTTTATTAATATTTGTAGCTGCTAATAAGCACATAAATGTTTGCAAATGCATTTTTCTAATTCTTTTTTATTATTGTCACCAACATTTATTAGGTACCTACTCCATTCAAAGCACTGTACCAGACCCTGGGTTGTAAACTGTAACGTGGTCAATGTGGATAGACTGCTTTCCTCTTTGACAGGTGGGTCAGCATTAGCTTTATTTTTAGCAGACCAATTTTGAGTGTAAAGGAAGAATGTGGTGCAGAGGCAGCCAAGAGCCGTGTCCCTTTGATCCTAGACTCACCCTTTCTGTTCTTTCTTGGTGTTCATGATGCTTTTTTGCCACACCATGTTCTTCCTTCCAAAGCCTGAAGACTCTTCCCCTTCACGACCCTGTCTCACATCCTGTAAGTCTTGACTTCACAGTGTTTTCTTAGCCCGTGGCAGTTCTCGGTAGAATAGGGTTTGTTCTTTTCATTGATTTATTTAACTTTTTGGATTTCTTGAGATAGAATCTCGCTGTGTAGTTCATGCTGGCCTTGAAGTCACTGTGGAGCCCAGGCTGGCCTCAGACTCACAGTAATCCCTTTGCCTCAGCTTCCCGAGTACTAGAATTACAGGTATGCACCACCATGCCCAACTTATTTATTAATTAATTCTTTCAATGCATTTGGGAAAGCACTTATAACCCAGGGACTTAAAAATATATTTGAATTAGTGTAGTCAGGAATTGAGTAGGTAGTCTTCTGTAAAGAATAAAAGAAAGCTTTACTTTTGATTCTGTACACCTGTAGGGTAGAGAGGAGATGTTAACAACTTTCTATATCTGAAAAAAAAAATTTTTTTTTTTTTTTTTTGGAGAAAGGGTCTCACTATGTAGTTGAGACTGACCTGGAACTCACTATGTAGCCCAGGCTGGTCTTGAACTCAGCGATCCTCCTGCCTCAGCCTCCCGAGTGCTGAGGTTACAGGCATGTGCCACCATGCCTGGCTCTGAAATATTGACTTATTATGGAATAGTGAATTATTATATGAATCCCCATTAGAAATTCCTTTAACAGTGTTACATACTGCCTGTGATTAGAAGCAAGTCATTTCAAAACTTAAATATAGAACTTCACTGTTCATTGTGACAGCCACATGCCAAATTTAAATAAAATTAAAGTTAAAATAAATTAAAAATTTTTTTTCTTAGCAAGAGTTCTCACATTTCAATGCAGTCTCAGTAGCCACACGTGGCTGTGGTTACTGTTTGGGACAGAGCAGAGTTAGAACATGACCATCATTGCAGGAAATTCTGTTGGATGGTGCTAATCTAGAGCCAATAAAAGAGTTGACACATTTTAAAACATCTGAGGGAAGTAGATTCACCTAACTATTCTCTTTTGTGCCAGTTGAAGAATTTTAAACCCCCCAAATTCCTTGTACATTCTTTTCATTTTTCCTTTGGTTGTGACACCCTCTAGTGTTTCAATTTTGTTATAGCAGTATTGTCATGAAATGGTCTGATGTTTGATTTAAGCCAGAATCTTTTGGAAAACTATGTATATGCATTTTTCTAGGAAAAAAAAAAAAGGCTATGGCTTTTTCTTACCTTCAAAAGAGTCTGTGGTTAAAAAAAAGGCAGAACTGCTCTCTACAGAGGCTCTCATATAGTCAAAACTCCTTGTGTGAGCTGTAAACATTATTTCTTCCAAGCTCAGCACTCAGCAGGCTGAGGCTGGAGGATCACTTCTTTGAGGACATCCTATCTCAAAAACAGCAACCACAAACAAAACTCAGAGGTAGCATTATTTCTTCCAGGATTTAAAAAAAGAAATTATGTGTCCTTGTATGTGAAATAATATAAGAAGTTATATAGTACTTATTGAATACTGTGTCTCATTTAAGCCCTTTTACAGAGAGCAACTTAATTGGTTCCCCACAGTAATCCTACAAAGTAGATTCTGTTATTCTTCCCCATTTGACAGATGAGCAAACTCTAAGGCATAGGGGCCACAGGAAGACAGTAAATGGAAGAGCAGGGGTTCAAATCCTGTATTTGGCTTCAGAGTCTGTAGCAGTGAGGATCAGTGTTGAAGTAGATAATGAAGCAGAGTGCCGGGGAGATTTCCCAGACCCTTGTGCACACTGGCTCCTGTGTGCAGTAAGAAAAATGCTTAAAACTTAGAGATAAAACTGTACTTGTATCTCCTATGTCTCTTTTTTTGTTTTGTTCTGTTTTTGGGGGAGTTGTTTTGTTTTATTTTTCTTGTTTGTTTGTTTTTGGTGCTGGGGCTCGAACTTGGAACCTTGCGCTTGCGAGGCAGGCAGCAGCACCACTGAGCTAAATCCCCAGCCCTCATATTTCTCTTTTTATTTATGCACACTTCTCACTTGTAGGTGGGTGTCCCATTTCTCTCTTTGTGAGGCATTTTATAGTCTTTTTATGATTCGTTAAACCCCAAATTTTGTGCTAAACTTCATCAGTGTATGGACACAAAAACCCTAATGATGGCTTTATACAAATGGCCCCAGAATCACTTCTTTTTTTCTTTGTTTGTTTTTGTTTTTTGAGACAGGGTCTCACTATGTAGTTGAGACTGACCTGGAACTCATTATGTAGCCCAGGCTGGTCGGGAACTCAGTGATCCTCCTGCCTCAGCCTCCAGTGCTGGGATTACAGGCGTACGCTGCCACACCTGGCCAGAATCACTTCTTTATTGAGGTTATAAGAAGCCCAGACTGCTGCTCAGCAGTGCTCTATGAATAATTTCTAATGAGAGTGCATATTTTCTTTCCTTTGCATCAATCTGGGCCCAAAAAACCATGTGAAGTATTTCAGAGGTTAACTCGTAAGAATTGATCACACAGGTGTTGGAAGGCTGAAAAAAGAAAAGGTAGGCAGTGAACTAATCCAGACAGGAAGCAGCTAACCCCCATAGGCTTGGAGAATAGAAGAATAGAATCTAGGAGCTCAGAGTAGCCGCACACAGCTGGCTGGCTGACTGGAGAGGGATGCCCTGCAGCTGGGGCTTAACCACCACCAGGGCAGGAGCCAGGGTTCAGCTGGAGAGTGGGAAGAGCAGCCTCTGGTACTGGAGTAACGCTGATAGGAATGAGAGCAGCAAGGGAGTAGTACTTCTTCCCTCTTGAGCTCTTCCCATACAAAACTGCAGGAATCTGACAATCAAGTCTGAGAAATATGATTGGCTGACTGAGGCCAGAGCAGTGTGCAGAGCAGCTCTCAGCAACCCCACATTGTGTATCTGTGGATTTGACTGAAATATTGAAAAATATTCCTATGCATTAGATTTGACCTTAGGGTTCAGAAGAGTTTAGGATTTCAAGTACCACTGTATTGGAACTTGGGGATAATATTGAATGAATATTATCAGTACAGTGCACCTGTACTGAACATGGTATAGATGTTTTTCTTGTCATTGTTTTCTAAAGAAATAAGTTAACAACTACCTTACATAGCATTTACACTGTATTAGATATTATAAGTGATCTTGATGGTTTAAACTATGGAAAGGTAAGCATAGGTTTCGTGCAAATATTTTGTCATTTTAAATAAGGGGACTTGGACATCCTTGAATTTTGGTATCCATGAGGGTCTTGGAGCCAATCTGGAAATGAGAGATAAGAAATAAGTATCCTGCACAACCTTATAGGGAAGTTATGGAAACTGGTAATTGCCTGCACCTAGGTTTAGTAATTAAAATGTGAACCAAATTACACTCAAGCATGCATTAAGGGATGAATTGTGACAGGTGCTATTTAGAGAGACTTCATGTACCCAAGTCCTGCTTTCGGTGAACTTATGACAGATAGTCATGAAATCATGAGGAAATACTCATTTTTTAGTGATTATAAAGTTATACGGTAAAGCTGGTTACATATTATATAAGGGCATCATTATTAACCAGACTATTGGGTTAGTATAAATATTAATGACTATCTACAAATTTAATCACTATATTGAGATAAAAATACTGTATGATTATAACCATATCAACTTCTGAGCCTGGCATGGTGCATACCTGTAATCCCAGCACTCTGGGTGCCTGAGGCAAGAGGATAGGAAGTTTAAGGTCAGCCTGGGCAAATTAGTGAGACTCTGTCAAAATAAACAATAAAGGGCTGAGGATGTAAGTCAGTACAAAAACCCTAGGTTCAGTATTATCAAAGCAGTAATACCCCTGGAACTCCAGAATGTCTATACCATTTTTCTTAATTTATCAAACTTGGATCTTACTTTCTTCTTTGAAATACATGGATTACTAGTTTATAATATACCTGCATTTTTCCATCTGTTTTATTGCTTGTTTTTTGAAGCAAAATCTGGCTGTATAGACCAAGCTAGCCTTGAATTTATTATGTAACTCTATAGGCTAGTCTAAAACTCACAATCCTTCCTCAGTCTTCCCTAGTGTAGATAGAGACCATTGCCCTGAGCTTTCCCCCCTTTATTTTTGGTAGTTACATTGTAATGTTAAATTCTTCCATCTCATACGGGTATTATCTGTTGCCTGCTCCACTATCAGGAAAAGTACATATTGCTTCCCCTCCTACGTCCCAATTTCTGTCAGGCTTATATTTCTCTCCCCCTCTCCCTTCTCCCCTCTCCCTCCCTCCTTCCCTCCCTCATTCCTTCTCTCTCTCTCTCCTTCCCTCTCTCTCTCTCTCTCTCTCTCTCTCTCTCTCTCTCTCTCTCTCTCTCTCTTTCCTGGTATGGGGATCAAACTCGGGCCCTTGGGCTTGCAATACAGGTGGAGGAACTGCTCTGCTAAAAAACCAGCCCCCCCCCCCCCCCCCCCCCCC
>NW_022900916.1:37471474-37507007 GCF_012274545.1 Fukomys damarensis | reverse complement strand
CTCCCTCCCCTCCTCCTCCCCCTCTCTCACTTTCTCTCTCTCCCCCCTAGTCGTATGAGACAGGTTTTCCCCCTACAAATCACATATCACTCTTTATAAGAGAATATTCACAGTCAAATGGTTTCTTCAGTCTTTAGCTCCATTTTTACTCAAAATTAAGCCACATATTACCTTGCTTCTGTTTTCACTCTGACTTTTTGTGCAATTATTTGTTTTTCCTTCTGTGGTGCAATTTTGATCCCTTACTGTGTCCCCCAAGAAGCAAGCCTCATCATTTGTTGGCTTTAGGCTTTTATTTTGTCCTGTTGAGTGTAATTTCTATATATAGTTGAGATTCTAGATGTGTCCAAGAATGTAAATTGGGCCTCTCTAGGTTTTCCTGTACACACAGGCTTAGTTTGAGATTTTCTTGTAGGCTGTCCTTGCAGTTTTTCTTTTGATATGATAATGCTATTGATTGGACTAATGCTTTCTTTTACATTTGGTTATACTTTGATTAGATTTCCTGGGCTTTTCTTTCTACTTTGATTTTTAAAATACTCTGCACTTAATCTCATCCATTATGTGTGGATTAAATTAAATTTAACTCCCTTGGACATTTCTTCTGAATTCCAGTAGCTCCCCAGGTATTATTGACCCTAAGTACCAGGTGTTCTGAGCAGTCCTTTTTTGTGCTCTTTTCCTCTGTCTTTGGTCCACTGTAATTGATTCGGAAGGGCAAAAGTAAACTCTGTACCAGATTGTACCCCAGGTGATGGCAGATCAGTCCAAGAAAGAGACTTTCGTTGTAACATTGTTATCATGATATTATTTGAGGGAATTATTTTTTTGAGAAAATAAAGTGTTGACTGATTTGTTGAATACCCCTAGCTCGGGCAGGCTAGAAAGGTAAGTAAGGCTTTTTATTCAGTTCATTGCATAGGTACTGTCATCTTACTTCTCAGTGATTCATAAGTATCCCTGTCAGCTCCATCTAGGTCCCTACCCACTGCAGTGCTGGCCAGTGCTGGGCATGGAACCCATTCATACTGGTGAAACACTGAGATATGCCCTACTCATTGGCCTGTGTTTTATGTACTGTCAAGAAATTGTAGGGGCTGGGGATTTAGCTCAGTGGTTCCACCGCATGCCTCGGAAGCAAGCAAGGGCCTGAGTTCCATACCCCGCACCAAAAAAAAAAGAAAGAAAGAAAGAAAGAAAGAGAGAGAGAGAGAGAGAGAGAGAAAAAAAAAAAAGGAAGGAAGGAAGGAAGAAAGAAAGAAAGAAAGAAAGAAAGAAATTATGGTAGAGGCATTGGTTTCCTAGTTCTTTATGCCTAAAAGAAATGTATTTCAGTTGCTGGAGTTAATACAGTATAGGGCTTTGTAGTAAAAATGTCTTGCACATAATTAAGGAAACCATATCCTCAGAGATGGATGTCTAATTTAAAGATGAAATTGAGGCTCAGTGCCTGTGAGACTAGTCTGATAATAATAATGAATCAGAAAGAATGGAATCACAAAGTCCCATGGATTCTGACATCATTATAATTAATATGCTGGGCACTGTATTCTTGTCTTTATCTGGATCATTTAATTTAATCCTTACATCATCCTTTTGAGGATAGATAATGTCTTTTTTTTTTCCACTTTAAAAAAAAATGACAGAATTGAGGCTTAGAGGTTATTAACTAACTTGCATAGGAGTTCTGGAAATCCTGTCTGCTGTTTTTAAAAATGTACATTGTCTACTATATTTTCACCTATTAGCAATTCTCATCAGTTTTGCTAGCCAGAGAATCAGACTCCTTATGGATGAAAGCTAAAGTGCTTCACTAAGAGGAGTGGAATGTGAGATCTCTAGCAGTATGTGCATGTCAGTCATATCTGGCTTTAGACAACCTGCTTAATTTGTGATTTTATGAAAGCAACATTTACAAGTATCTCACTCAGGCTCAGGAAAGCTAGAAGTACCTTTATCTTTGCATTTTAGAGTGTGCAGAATACAAATGGTTAGAAAGACTGGAGAGTGAGGTGGGTGAGGGAGGTGGAAAGAGATGAGGCACTAGGCAAAAATGACAAGCTTGTGAGGCAGGCATTCCTATTGATTTATGCTGTGAGCTCCATTCTGGAGCAAAGAATTGAAATCCATTATGACAAGTGCACAGCGTACAAATCCCTTTGAAAAGCAGTTAGATGCCATCTAATCCCTAATCATTTAAAAACAATTTTGAAGTACCCAGCATTCTAAAATGCCCTAAGCAATTTGCCTCTTAGCCTAGAAGAATAGTGAAATGATGGAAAAATAGCATTTTACTGGTATTTTCCTCTCATGTGTTTTTAATTGTGTGATGTGGTATGTTAAATTACATTTAAAATAAGTAAATATCTGGGGGCTATGATATATCTCTTGGTTATTCTAAAACTCACACCCAAACATAGGATATGGAAGAAATAGGGCAGTTTGTCAGGTACCTTTGTTTAAAAATTTTTTTTCTTAAAAATGTGCACCAATTTCAGACTTTTAGAAAAATTGCAAGAATAATACAAAATTCTCATGTACTTTTAAATTTCCAAATGTTAACATTTTACCTTGTTTTCTTTCCCCTTTAAAAATCTCTATTAGATACATCATCTTTTACCAAAAACCTTTTTAAAAACTTGGTGTGGAGAAAGGAGAGTATTCGTTTTTTTTATGAAAGGAGTTTGCCACACAGAGACACTGGGCTTGGGAGATGACCTCAAGCAGGAAAGTAAGTTTATATGATAGTGGAGTGGTTCCTCATGTTTTTGGATTTGTGGCACCTTATGGTTGTTTTATTCTGTAGTTAAAATGAATTTTATTTTGAAATACAGAATTTTCCTTGAGCTAATTGAATAAGCCCAAAGTAAATAATTACTGGGTTAGAAGAATGAGTTGTCATATTTATAATGGTTTAAGAGTGAAAAGAGATGATTAAAAGGTAGCGCAAGAGAGAAAGATTGGAAATTGCACAGGAATATAAAACAGGATCAAAAGTCTCAAATTAAAGCAAGAATTTGGTAATCTACATGGAAACAGTTGACCTGAAAAAGAAATTCAGCAAGGTGGGGCTTAAGGAAGCAGTTACTCAGCAGTATAAAGGGTTTTAGAAATCCTCAAAATGGAAAATGAGACTTTTACACAATAGAACAGAGTAAAAAATAAGACCTTTGCATAGACAGTTATTTTTTTCCATATAGCCATAAAAAGTCTATTTCTATATCTATATGGTTACCATTTCTTTTGATAAACTCTAGATATGCATTGTTGTCTATTATTATAATCAAATTTCAGATTTTTGTATGTATTTGTGAGGGTTTATACAAGTAGAGAAATTAATGTACAAGGTAAACACTCAACTTTTCAGTGTAGATCAAAATTTAAAATACACATGTCCTTTAAAGCCAAGATTTTTACATTCAAAAATTTATTCTTATAACAATTATCAAGTACTTGGGTACTGGGGATCGTGAAATTTTTAATAAACATAATCAGGGCTAGTTTTATTCTTTAGGATTAGTCACTTATTCTTTGTATGGAAGTTATGCTGCTGTAAGGGATTTTTTTCTTTAATTGCAAGTTGTGACAAAGTGTAGATAACAATTTTACTGTCTTAGCCATTTTAAAGCATATAGTTCAGTCATATTAACTACATTTATGTTATACATGGGGTCTCTGGAACTCTTTGTATTACAAAACAGAAACTTTATCCATTAAACATTCCCTCTTTGCCTTTCTCCTTAGCCTCAGGCAACTACTTTTCTTTCTGCAGCTATGATTTTGACTATACCCATTACCTTATATAAGTGGAGTCATATGGTATTTCTCATTATGACTGACTTATTTCACTGAGCAAAATACTCTTTAAGGCTCATTCATGTTATAGCATGTGCTAGAATTTCCTTTTTTAAAAACTAACTTCAGGGACTGGGATGTAGCTGAGTGGTGCCACACCTGCCTGGCAAGTGCAAGGTCCTGAGTTTGAGCTCTGATACGAAAAAAACAAAACAAAACAAAACAAAAAACTAGTTTCAAATAGACTGTATTTTAGAGCTGTTTCCAGTTATAGAAAAATTGAATGAATGATACAGAAATTTCTCATATGCCCCCTACTCTCTTATATACACACTGCCTCCCCCACCATCAACATCCTACACCAGAATAGTACATTTGTTCTAATAGATGAGTCTACATTCTCACATCATTCTCACCCAAAGCCAGTAGTTCAAATAAGGGTTCACTTTTTTGGTGGGGGGTATGTGTTGGGGATCCAACTTGGGACATTGCACTTGCAAGGCAGGCAGCAGAACCACTGATCCCTGGTCCTAGGATTCACTCTTGATGTTACGCATTCTGTGTATTTGGACAAATGTGTAATGTCACAGATTCACCATTATAATATTGTACATAGTAATTTCATTGCCCTGAAAATCCTGTGCCTTCTATTCATCCCTCTTTTCCCTCCAGTTCCTGTAAATCTCTGACCCTTTCACTGTCTCCATAGTTTTGCCTTTTCTAGGTCACATACTTGAGAATTTTTTTTTTTTTTTGGTATGGGGGATTGAACTCAGGTCCTTGTGCTTGCAAGGCAGGCAGTGGACCACTGAGCTAAATCCCCAGCCCTTCTTGAAATCATATAGTATATAACCTTTTCAAATTTGCTTCTTTTACCTAGTAATTCATTTAAAAGATTCTATATATTTTAATGGCTTTTAGGTCATTTCTTTTTAGTGCTGAGTAATATTTCATTGTCTGAATGAACAACATTTTTGCATCTGTCCACTTACTGAAAGACATCGCAGTCACTTCCAAGTTTTAGCAGTTGCAAATAAAGGTCTAAAAACATGAGTAAAAAAAAAAATTGAAAAAAACAAAGCCGGGCATGGTGGCGCATACCTATAATCCCAGCACTCGGGAGCTGAGGCAGGAGGATCGCTGTGAGTTTGAGACCAGCCTGGGCTACTCAGTGAGACTCTGTCTATAAATCAATCAATCAATCAATCGATCACAAACAAACAAAACCACCAGTGTGGGGCTGGGGATTTAGCTCAGTGGTGCTGCCACCTGCCTCACAAGTGCAAGGGCCTGATTTTGATCCCCAGTACAAAAAAAAAAGAAGTTTGATTATAAAAACACCAGTGTACACATTTTCATATAGACTTGAAATTTTTAATTCTCGGGGTAAATACCAATGATAGTAATTGGGGATCATATTTTAAAAGTATACTCTGCTTTGTAAGAAATTGCCAAATTGTCTTTGAAAGTGACTGTGCAGTGAGTGAGAGTACCTATTACACGTTTATAACAGCATTTGGTATTGCCAGTGCTTTGAGTTTTACCCATTCCTATAGGGTATAGTGATGTCTTCCTTTGGTTTTAATTTGCAGTTTACAAATGGCATATGACCAACATTTTTTCATGTGTTTATTTACATCAGTGTACCTTTTTTGGTGAGATACCTCTTCAGGTCTTTTGTCCATTTTAAAATTGGGTTGGCCATTTTCTTATTGTTGAGTTTTAAGAATTCTTTATTTTGGATATCAGTCCTTTACTAGACATTTCTTTTTGTTGATATTTTCCCCCAGTCTGTGGGTTTGTCTTTGCATTCTCTTGATATTATCTTTCACAGAGCAAAAGTCTTTATTTTAATAAAGTCCAGCTTATTAATTTTTTAATGTATCTTGACTTTGGCATTGTATTTTAAAAGTCATTGCTAGATTTTCTAGGTTGTCTAGATTTTCTCACGTGTTATCTCCTGGGATTTTTACTGTTTTGAACTTTGTACTTGGCTGTATCATCCATTTTGAGTTTATTTTTGTGAAGACTGTAGGATCTGACCAGGCACAGTTGTGTGTTCCTGTGTAATAATCTCAGTTACTGAGAGGCTGAGACAGGAGGATCCTTTAAGTCTAGGAATTCAAGGCCAGCCTGGGCAAAATGCCAAGAGTGCACCCCACCCCCGGCCAAAGGTCTGTGTATTAGCCTTTTCCTGCCACTGGGACAAAATGTTCAACACCTGAAAATTAAAAGAAGAGGTTTATTTAACTCATAGTTTCAGAGAGTTCAGTCCATAGTCAACTAGCTCCAAGGCAGAAATAGCATGGTGGAAGGGCATGGCAGAAGAAAGCTGCTCAATACATCACAGCTAGGAAGAAGAGAAAGAGCTAGAGATAGATATATCTCTTCTAAAAGCATGCCCTTCCATGATGCACCTCCAGTCGGGCCTGCTAAGAACTCATCAGTGGATTAACCCACTGATAAGTACAGCATCCCCATGATCCTGTCACTTTCCTGAAGCCCCACCTCTGAACACACAAGACTTTAGGTGTACATTTTTTAACTAAATCTTAGCAGTATGTAGCTAGATTCTTTTTTTTTTTTTTTTTTAATTTGTGGATGTACTTTTGTTCTGGCACACATTTTTTAAAAGACTTTATCTGCTAAGCCTTTGTATTGATTTTGTTCTTTTGTCATAAATCAATTGACTATATTTATAGGGGTCTATTTATGTCGTCTCTGTTCTGTTACATTGACCTAATTATTTTGTCCATACTGTACGGTCCTGATTACTGTAGGTTTATATAGTAAGTCTTGGAATCAGATAGTGTCAGTCCTCTTACTTTGTTCTTCAGTATACTCTTGGCTATTTTGGATCTGTTGCCTCTCCTCTCTCATACACATTATTCTCAGTTTGTTGATAATGGCAAGATAATTTTATTGAGATTTTCATTGAGATTACGTTGAATCTAGAGATGAAAGAACTGATGTATTGACAGTATTTAGTCTTCCTTTCCACAGACATAGACTATTTATTTAGTTCTTTGATTTTTTAATCAGAGTTTTATAATTTACCTCATGGATTTTATTCATATTTTATTAATAATTATACCTTAGTATTTAACTTTTTGGGGGGGCTGATGTAAATAGTGTCATATTTTGATTTTTAAACTCTGTTTCTCATTGCTGATACACAGGAAGATACTGACTTTTGTATATTTATCTTGTATCTTGCAACTTAGTTCTAATTGCTTTTGGTTACAGGAATTCTTTGTTGATTGTTTTAGATTTTTTTTTATATAGGCACTCATATCATCTATTTCCAAAGACAGTTCTGTTTCTTCTTTCCCAATCAGGATGCCCTTTATTTCTTTTCTTTCTTTCTGTCTTTTTTTTTAATCCTCCTGCACTAGCTAGAACTTCCAGTTCAGTGCTAAAGAAGTGGTGAGAGGAAACATCCTTGTCTTGTTCCTGATTTTCATGGGAAGTGTCTAATTTCTCACCATTATTACAATGTTAGGTGTAGGTTTTTTGTAGATGTTCTTTGTCAAGTTAAAGACGTTCCCCTTTATTCCTAATTTGCATTCTTTTCCTTTTTAAGGCTGAATAATACATGGTATATATGTACCACATTTTGTTTCCCATTCACCCATTGATGGACACTTGGGTTGCTTCCACCTTTTGGCTATTGTGAATAGTGCTGCTATGAACATGGGTATACAGATATCTCTTTGAGATCCTGCTTTCAGTTCTTCTGGGTAAGTACCAGAAGTGGAATTGATAGATCATATGATAGTTTTATTTTAAAGTTTTTGAGGGGTCACTGTGCACAACTTTTTATACAAAAATGTTCACTGCGCTGATGTTTTTAATAGCATATTGGAAGCAGCCTTCATCAGTAGGTGATTGGTTACATAAATCATGATATATCCATATAATGAATTTTCTATAGCTATTTTAAAAGGACATGGTAGATGTGTCCACTTCAACATGTCAAAAATGTCCAGATGTAATATAACAAAGGCAAACAATATATTTGATTCAAACCTGTGCTCCATTTTTTTCAAGAATAATGAACTTTTAGAGAAGGGAAGGAACTTACAAGTATGATAGATAGGAAAGCAAACTTTTAACTTGCTGCTTTACAAATTATTGCATCATTTTAGGGTTTGCAAGAAGCGCAGTTTTGTAAATGGAAAAATTACTTGAATAATTGTATTTTGGGATAAAAACATTTAGCTCCCATTTGTCTTTGAAATACAAAGAAAGTGTTAAATAGTTATTTACTAAGTGTTTTATCTCTACAATGTCACATTCTAATCCCTGGATACTTTAAATATCTTTCACTGTTATATTTAAATATCTTTTTATTGTTATATGTATCAGGGGGATTTATTGTTCTGTGACTGCACAGGAGCGAATTTCCATCAAAATGATTTTTCACATCAGGAAAATGTTCCATCGTTTTTATGTCATATTTGAATGATGTTTTCTATTTTCTGTGCCTGGGTGTGGTGAGATAAGTGGTAAAATCAGGGGCTTGTCAAAATTTGTCTGCTGTTGAAGCAAGTACCACTTAGTTTAACTTTGTGTTACATTACATACTGAGTCCTCTTCTTTTCTTTTTTTTCCTGGCAGTGGATCTTCATGGAGGAACACGGAGTAACCCAGACTGAACACATGGCGACCATAGAAGCCCATGCAGTGGCCCAGCAGGTACAGCAAGTCCATGTGGCCACTTACACTGAGCACAGCATGCTGAGTGCTGATGAAGACTCCCCTTCCTCCCCCGAGGACACCTCCTATGATGATTCAGATATACTAAACTCCACTGCAGCCGATGAGGTGACAGCCCATCTGGCTGCTGCAGGTAATGCTTGGATTGGAAGTTGTTATTGTTATTGGTTGTTGTTGTTCTTGCTTTGCTTGCGCTGCCATGCTAACTGAAAGAGCTTAGGATTCAGACTCTCATGTTTATCTTCATGACTTTTTTTTTTAAGTGTTAGAGATCAAACTCAGGGCCTCTGGCATGCCCTTATCACTACATCCTCAGCCCCTGAAAAAAAAAATTTTTTTTTTTGGTGTGGGGGATCGAACTTGGGACCTTGCACTTGTGAGGCAGGCAGTGGCACCACCACGCTAAATCTCTTGCCCCCTCAAAATTTTTTGTTACATTTCTGACTTAAGGAGCCTAAATTATGCTGAAGTTTGAATTCTATATTTACTGTTAGTGTTATGGTTTGGTTTGATTTTCTTATCCATTTTGACAGTCTTTTGGCTTTGTTGTTGTTGTTTTGAGACAGGGTGTCTCACTGTGAACTGGCCTTGAAATCATTCTGTAGCGCAGGCTAGCCTCAAAGCAATCTTCCTGCCTCAGTCTCCTAAGTGCTGGCGTTATAGGTATGCACCGCCACACCCAGTCATTTAAGCTTCATTTTATGTAGTTTCTTCTTCTAATTTATTAATTTTCCCCTTAGTTGTCTAAGATGCTTTAAAATATACCCATTGTATTTCTAATTTCAATAATTGTTAATAGTTTTGGTTGGTGTTTTTTTTTTTTCTCCCTAGATTTAGGATTGGGGGGTGGAACCCAGGGCCCTTGTGCATGCTAGAAAAGTACTTTCCCACTGAGCTACAACCCAAGCCCTAGAATTTCTAGTATGGTTTTATTTTCCTCCAGAAAATACTGTTAACACTTCCCAGTTGCATAGTGAAATAAAAAGCTTTTCAAAATTCTCCATGAGTACAATTAACATGATTTTACTGATAACTCAACTTTAAACTTTTTCTCCTCTCTTGCTATTACTCTCTCTCTCTTTTTTTATTGTACTTGGGATTGAACCTAGGGCCTTTGCACTGAGCTATAATCCCAGTCTTGAGTGGGTAGGGGGACTACTGGGAGATTTAACCCAGGTTTTTCTACCTCCACTCCCCCAACCCTTTTCTTTTGAGACAAGGTTTCCCTAAACTGCCCAGGTGGAGTCAGTCTTGTGATTCTCCTTCTTCAGCCTCTCAGAGTGCTGAAATTACAGGGCAAGCAACTGCACCTGGCTCCCAGGCCTGTTTTAAAATTTGAGGTGAGTTCTTGTTAAGTTGCTAAATTGCCCAGGCTGGGTTTGAACTTGCAGTACTCCTGCCTCAGTCTCCCAGAGTGCTGGGATCATAGGTATGAATCTCCATATTGGTTATATTTAAATAAATGTGCTAGGAAAGTTATTTTTAGAAATAATTTTGAGCCTAGAATGTTGTCATTTTCATCTAGAGATGATATTGTCATTTTCATCTGCCAGATGCCTGAGGGTACTAGCAGTCTTGAATGATCTTAACCCAATTTACGTTTTGAGATTTTCTCTGTGTACGAAATGATTTAATGCTGAGCTATTAATTATAATTTTAAATCATTTATGTACATTATATATTTAGCACCATGATGTGAAAACTTCATGTAAATTATGCCTGGTTGGGTCTAGTGTTGTATAAGGGGTATTGATGTTAGAAATATTTAGGAGAAGCTGAGCCAGAAATCAGTGATTAAGAATGGCCCACATGGGGCTGGGGATTTAGCTCAGTGGTGCTGCCACTTGCCTCACAAGCGCAAGATCCCGAGTTCAGTTCCCATTATTTAAAAAAAAAGAATGGCCTACATGCCAACATTTTAAATATATGTGCTGTATTTAAGGGGAAGAAGACAGATGCAGTGAATGATCTTATTACTATGAGTTATTATCCACAATGTAATTTCTGGAATGCTAGCCCTAGTGGTAGAGTGCTTGCCCAGCATGTGTGAGGCCCTGGGTTCTATTCCAGTGCTACCAAATTTTTAAGAAGGACTTTGTGGCAAAACGCACAATATATTTTTAACATATATTTTGTGAAATTTTTAAATTTTCCAGAAGAGGGCAGCCTAACATAATAAATGCAGATCAACTTCTATAAAGCAAAATGGTTTTGAGACTTGGTTTTGTGGTATTACTAAACTTCCTTGTCTCAGTGTTAAGGTTAGGAGATGGCTGGGGATGCAGCTCAGTGGTAGAGTGACTACCTAGCATGCATAAGGGCCTAGGCTTGATTGTCAGCATCCCCAACCCCTCTGAAAAAATAAAAGAAAAGGTCAGGGAAGGATTTTAGTCTAACATTTTCATTTATCTGATTTGGAAATGAACACCCAGCTGGTAGAAATGACTTACTGTTTCATCACTCAACAACTATTGAGGGTTTATAATACTAGACATAAATTCTATGAACAAGACAGCCAAGAACTTGCTTCTGAAGGAACTTTCAGTCCATCGGTGGAGTAGAAATAGTAAAAGGTCTAAAAATAGCACAATGAAGTCAACAGGTAATATAAACAATATTGCAAGATAGTCAGACTTTTTCGCATCAACTACCAATATGAATTTTAGAGAACTTCTTAAGCAAATTTGAATTTAGTCTTTTATTTTCTTTGAAGTGTGAAGGGACAGGGTAACAAATTAAAGAAATGGAGAAAGAATTCACATGGTCTATAGTCATAATTAATACCTTATGAGTAATGTTTTGGTAAGTTATCCAACAAATAGAAAATACTTGACTATTTGAATGTAAAAAGTATCAAGAGTGACATGACAGACACTTACCCAGCTTTGTCAGTTATGTTTTGACATATTACTTAAGCTTGATTTATTTTAAGAAAAATTACTGATGTGGTTGAAACTTTCAATGAAATGTTCTTCTTTTTAATCTTGTACTTTCCCCTCCACTGAGGTAACTGTTATTTGGATTTGATCTTTATCATTTGCTTTTATTTTTTTTCTCCCCGTGTACAAGCATGTATCATTAAACATGTTTATGTGTTTTTTTTGTTTTTTTGGTTTTTTGTTTTTTCTTTTTGGTACCAGGTGTTGAACTCAGGACCTTGCGCTTCCCAGGCAGGTGTGACACCACTGAGCTAAATCCCCAGCCTCATTAAACATGTTTAACATTGTTTTGCATGGTTTTACTTTTTTTTTTGTACTGGGGATTGAACTCACGACCTTGGGCTTTCAAGGCAGGCATGGTACTACTAAGCTAAATGCCTAGCCCTGCATGTTTTACATTTAAGGATATCGCGCTAATCCTACATTTCTGTAATATGTTTCTTTCATTTAGCATTTTTCTGAGAATTCATCCAAGTTGATTATGTTGATATATGTTTTAATTTTACTTGTTATTTGGTATTGCATTTGTTATCTGAATATCTCTTTTGGTAGGTACCAATTTTTGCTATTAGAATTGCTGCAGATAATAATTATTTTACATGTTTTATTGTCTACATATGTGATTTCTCTGTGACCCAAAATAAATAAATGCACATATAACTAAAATAATACCTACCCCATTTTCAGTTGATACACTGTATGATATGGCCCAATTTATTTTATTTTATTAGAAAAAGCACTTCTCAGGGCCTGGGGATTTAGCTCAGCGGTTCGGTGGCCTGCCTCGCAAGCGCAAGGACCCAAGTTCGATCCCCGGTACCACAGAAAAAACACTTCTCATGAATCACTAAAGGGTCACAACTTGCATTTTACAAAACACTAGTTGAGGGGAATTGAAGGACCAAAGGCAGGCACATTTTCACCTTTACTAAATATTGCCAAATGTCTTTCCAAATCACTATGAATTTACCTTCCTACAAAGAGTGTACTAGAATGCCTGTTGTTTTTTATCCTCCAGATCCTCAAGATCAATTTGTATCTGTCTTTTTCATTTTTGTCCACCTGGAGGAGATGAAACAGTATCTCAGTATTGGTTTAACTTGCATTTCTCTGAGCTATAGTTTTATTTTTCCATGTGGGCAATCCACAACATAGTTTTGGTAGTCTTTTATTTTCCACCTGTATCTACTGAGACAAGAAGGTGGCTATGAACTTTACAATTTGGTTGTATTGGTTTAATTATTTATCCTTGTGTAGGTCCATCATTTTCAAATAACTGTAGCTTTATAGTGATTATTTAATATGTGGTAGGATGAGTGTTCCCCCGACCTCTAGTTCTTAATGATTTCTAAATTGTTTTGCATGCTGGGCATGAAAGCACACACCTATGATCCCAGTACTCGGGAGATTGAAGCAGGAGGATTGCTGAGAGTTTGAAGCCAGCCTGGGCTACATAGTGAGTTCAAGACCACTCTGAAAAAAAAAATTGTTCTGCTTGTTTTTGGCCATTACAGTTCTATTTTAAAATTAAGATCAGGGGCCGGGGATTTAGCTCAGTGGTTCGGTGGCCTGCCTTGCAAGTGCAAGGACCCGAGTTCAATCCCCGATACCAAAAAAAAAAGAATAAAATTAAGATCAGTTTAAATTCCACAGAAATCCTTATTAGAATTTTCATAAATTGATAAAATCCAGCAGCTTTATCCATAATAGTCTCAAACTGGAAACAACCCATGTGTCCATCAGTAAGATAATGAGTAAACATGTTGGTGTATCTTCATAATGGAATGTTACTCAGCAATAAAAAGGAACAAACTACTTTTAGATAGAGCAACATGGTTGAATCTAAAAATATTAATTTAAGTGAAAGAAGTCTTACTCAAAAGAGTATATACTATATAATTCTGTTTATTTGGAGTTCTAGAATAGGAAAGACTAACATAGAATGAAAAAAATCAAAATAGTCTCTCTGGGAGGTAAAGGTGAGAATTGTCTCGGAAAGGATATGAAATAACTCTCTGTGGCTATATCTTCAGAGAAGATTGGGTTTCATAAACATAGTGTACATTTTTAAAAAAGATGTATCAACCCAGGCATGGTACATGTGTGAAATCCCAGCACTTGGGAGGCTGAGGCAGGATTGCCTCGAGTTCGACTACATAGTGAGTTAAGGACCAGCGTGAACTACAAAGTGAGAGACCCTTTGTCCAAAAAAAAAAACGCGTGGGGGAGGAATAATCAACCTTAAACCTTAAAGAAAGGAAACTTTGCTGTACGTGACAGCATGAACGAAATTCAAGGACATTGTGATAACTGAAATAAGATAGTCAGAGACACAAATACTTCATGATTCCATATAGATGAGGTAGTTAAACTCATAAGAACAAAGACCATAGTGGCTCCTGGGGCCTAGGGAAGGAGAAATGAGTTGTTCAACAGATCGTTTCAGGCTGGGGATGTAGCTCAGTGCCAGAGCACTTGTCCTGCATGTACAAGGCCTTGTCTCAGTTTTTAGTGTGGGAAAAAAAAACTAAAACATAAACCAGATAATTTCAGTTATGTATGATAAAAAAGTTACATGTTTTTTCTGCCATTCCATAAAATAAAATACTGGAAGGAAAAATGCATCAATAAATACTATTTTTTCCCTGTCATATTTTTAATGATGGAAAGGATAAAACCATATCTTTTGAGTTATATTTAAGTTAGACTAATAAATAATACTACTAATCAACATCTAGGTTTACAGGAAAGCTTGTTTTAATTCAGCCACTTAGAATATACTTGCTGGTATAAATGAGAGTAGTTTAATTTTCATTTAAACCATTTATAGGGTTCACCATTTAGTGAAGGTAAAATGCCTTTTTAAAAAGAAAAAAAATGTCTGATATTTTGAGATGCCAGGTATCAGAGTCCAGTATTATAGTTCATTTGGGTTACCTTTCATTTATCCTTCAAAAAAATCATAGTACATTAATTTTAGAGTAAACCATCCAACTTTTATTAACATTCTCTCCTTAGAATAGGAAAGTGTTCATCACTTTTCTGCCAGAACACTTTCAACAATTTGACCTTGTGAGCAGCATCTCCATTTTTGGCACATTTCCCAGATATGCAAGAAAAGTTTTCTAGTTATGATGTTATTCTTTTAGATACCCTCTTGCAGGTATTGTTGGAGTTCCAAGAGTGAGTGATTGTATTTGAGTTTCTTTCTTTCTTTTCTTTTTTTTTTTTTTTTTTTTTTTTTGGTACCGGGGATCAAACTTGGGTCCATGCACTTGCAAGGCAGATGGCAGAACCACTGAGCTAAATCCCCGGCCCTGTGTTTGGGTTTCTTGCCTGGCAGTGTCTCGGAGTAATGGGAAGAAGGGCACAGGAATGGAAATCAATTTGAAGCCAATAGTTTATTTCAGTTTTGGCAAGCTTTCCTCTCAATGCTGCACTTGTTCCTAGCACCTCCGAGAATATTGCCATAACAGTATGGGCACGCTGGCAAAACAGAACAGCAGCATTATACAAAATTCAAGCTGGTGTGTGGTGGGGAGGTATAAGTCATATGCTTTTTTAAAAGGTTCACTGTAAATTTTATTGGTAAATCACAATATGAAACAATAGTAAAATGTACTTCTAATAGCAGAAACCATCTGTATTCACTGACAATATACTTGGAAAGAAAAGCTACCTTTTTTTATGCCTTTAATTGTTTTCTGTCTAATCTCAGCACATACTTAACTATTTCAGGTCCTGTGGGAATGGCTGCTGCGGCTGCTGTGGCAACAGGGAAGAAACGGAAACGGCCTCATGTGTTTGAGTCTAATCCATCTATCCGGAAGAGGCAGCAAACGCGGTTGCTTCGGTGAGGGCTTCCTCATCTGTAATGTTACTGTTCCTAAAATGCTTCTTATATGGGTGACAGAACATGAGTTGCTAGATTCCTTAAGAATGCCAGGTTGGAGACTTTTATGACAGAGTTAGACTCTACTCTTAAAAATTAAATAGATGAAAACCTAGAAATGTGGTTTAACAGATGTATAATATTACCTTAATTCATTTGAGGAAAATTTCTACTCCTGTTTTGTACCCAGGCATTATTCTGGCATTGGTAACATAACAGTAGTCAGCGAATTCCAGAAAAGATTATATTCTGATAAAGGAACCAAGAAAGCACATATGTCAGATGATGATAAGTATTGTGGAAAAAAATAAAGTGAAATAGGAAAACATGAAAATCAGGAAGTGAAGATACATAATAGTTTATTTATAGGGATGTTCTGGGAGATCCTTCTTGATAAGGCAGCCTTTGAACAGAGACACCTGTAGTCAGCTTTTAGTATCCTGCCCAGTGTATGACACCAGCCTGAGAAATAAGTACACTAAGAGATAGGACTAAGAGAAAAAGCAGGGTGTCAGGATGACCAGTGCTGGTACAACCAACAAAGGCTCTGGCCAATCCCAGGCACTGACTTTTATTGGCAATTAATTGAGGTAAAGGCAAGCTACATGCAGTTTCTGTGGAAATTAATGTGAATAAGGCTTATAAAGGACAAGCAATGCATTCTCAAATTAGGAATAAAATAGACAAAATATATGGTTGTAATTAGAACATTGTCCTTCTAATCAGAAGGTTTTTAGTTGTGAGAATGGAATTTGGACACGAGTTACTCAGACCTCAGCACATAGGCTTCAGCCAGATTCAGTTTTATAAACAAGCCAATTGTGGGGTTGATACTTCACAGCCTGCTTTGGGCATAATCAATATTATGGTATTATGGTCCTCTGCATCTCCCACTTCTTTGGAAATGGCAGCTGCATCAGAGTGAGCTGTGATTGTCTTTGGGGCCTGTTTGCTTCTGGGTCTCATCTTCAGGCAGTGTATCAGGTCTGGTGATCTTCGCAGGTCCCAGAGTGTCACAGGCGAAGGGAGTTACTCAGTTGCAGCCTTTGAATGGCTTTTAGCAGGAGTGTCACATGCTGCTTGCAGCTAATCTATCATCTTGGTCCGTGGTGGTTTGTTTTGGGATGATGGCCACAGCATCTTTTTATTTTTTGTTGAAAAATAAGTATATCCTAGCCCATATGTTATTAATTGTATTGAGCCATTTACCTTTTAGTTAGGAGATATTTTGACAACACTAGTGTCTAGGACATGTCTGTAGATCTATCTTTGTATCAGTGGAGTTTCAATGAAGTATATTTACCTTTCATAAGTGGATTTTAAAAATTTAAAATGAAAGTAACAAGAGAAAGTAACAAAATCTAGTTGAGGACCAGGGATTTAGCTCAGTGGTGCACTCCTGCCTCATAAGCGCAAAGTTTAGAGTTTGATCCCTGGTACCCCCCTCCCCACAAAAAAATCACCATGTAACAAAATTTAATTGAGCTTGTGGAGTAGCTGTACCCCCACCACCACCTTTTTGTTTATGTACTGTATTTTTAGGGAAAGGTGATTAGGTCCAACAATGGCTTGGCCCTGTAGGTCATAAGGACCTATGTTTAACTGACTTACCTGTGTATAATAACTTAGGTGCCAATAATAATAATAACTGACAGCTGTCATTAATAATTTTTCCCTGCTGGATTTTGGACTTGCTTTGGTCCCACTCCTTTCTGTCCTCTATTTGGAGTGGGAATGTTAATCTTGTGCCCATTGTATGTTGGCAAGTCTTTAACTTTCTTTTCATTTGTACAGGGGCTCCCAGCTAAGAGTTTGCCCTAGATCTTACAGGAGACATTTAGGCTTGGACTTTTCAGCAGTGCTGAAATTGTTAGGACTTTGGCAACTCTTGGAGATGAACTAAATGCCTATTGCCTGAAGAGATGTGCATGAGTCTTTGAGTGGGCAGGGGCAGAATGTCATGGCTTGTGTCTAGATGTCTCCCCAAAGTTTTCTGTAGTCATAGGTGGGGTTTTTCAGAGGTGACTGGATCTATAACGTATGATGTTAGGAATAAGGGCATTTGATTATTAAATTAGTCCACTGATTGGTTTGGCATAGTTCTGTGTACAGACAGTGGGAAGGCCCACTGTAGCTGTGAGTGCTGCTGGCCCCTAAGGGTATGTAGCATGGATAAACTATAAAGGACTGAAAGAGGGCTACTGTTGTGGCTTTCTGTTTCTTTCGCTGCTTTGCTGCCTTCTCCCTGCCTTGCTTTGTCTTGGACTGTTCTCCTCTCTGATGCCTCTTCCAGGCCGCCCGGCCTTGGAGCTAGCCAACTATGCCCTGAAACCTCTCCAAACTATTGATCTGAATAAACCTTTCCTACTTTAACTTTGGATATTGGGTATTTTTGAAAAATAACAGTCACAACAATCATATGAGTGTCTAGGGGAAGAGCTTTGCAGGTAGTGAGAACATTAAAAGCCCAATCTCTGCGGCAGAAATATGGTAGTCACATTAAAGAGATGTTGTAGTTGGTATCTGAAAAAGAAACATTTAATGCAAGACATCAAAATTTACAAGGTTAGCTGATAATATCTGTCCACGGAGTCAAATGTAGAAGAATGCAAGAGATCTGTCTATTTACCAGAGACCCAAAGAATCCAGCCAAAGGCCTGGAGGCCACAGCAATGTCTCATAGGAGTCCGTATCAGGAGGCCAAAGAATCTGCAATGCAATACTGAAGGGTCTGCACCAGAAAGTCCAAGGGCTGATGCTGGAGGGGGAAGTCTGCACTTGCAGACTGCAAATCTGGTGCTAGAAACTGAAGAATCTGTTCTCAAAGCCAAGAGACAACGTCTGAGGTAAAAGCAAAGACCAGAGCTCCTACAAAGAGAACAGCAGCTCTCCTTGGAGATAATGAGGACCAGAACTCCTCTGAAAAAGAAAATAGTCAAAGCTCTTCCAAGGAAAATCATCTGAAATCCTTTCCTTCCCATTCTTCTTTTACACTATTCTGACAACAATCCTCCTTAGGTGGGTCTTCCACATCCAGAACCATGCTGACTCACTTCAGCTGGGCGTTCACCACTGAAGTTGACAATTAGTTAACCACCACAAGAGAGCATGAGAAAAGATGTGGTCAGAACAGTTGGGGAAAGCCACATCAATCAGTTCTGTCCTCTGATGTCGGAGGTCTGACTCTTGCTCCGAGTAAGGTAGGAAGAAAGTGAATGCTTTTGACCAGAGTGATGATATAATCTGACATAAATGTTTAAAGAATCACTCGGGCTGGGGATGTAGCTCAGTGGTGGAGCTCTTGCCTAGCATGCACAAAGTGCTGGGCTCCATCTCAGCAGTATAAGAAAAAATAAAATGAGTCACTCAGGCTATCGAATTGAAAATAGACTCTGGGTATACAAGAATGGAAACAGGTAGAGAGAAATCAGATCGTGATAGTTCTTTGGGCCAGAAAATGAATATTTTAAAACCAGTTGATAACAACAGTGATAGTAAGAAGTGGTCAGATTCTGGATTTATTTCAGAAGTCAGTTCTGTGATGGATTGGATGTGGGGTGTGAGAAGAAAAAGGAATGAGGAGTAATGTTGAGGTTTTTGATCAAATTACTAGTAGGATAGAGATGGTATTTGCTAGAGAAACAGCAGGTATAAGAGGGAGGGTAGGAACAGATTTGGGACCTTATTTTGGGATGTTTTAAGTTTGTAATGCCTCTTACCCGTTAAGTGGCGATGTAGAATAAGCAGCTGAATATATGAGTCTGGAAGTCAAAAGATAATTCTTGGCTGAGACTATTATAAGAATATAGGTCATATAGCTAGTATTTAAAACTATGAGACTAGGTAAATTTACTTAGGGAGTAATGTGTAGACCTGAACAACTCCATCCTTTTAAAGTTGGAGAGATAAAAGAAACCGGCAAAAGAATCTCAGAAGCAACCAGTGAGTCTGGAGAAGAAGCAAGAGTGTTATGCTGGAAAACAAGGGCAAAAAGTGTTTCAAGGAGGGTATGTAATCAACCCTGTCAAATGTTGCCTACAGCTTGAACAAGGTACAAATTGACCATTAGATTTAGCGACATGAAAGTCGTGATTAAACTTGACAAGTAAAAGGATTGCAATGTCTTTAATAGAGAATCAACAAAAGGAATTAGAGAAAATAAATTTGAACAATTCCTTCAAAGAATGCTGCAGATTTCTTGTTTGGTACATGGCCCCTTGCCTACCACTACTTTTAAGGTGTAGACTATATTCCCAGAAAAATTATGAAATGTAAAACTTCAGGATAATCTTTTGTGATGGAGAGGAAAAGAACAGTGTTTCTGTTCCATGTATTGTTGCTATGTAGTAATCTCTTATATGTGAGTTTTCTTTCTGTGGTTTTATTTAGCTGTGGTCAAACATAGTCTGAAAAGATTAAGTGCAAAATTCCAGGATAAATACTTCATAACTTGTAAATAACCTCCTATAGTATGTTATAATTGTCCTATTTTATTAGTTATTGTTAATCTCTTATTGTACCTAGTTTATAAATACAACTTTATCAGCAGAGGAAAAATATATTTTGTGTTTGTGTGTGTGTGTGTGTGTGTGTGTGTGTGTGTGTGTGTGTGTTTGGTGTATATGTTTATGTTTTGGTATCCGGTGGGGGGGGTGGGACATGTTTTTCACAGATAAGAGAGATTGCTATGTTTGTCAAAGCTCTTCTCATTCTATCCTCATTAGTAGAATTATTGTTTATATCACAATGAAAATCTGAAAGCACAATGTTTTTAGAGTATTATTTTTCATTAAATTGTTAGTGAAAAATAAACATATCAATCAGATTATGTCAGACTATATCAGTAAACGAAGTTAGAAGCAAGTCATTTGAGCCCTTCATAATTATAGAGATGATATAATGAAGTCCGTGAGAGGACATTTTAGCAGGAATCCTCATTATGTACTGGCGGTTCTTCTTGGTAAGATCAGGAAGGATGATACTTGCCATATTCAAAATCATCACTGCTGCATCCCCAGGCAAAACCACCGGAGACTCTCATGTGAGAGGGCTAGATGTTGGTCTTTAAGAGAAGTGTGCACATACTTCTGCTGAAGAGGACATCACACTTCAACACATTCCTTTTCATGTCTAGGGCAAAACTGTGCATATCTGATTAGGATTAATTATCTCAAGCTAATGGAAGTTTAACGTATGTCTCTTTCACTAAAATGTCTGTCTACTTTGTTTTATTTTCTCCATTCTGATTCAGGAAACTTCGAGCTACATTAGATGAATATACTACTCGAGTGGGACAGCAAGCTATTGTCCTCTGTATCTCACCCTCCAAACCCAACCCTGTCTTCAAGGTGTTTGGTGCAGCACCTTTGGAGAATGTGGTAAGTTAGAACAAAGCTGTGTTCTAAATTGCCTTTTACTCCATGGGAGTTATTGTTGGTCCTCTTTCCACTTTAGTAGGTAGTGCTTCTCTCCTTCCCTCATCCAAGGATGGAAGATGGGGACTGACTGGTCTTCAAAGCAGTTAATGCAGATAAAAACAAAATATCATTACTATAATGTATTTTACTTAACCAGATACAATGGGAAGAAAGATAATGTTTTTGTCTGTTGAGAAAGCAATGCAAGATTTTGTAAGAAAATTACTCATTTATGTTCAAAGCAAAATGCTATATCATTTCTAGGTGTTCACTTAATAAATATGAAATATAGGCATGTCTTCTTTTCTAAAACAGTGCTGTGCCAGGTGTGGTGGTGCACTCCTGAAATCCCAGCACTCAGGAGGCTGAGGAAGTATTGCCGTGAGTTTGAGGCCACCCTGGGCTCCATAGAGAGTTCA
The DNA here is from genome assembly GCF_012274545.1 of Fukomys damarensis. Classification (NCBI taxonomy): domain Eukaryota; kingdom Metazoa; phylum Chordata; class Mammalia; order Rodentia; family Bathyergidae; genus Fukomys; species Fukomys damarensis. The sequence goes on along the minus strand of NW_022900916.1, from coordinate 37,485,826 downwards.
ACGCTTGTCTGAAATATATAGCTAGACCTTGCCTCAAAAAAATAAACACAATAAAAAACGTGCTTCTACCAATAAGAATGATAATATGATCCATGAAAGACTCAATTAGAAGACCCAAATACCTCTGAAAATTACTGCTGAAAAATACAAAAGAAAGTTTTGAGAAACTGCTGATTTCCTTCATATAGTGAAGACACTTCTATGATAAGAATAAACTACTAAGATAAAAGCAGTATATATTTTACCATTGACTGATACTTGATAAAGCTAGGTTAAAAATTCAAATACCAGAAAAAGTAGAAGCAGAACCTCTCTTCTAGAACACTAAAGAAAAAAAGAAAGAAAACCTCCACAAAGTCTTTATACAAAAGATAAAGAACAGGCTGGGGATTTAGCTCAGTGGCACTGCACCTGCCTCTCAAGCACAAGGTCCTGAGTTCATTCCCTGGTACTGAAAAAAAAAAAAGATAAAGAACAACAGAAGGAATTAACATACACCCACAGTCATAAAATATAAAACACTGTAATACAAGTGATGCCAGGTATGGTGTCACAAACCTGTAATCCCAGCACTTGGGAGGCTGAGGCAGAAGGATCTCTGTGAGTTTGAGGCCAGCCTGAACTACATAGCAAGACCCTGTCTCAAATTCAGAAATAAATAAAAGTACAAGTGAGGCCAATTAATTACTTTTAAGCCAGGTGTGGTGGCTCATACTAGCACTCTTGAGAGGCTGAGGCAGGAAGATCAGATATTCAAGCCCAGCCTGGGTGACTTTGCCTCCAAAACAAAAGATTAGGGATTAAAAGCCTAGGTTTAATCCCCAGTCCCCCCATTCTGTTGTGAACTATAATTATGAATAGTTTAAGCTATTTTGTTAAATCAGAGATTTTCTTTCAGATTGGAATATTAGCCCAAATCAAAACATAATTATTCAATTTGTATGATATGCACAAATGTTAAAATAGCTGCAAATGATGTCACCAGGAAAGGAAAAAGCAACCCACAGAATGGGAGAGAATACTTGCAGATTATATAGCTAATAAAAAAATTATATAAGAACTCTTACACAAGCTGGGCATTATACACACACCTGCAAACCCAGCTCTCGGGAGACTGAGGCAGGAGGATTACCATGAGTTTGAGGCCAGTCTTGGCTACATAGTGAGTTCAGGGCCAGCCTGAACTACAGAGGGAGACCCTGCCTCAAAAAACAAAACAAAACAAAAAAAGAACTCTTACAACTCAACCCAATTTAAAATGGGCAAAGATTTGACCATTTCTCCAAAGAAGTTATAGAAGTGACTAAAAAGAAAATGAGTACTCTATAGTCTTTGTCATTAATTACTATTAGTCATTTATCATTGATAATCAGGCTTTTTTTTTCATTTTTCTAATGACAAATAATGATAAAGGATCATTAGTTATTAAGGAAATGAAAATTGTAACTACAGTGAGAATACTTCACACCTGCTAGAATAACAGCCCCACTCTTCATACCAAAATCTGTCTTACTTTCTCTTTGCTGGAATACAGTATGCAAAACACACAGCATAAAGGAGGTTTGTTTTGGCTCCCAGTTTATAAAAGTTTCAGTCCATGGTCGGCTCGCTACCAGGCAGGGTGGCACAACAGAGGGGAAATTGCTCATAGTGTGGCTGCGGAAGCAGAGAGGGTGACAGGAAGAGTGTGAGAGAGCCAACCAGATGGGGCAGTGTGACCCTTGCCATGGTAAATACATGGCCTGCTGCCTGTTATACTGTAGTGACGTGGTCCCCAAAGATGTCAGTGCTGCCATTGCCACCAAGACCAAGTGGACCATCCAGTTTGTGGACTGGTGTCCCACTGGCTTCAAAGTTGGCATTAATTACCAGCCTCACACTGTGGTGCCTGGTGGAGACATGGCTGAGGTACAGCGGGCTGTGTGCATGCTGAGCTACACCACAGCCATTGCGGAGGCCTGGGCTCACCTGGTCCACAAGTTTGATCTGATGTATGCCAAGTGTACCTTTGTTCACTGGTACGTGGGTGTGGGGATGGAGGAAGAAGAGTTTTCTGAGGCCTGGGAGGACATGGCTGCCCTAGAGAAGGATTATGAGGAGGTTGGAGCAGATAGTGCTGAGGGAGAGGATGAGGGTGAAGAGCATTACTCTGTCTGCTGCAATTTTACACTTCATTGTCTCATCTTACACATTATTTTTATGTTCTGTGAAATTAAGTCCTACACTGTCAATAAAAATGTTTGAATTTTACATTTTTTTTAAAAGGCCACACCCTGGTGACCTCTTCCAACCATGCATCGCCTCCCAAGTCACAGTTAGCTGTGAACTCATTAGCAAGCAGACTGATCCACTGCTGAGTATTTTCTCCCCATGATCTCACTCCCCAGAGCACACCTATGAGGCATGAGGCTTGCTGGGACATCTAGATATAAACTTTAACGGTGAGGATGTGAAGAACAGTTATACATTGCTGTTAAGAATGTAAAATAGTGTAGTTCTTTTGGAAAATAGTTCAACAATTTCATGGAATGTTAAAAGTAGAGTTATCTTTTGAGACTAGCAATTTTACTCCTAAGCCATACTCAAGAGAACTCAAGACCTGTTTGCACATACACTTGCACAGAGCAAGATTAGTCATAATAGCCAAAAAGTGTTAACAACCCAAATATCTGTCAATGGATAAATTAGTAAAGTGTGGTATAGTTATACTGTGGGCTTATTCAGAAAAAAAAATGAAATACGGATATATACTATATCATAGATGAACTTTGAAGTCATGCTGTGTGAAAGAACCTAGTCACGTATTTCCTCAGCTCTGCAAAAATAAATAAGGACCATATATTATGATAACATTTAGATGCATTTTAGCAAATTTATATATAAAACAGATTCCTAGTTGCTAGGAGTTTGGGAAGCAGGAGGAAGGAATGAGTGACAGTGAGAGGATACAGAGTTTGTTTTTGTGGGGAAAAATGTTCTAAAGTTAGATTGTGGGGACTGGGGATGTAGCTCAGGTAAGTGCCTGCCTGGCAAGCATGAGGTCTTGAGTTCGATTCCTGGTACCAAAAAAAATTAGATTGTGATGATAGCTATAGGACTCTGATATACTGAATTGTACACTTTTAAGTGAGTGAATTATATAGTATTATATAGTATACAGAGCATTTAGCAAGTGACTATAAACAAAATTAAAAGGTTCACAACAAACTGAATAAAATTTCAAAATAACAGTAACTATAATTTATTCAGTGTTTATAATACATCTATTTATGTTAAGCACTTCAACTGTATGATTTTTGTTTAATCATCCTGATAACCCTATGTTGTGTATATCTGTTTCTTACCTGTGCTTTATACACACGGGAATTGAGAGTTTGATACCTTAAGTATTTTGGACAAGATCGCATGGTTGCTAAATAGTAAGCTAATGATTAATATTCTTAATATATAAAGACCTCTCAAAAATCAGTAAAGTATATGAACAGTTGAGTAACAAGACCCAAAGATACAGATTTGAATATGGATTAAATTTTATATAATGTTAAGAAATTATTTTTGTAAGATGCAAGCATCGTATTATAGTTCTATATAAGACTCACTTTCCCGAGGTACATGCTGAAGTACTGAGAAATGTTGCAATGTTTATAAATTATACTTTACATGTTAAACATTGTATACAAAAATATATGAGTATATGACAGATAAATCAAAATGTTTTCAGTTACAGAATATAATTAGTTGGAGATAGAAAAGCTTTTCTTTTTACTGTTCTTTCTACTTCTATACTTGCAAATTGTCATTTAGAAATTTTTCTTGAAAACACAAGGGGTAAGGGCCAGGGATTTAGCTCGGCCATTCTTATGCCTGCTTCACAAGCTGAAGGTCCCAAGTTCGATCCCCGATACCAAAAAGAGGTGGGGGTGCTGGAGGGACATAAAAGGGAAAATATAAATGACTAGAAAAAATTTTTAAATGTAAGTTAAAACAAAAAAACTGTCTTTCATGGCTCATGTTGACAAACACAGAAGAGATCTATAGCCTGCAGTATTGGCATGCCAGACAATTTAAATTGGTATAGTTTTCTAGAGGGCAGGTTGATAACTGCTATTTTGAAAAGTGCCCAAGCTGAGTATGGTGGCGGTACACACCTGTTATCTCAGCAGCCTGGGAAGCTGAGGCAGGAGAATTGCAAGTTCAAACCCAGACTAGGCAACTCAGTGGCTTAATGAGACTTTGTCTCAGAGTAAAAATGCAAGAAGGGCTGAGCATGCAATTCATTATCCAGTACCACGGAGGAAGGAAAAAATCCCAAAATTACACTTTTTACCTACTTTGGTAGATGGGGTTAGCCTAATGAAATAATCAGTTGAGTAAAGATATATATGCAGAGATATTAGTCTGTGCTTTGTGTGTATGTTGCTGAGAATTGAACCTAGGACCTTCACACTGAGCTACATCCCAAGCCCTTTAAAAAGATTTTTTAAAATATATTTTTGAGCCAGGTGTGGTGGTGCATACCTGTAATCCCAGCACTTGGGAGGCTGAGACAAGAGGATGCCAAAAGTTCAAGGCCAGCCTGAACTACATAGCCAAACTCTGCATTAAAAAAATATACATTTATTTATTTATTTATTTATTTATTTGTTTATTTATTTGTTTATTTATTTGTTTATTTATTTATTTATTTATTTATTTATTCAGGGTCTCACCAAGTTGCTTAGGCTGATTTTGAACTGGGGATCCTGTGCCTTGGCCTCCTAGAGTACACAGTGCTATTATACCTACTTTTAGATGGGTTAGCCTAATGAAATAATCAGTTGAGTAAAGATATATATGCAGAGATATTAGTCTGTGCTTTGTGTGTATGTTGCTGAGAATTGAACCTAGGACCTTCACACTGAGCTACATCCCAAGCCCTTTAAAAAGATTTTTTAAAATATATTTTTGAGCCAGGTGTGGTGGTGCATACCTGTAATCCCAGCACTTGGGAGGCTGAGACAAGAGGATGCCAAAAGTTCAAGGCCAGCCTGAACTACATAGCCAAACTCTGCATTAAAAAAATATACATTTATTTATTTATTTATTTATTTATTTGTTTATTTATTTGTTTATTTATTTGTTTATTTATTTATTTATTTATTTATTTATTCAGGGTCTCACCAAGTTGCTTAGGCTGATTTTGAACTGGGGATCCTGTGCCTTGGCCTCCTAGAGTACACAGTGCTATTTTGTTTTGTTTTTGTTTTTGTTTTTGTTTTGCATTGTGGCATTTTTTTGAAAATTTAAGAATAACCTGAAATTTCAAAGATAAAGGATTGGTCCAGTAAACATGATAATATAGATCTTTTAGTTGACATGTTCAGATGATAATGACGATATATTAATTAGAAAAAGCAGGTTGTAGAATTTGATCCTACTTGAAAAGTAAATCTGCATAGTATATGTGTTCATGGAATTGTTGAATTCAGAGGATTCTTGTAACTAACACTTGTATAGTATAGCAATTTTTTTAAGACTTTGAATTATACATATTCTCAATAATTATGATAATAACCCTGAGAGGTAAAGTTTATTATCATTTTGCAAACAAGAATATTAGCTCAGAGAGGTTAAGTGATTTGCCTTAGAGCCATGTAGAAAAAGTTTTTTCTGTCTATAGATATTGAAAATATAAATAATGCAAACTAGACATTCAAAATACTTCCAAAAAGATTGTTACTGGAAGAGCCCAAGAAATAGAAAAATCTTTTCCTTAACTTTTTTCCTCCTCCCTCCAAGTCAAATTTGTTCTGAGTGTCCATCTTGTTTTCCCACTTCAGTCATACAAGGCAGAAACTTGAAACTATTTTAGGTTACCCCACCACCACCCTAGAGCCCATCCATCATTTTGTTTTCTGTTCATCTTTTTTATCTTTTTTGTTTTTTTGGTACTGAGGATTAAACTTGGGACCTTGTGCTTGTGAAGCAGGTGGCGGAACCACTGAGCTAAATCCCCAGCCCCCTCTTTTTTGTTTTGTTTTTTTTGTTTTTTTTGTTTTTTTTGAGGCAAGGTCTCACTGCGTACTTAGCCCAGGTGGGCCTTGAACTCGTGGCAGTCCTCCTGCCTCAGCCTCTCAAGCACTGGGATTATAGGTGTGCACCCTCATGCCCAGATGTTCATCTTTCATATAGCTCTCAAATCAGCTACTTTTCTCCACTTCCATCGCAGGACCAAAGCCACTAGATCTGGGCTCCATTCCATTTCCTTGTCAGTGCAAGAATCCTTTCTGTGACTCCAGTGGTTCCCAGCTCAGCTCCCAATGCACCTGCTGTTTCTCCCTCCACACGACTCTGGGTGTACGTTTCTCCCTCTGGGGTGCTCTCTGTTAGCTCCCATCTTGCCTTCCTGACTTATTCCTATTTAAGAACTCAGCTCAGGTGAACCTTCCTTGGTGAAGTTTTCTCTGGCATCCCTGAGGTCAGGGCACACAATGCCTCTGAGTGCTTAGTACGACACTGAGGCACCTTCATTGTTTGTGTGGCTATTTTAACCGTGTCTGTCTCCAGCTGGATTGGAATCTCCAAGAGGCAGGGCCTCACTCTGCTTTGCTCTTTATCGTACTTCCACCTCCCAGTACCCGCCACTGGGCTTCCGTTGAGTAGTTTCTTGTAATGTTTGGCAGCACTTAGGAATTTTAAAATGTACATTTGGTTTCCAAATCTCAACCCTACATTAGGTCTAAATTGAGACTTTGAAAAGTAAAGATCTATGAAGTTAGATTATGCAAGAGTATGTATGTATTGCCATTCAGTAAATCCAGGGCCTTCATACTGAACTATATTCCCAACTTTGTTTGTTTGTTTGTTTTTGTTTTTTGAGACAGGGTCTTGCTATGTAGCCCATCCTAGACTCCATCTCTGATCCTCCTGCCCCAGCCTCCTGAGTGCTGGGATTACAGGTGTGCACCACGATTGGCTGGTTATGTCATCTTTTATAGAACTCTTCCCAATTTGTAATAGGTACTTATCTTTGTAGCTGTTTTTTGTACACATTTTTTCTTTTTAATTATTTTTAAATTTATCTTCCCTATAGATATGTGGGATAGTGAAAAAATTAGTCAGAACTAGGTTCACTCTTAGAAAGCTTGTACTGTGATGAATAATGAAAATTCCTTACCCAGAAATTCAGGGTTTCTTGGGCTCCACTGCCTTTAAATCTGATGTCCTTTGTTAGCTGGACATGGTGCTGTATGCATCTAATTTCAGCACTGGAGAGGCTGAGGCAGGAGCTCATGAGTTCAAGGACAGCCTGGGCTACATAGCAAGTTTAAGGGCATCCTAGAGTCCATACTGAGACATTGTCTCAAAAAAACAAAACTTTTGTCTCTGTAAGCTTCCTCTTCAAAACAAAGTAGAAGACCCCCTAGAACATGTCTGGTGAGTGTTTTGGCCTTTGGCGGGTCATTCTTAGTGAAGGTTTGACACCGTGGCAAAACTGAATCATCAGCCTTCAGACAGCCTAGTTCAGTACTGCCTGTTGGGTTGGGGTCATCCCACAGAAATAGGCACAGGCAGTGAGAAACGCTGCTTCAGGGAAGCTGTTTTTAAACGCTGATTTTTTAAAGTGATTCTGCGCTTTATTCTTCCTGTATGTGACTCAGTATCCTCAAGTATAAAAATATTGACCTCCCTGGCGAGCAGTCGAAATTAATGAAAGTTGATTGTTGTCCTTGTAAAGTGCTTAAGGGAGATACGGCATGAAAAGCATTGGCAAGTTGGTGGAGTTTAAAGCTTCTGAGCCCTGAGGTTGTTCTCCTGGTGACTTAACTACCACAACACATGTGTTCACTGGCTTTGTAGGAAATGGTCTGGATATACGTTCTCGAGGAGCAGAGAGTGAATTTCCCAAGAAAAACTATGAGAGTTATGAAGGTAGAGCTCTCCTCAGAGCCAGTAACCCATGTAGATAGGGCCACTCTGGAGATGAAGAATCAGCTTTACATGCACAGACTCGCTTAGTCACAGAAGCAGAAGGTAGCTCTGGAGTTGTTACCAGCTTCTGTATAAGTCATCTTTTTGCCTGTGTTTCATTTGCTCTTTCCAGTACATAAGTGAACTGCATCCTGAACTCACTTGTATAGGTTTTTAAAAATAGCTTCAGAGCTAGGGATTTAGCTCAGTGGTTCCACCACCTGCCTCGAAAGCGCAAGATACCAAGTTCGATCCCTGGTACCAGCAAACAAACAAATAAAAATAGGTTCATTTACATGAAGGTGGAAACCTATTTCAAAAGTGGTACAAGCTGATTGTTCATGTATTTACTTACTCAACAAATATTTAACATTGTTGGATACAACATGTAAGATAAAGAGCCCATCAGTCCTTCAGAGTTTCAGGGTTCAAAACTAGGGATCCAGGGCTCTAGGGTAAAATCTAGAGACCTGAGACTGAAGAGAGAATAGGATCAGGCCAGTGAAACTTCATGGACCACAGCCTGGGGCCTGGCTTGGAGCCACACGTGCTCTAGAATCACAGATCTGAGGCCAGCTCTGTCCTAGGGCAGCTCTTTGTTACATACCAGGACCACAAGATATTGCTGGTCTCAAGGAGCTTGTAGAGGGAACCTCCCGACCCCCATATTAGGGATTAGCCCAGGGCCTTTGCAGTGAGCTACGTTCCCAGCCCTTTTTAATTTTTTTATTTCTGAAGAGTCTTACTAAATCTCCAAGTTGACCAGATTGGGTTCAGACTTGTGATTTTCCTAACAGATGTTTAAAAAATAAGCAGACTCAGTCCCTCCACTAGCGTGTTGCACACTGGTTGTATACAGTGTGTTCTGGAAACAGTGTACATAACACACCATCATTTAGACTGTGGGAATTTCACAGAGAAGAGAATATGGCAGGAGCACTGAAGGTTTTTCAGAACTGATAGGAGTCGGATTGGAACTTAAAATATGGATGATATTTGGAGAAGCAGAATTAATGACTCAGAGTTAGAAAAGAACATGCTAGATGTGCAAGGATGAAGGAAGAGGCTTGGCCAGCTAAAGCAAAAGGTGAATGAGCACAGTTGCCCAGAAGGCTCTGTGGTTGTGCATTGCAATCTCCCAATCCACAGGATCATTCCAGGACCCCAGGGATGCCTGAAACCGAGGATCCCTGTTTACTATGCTTTCTCCTATAGGTACATACCCATAATAAAGTTTATGTACAGTAAGAGATTAACAATAACTAAGAAATCGAGTGATTGCAACATTTGGTTATAAAATTAAGGTATTGTATGGCCTTTCTCTCTGAAAGAATCAAGGCAAATATTAATATTTTGGGACCAACTTGAGCATGGGGAACTAAAACCATGGATAAGGCAGGCTACTGTAACAGGAATCCACGAGGGTGCCATCCTGAGTCTACGGGTGGACAGACCCAGCTGTATCCGATGGCAGAGCAATATTAGAAAAGTGGAGAATTATTGTTAAGATTGAAATGCTGGGATGAGAAGCTCATACTTCATCCTATTAAAAAAATAGAAAACATTTTTTGAGAAAGATAAATGAGAATGAAGTGGCTGAACATTCAGGCTTTAGATCTAGATTAAAAAATTACATTGATTTGTAGCTATACACCTTGTTAGCTTTATGTTATGGGAGAAGTTATTTATGTTTATTAAGCCTCAGTTTTCTTCTCTGTGAAGTGAGCATAATAGTATTTTTCTCATGGAATTATAAGGCTACTTGAGAGTCTGAAGCAGGAGGATCTCAAATTTGATCCCAGCCTGGGCAGATTAGCAAGACCCTATCTCAAAATGAGAAGGGCACACACACACACACACACACACACGCACGCACACAGGCAATATTATGAGGATTGAGACAACATATGCAGTGGTGCTTGGAGCATAGTAAATTCTCAGTGACTGGTATTTGTTTTGTGTTTGTTTGTTTTTTGGTACTGGGGATCAAACTCAGGACCTTGTGCTTGCAAGGCAGGTGGCAGATCCACTGAGCTAAATCCCCAGCCCACTGACTGGTATTTGATAAGTATTTCCAAAATCTTAAGTGTACAGGATGAACTGGAGGAAGAGAAACTGGTAGCTAGTTTTGACTTTCAGTGGTTTTTACTTTACTTGTGAAACCAGTTAATTGATATAATGTAGGTGTGAAGTGATGAAGGTTTGAACCTTGGTATAGGAATAGAAGGCAGAAATACAAAGGAACTTGTATTTCATCCTGTCTGTTGTGAGATAAGCAGTTATAAGATGTGCTAGTATTCTTGTACCACAAAGAAAGAAAAACTGTTAATGACTCTGACACACTGCTTATCACCTAGTATTTTTATTGTGCACTTATTTATTATTTATTGTGTACTTTTCCAATAAGTGTATCACTTCTGTTTAAACATAAAAAGGAAACTTTTAAGTAAAATATATTCCTGAAACTTCTTCACATCCAATCCATCTCTTTTAATTACTTGTTTCAGTTACTTGTCTGTGTTGGTTTTTTTTTCCCCCCCATGTAATACTGTATTCTTGGGTATTGCTATATTTCTTTAAAAATCTTTTGAGGTTTTGTTTTCCCAACTTATCACAAATTTGATGTGGATGCTTCTTAGTCATAACAGGAATTGGGAGGTTATCAGAGTGCTCACATGCCTTTGTCAGGTGGTGCAGAATGATTTTACTGGCTGAAAGGCAAGGACCTTTCAGGGATGGACCTTGGTCACGTGTGTGCAGGAGTGACAACCTTACCCCTTGCTGCCTGGTCCACAGCAATTTCAAGGACATATCCTAATTGTAGAGGACTGATAGAGGTGGGAGGAAGCACATCTCAGAGCTGAGAGATCAGGAAGCTTTGAAACACTAGTTTGTAAATCTGGGAAAGTTACATAGCAAGTGTAGGCACTGCAGTTACTTGAAGTTGTTGGTTACAAATTATTCTGAAGCATGTTCTACCAGCATTTTTATATAAAAAAAATCAAAATATTTTAAAAGAATTATGTAGCATGAACAAGCTTACCAAAACACTAGGATGTGAAGTTTTAGAATTTTACTAACTCACAAAAATAGCTGTAATTGTTTGAAACTAGCTGCAGTAATAATAATAAACTTGGGGCAGGGATTTAGCTCAGTAGCACTGTGCCTGCCTGGCAGGTGCAAGCTCCTGAGTTCAATTCCCAGTACACGCCCCCCCCCAAATAGCAATACACTTATGAGTTCTCATCTTTGAATGCTAGATATTACCAGCCTAATGAAATATGTTTTATACTCTTAACATTCATTTTTCTATGGGCCTACACCTACTATAGGGATTTAACCTGCTATGTTAAATTTCAAAGACCAAACCCATGACTTCTAAGAGTCAGTCATTTCTGTGGATTGGTAGCCTAAAAATTCTACATAGAATAGAGAAATACCGAAAACAGAAAATGTAACCCTGTATAGTTGCAAGTTGCTGTGGCAATACCATTAATGCTGCAATAAACATTTCCTTCCCCCTCCTCCTCCTCTGCCTCCCTCTCCCTCTCTCCCACCCCTCCCTCCCCCTCTCTCTCCCAGCCATATATAAAATTTTATTGTATTAATTTATTTATTTGAGACAGAGTCTCATTAAGTTGCCGGGGTAGGCTTTGAACTTGCAGCCCTCCTGCCTCTGCCTCTCAAGTAGCTGAGATTACATGCATAAGCCACCACACCCAGCTGACCAATTGTTGAAATTGTTTTTTTATTTTTTTAATTTTAATTTTTCTGTAAAGCAGTTTTTTTTTTCTTTCTTTTTATTGAGGTTATTGGTACAATCTAGGTATACAATACAGTTACATTCATCATTGGGATTCTGTACCTTTACGTAATAGGTCTTGATTCTCATTTTTCCCCTTGTCCCTGCCCTCCCTTCCCCCCCTCCTCCCCTCCCCATTTACAAACACTTTATTTCCATTTTTTCAGTTTCTCATATTTTTTTCCTCTCCCTTATTACCATTCCCCCACCCTTCCCACTTTCCTTACACCTTTAGCCCTTTACTTCCTATTTCACATTATTAATTGTTTCATTAGGATCCTGTGTACTGTTATAGTTTTTCACACCAAAGAAACTATCCGGTATTTCAGTTAAAGAAATCTCTGTATGAACATTAAAAATAGGGAATCCTAAAATAAAACTAAAAAGAAAAGTAAAAGAGAAAAGGCAATGATGTAACATCAAAATAATCCTTAATTCTGGAGATGAAAATGGTCCCTGAACATATTTAAATTGCTTCTTGCTCTTATAGTCTTATCTTATTCTTTTTTTCATTATTTAGAGAATACTTTATTAGTTTCTGTAATCAAACCCACATAGATATGACCTTACATATTTAGTACGATGTGTTTATATTTAGAAACGAGATAAAATAATCTATAGAGGGCTGGGATTTAGCTCAGTGCCACACCTGCCTGGCAAGGGCAAGGTCCTGAGTTTGATGCCCCCCCAAAAACAATAATAATCATCATCATCATCTGTAGAGTGATAAGGGTGTTTATTCATTCTATTTTTCCCTCGCCCTCTTAGTCAAAACATGTTGGGAGAATTTTTTAACTGAAAAGTTGTATCACCACGCCAACAATATTTACCAGATGCTTAGGGTAAAATATGGGAACTTCCTTACATAATTCTCATGATGAGTCCCAGGAAATACATCTTGACTGGGAGTCTAAGTCCACTTAGCAGAACACCCAGGACTCAAACATTGTCAGTACTTCTGAGAAACCTCACTTTCTCTTTCCTTTTTAAAAAGTGTGAGGTGATGCCTTGATCCTGAAGGCCATTTCTTGTCATATTTCCATAATTCCATGGCTTCTACATCATCCCCAGAGGTCTCCTATCCCCCTGTGTTTTCTTCCAAAAGAGAGAGCCAATTATTGGTGGTTGTAGGGTCCAGTGTCTGCTTCCCTTCCTGCTCCCAAGAGAATGTGTGCATGTTTGTGTGCCTGTGCAACTGCAGGGCTCTCTTTGCAGACGTCTCCCTCTTGGTGGCAAGGATTGGAGCCGGAGAACACTTGACTAGTTTGGACACAGGCTAGCGCTTGCTGCAGAGCCATCACAGCTTTGAAGTTCACCGGTGTGGCCAGGGAGCCATAGAAGGGAGCAGGGTGTGACCTGTGGGCTCTCTGGCCCCCATCCTTACTGGGAGCGGCACTTCTGAAGCTCAGCTACAATAAATGCCTCTGGTTTTTATTTTGATTCTTCTCAGTTAAACCACTTGTGCATGTGCATCTCATATCTGTGTGGTAGTCTGCCTTTGTGGAAAAGAAGCAGCAGTTTCAAACAGGTTACTTAGAATTTTACAGATGTGATTCTGGTAATTAACTGCCACAGTCAGGTGTTTATCACCTGGCCTGGGAAATGCAGAATAATGCCATTCCTGGTAGATCTCGAGCAGGTGATGGGCTTGTGTTCAATTAGGAAACATGAATTTAACTGGGAAGCAGTATTTCCATAAAACGTGTCTCACTGCCTCTTTCTGCTGTTAGTATCTGTAATTCCATCATCTTTTCTTTAATTCTGTGCAGTGTGATGTCTTTGGGGCCAGCTAGTTGCAGGAGTGTTTGCTCTCAGGGCTCTGCAATGGTTCAGGAACGCCTGCCCTACCCACTCTGCTCTTGCCTGGCACCAGTCTTCCCCGGTTGTTGAGCAGCTTGTTTACTTCTGCCCTTAATTCCCTGCAGGTGCGAAAGTACAAGAGCATGATCCTGGAAGACTTGGAGTCCGCTCTGGCGGAACACGCCCCTGCGCCACAGGAGGTTAACTCTGAGCTGCCGCCTCTCACCATCGATGGGATTCCGGTCTCTGTGGACAAAATGACCCAGGTAAGGGGCGGGAAGCCTGGTGCAGATGCAGAGGCAAGAAACTCACTTTCCTAGCCTTGTGCTCAGTGACGTTGACCAGAGAGAAGGTGCAGGCTGGAGTGTGACGCAAGGTGGTGGTGGCCCTGGAGAAGTCAGGGATTGCTAGAGAGGTGCTCCCACCGAGTGTGTGCATGTGGGCTCTGCTTTCTACTGCCTTTTCTTTCTTTCACAGGGCCTTTGGGTTGGATCAAGAAACTTTGAGCCTGGGGTTGGTCTGAACAGGAGAATGTGAGAATGAATCACAAAGGAGTAGGACAAGTGTTAGCCTCTTGGGTGGGCTGAGTTTCCCCTCTTAACATGTAAATTCTGAATACCATCACTCCATTGCCAAGTAATGCTGTTCCCAGGGGAGTAAGAACACAAAGCTCAGAGGGCTGCCCTCCTGAGTTCCAAATTGCCACCCTCTTCATCTAGGAGGGAAGTCAAAATGTGTTTTCTGTTTTATTTCTTTATTAATATACTTCTCTCTCTCTCTCTTTTTTTTTTTTTTTTTTT
>NW_022900916.1:37449325-37471427 GCF_012274545.1 Fukomys damarensis | reverse complement strand
TTTTTTTTTTTTTGGTACCAGGGATTGAACTTGGGTCCTTGTGCTTGCGAGGCAGGCAGCAGAACCACTGAGCTAAATCCTTGGCCCCTATTAATGTACTTCTACCTTGCTAAATTCAGTTGTCTGTTTTCTTTCCTTGTCTTATTGGGTCTTTTTTGTTTTGTTTTGTTTTTTTGAGACAGGGTCTCACTATGTAGTTCAGACTGCTCTGGAACGTACTGTGTACCCCAGGCTGGTCTCGAACTCACAGTGATCCTCCTGCCTTAGCCTCCCCAATGCTGGGATTACAGGCATGTGCCACCATGCCTGGCATTTTTTTTTTTTTTTTTTTTTTTTTTGGTACTGGGGATCGAACTCAGGCCCTTGCGCTTGCGAGGCAGGCCCCAGAACCACTGAGCTAAATTCCCACCCCTTCTTGGGTCTTTCAGCAGTATTTAACTCAGTTACTCCTTCCTTCTTAAAACTTCTTTTTTATTTTTTTGTTTTTTTGAGACAGGGTCTCACTATGTAGTTCAGGTTGGCCTTGAACTCACAGTGATCCTCCTGCCTCAGCCTCATGTGTGCTGGGATTACAGGTGTGCGCCACCACACCCAGCTTGAAACATTTCCTTCTTTCATTCTCCGTGACCCCACACTCCTGAACATCCTCCTACCTTACTGGCTGCCACTTCTCAGTACTTTTTAGGGCCCCCATTGCTCATTTCGCCTGTTCACTCTTGGTGTGTCCCAGAGCCCAGGCCTTAGCTGTCTTCTCTGTCCCTAGTTCCTCTCCAAGTGGCCTTGTCTTGTGGGCTTTCTGTTCTTTCTGTGCCACTGCGCCCAATTTATAAACACTGAGCTGTCCAGTAGCCAGCACACTCAGAACAGAACCTTTGGTTGTCCCTGCTCTCCGCTCCCACTCTGTTCCTTCCCTTTTGTTCCTCATGTCACTTGATGTCACCACCATCTGTCTGGTTGCTCAAGTACCAGAACAGGAGTAATACCTATTCCTGCCCTCTCCCCTCCATTCACTGGCAGCTGACTGTTTTCTCAGCTGCATCAGCATACTGATCCTGGCCTTAGCACCACTCCTGTTGACTGTCTCAGTACCAGTCCTCTCTGCCACCACCTGTGCTCAGACCCTTGGATGTCCTGGATAATCTGGCCTTTTCCAGCCAGGCATCATGGCACACACATGTAATTGCAGCACTAGGGAGGCTGAGGCAGGAGAATCACCATGAGTTCTAGGCCAGCCTGAGCATTGCAAGACCCTGTCTCAGAAAACAAAACATAATCTGGCCTCCTCTAAACTCATCTGTCTCCACCCTGTCACTGAGCTATAGCACAATGTCTTTCTCAAACACCCCAGCTCCATGCTTTGACTTTTGCTATTGCTTTTGCCTAAAATATGGTTCTGTTGGGTCTTTGTGTAGTTGACTATATCTTATGCAAAGTCCCCAAGACAGCCAATTTTGGTTTGGTTTGGTTTGGTTGAGACAGGGTCTTACTATGTATGCAGTCCAGATTGGCCTTGAACCCTTGGTCCTCCTGCTTCCCCCCCTTCAGTACTTGGGCTCACAGGCATGTGCCACCTTCCCCAGCTCAAGCCTTTCTTGATTATCCCATCTAATGAAGCTTTCTCCTCCCTCAAGTCACCAAAGGTCTTAGTATTATTGTCTGGATATCACTTATCACTCACTACCTGAAATGATTTCATTTATTAACATTTATGCTTGTTTGTGACCTGTATTGCCAGTAGAATTTGAGGGCTGGGACTTATTTTTTATTATTTTCTCCTGTTCAATACAGAAGGCCAACACCTGAAACCACTTTTCATCTAAACATTAGTATCTAGTCAGTAAATCACCTAAGAATCAAAGCAAAAGTGAATTCAGTGTAAGTGTCCTGAGCAGGTGTTCACTCAGTACTGACAGTGATGGTGCTGTTCATGATGGGGACACTTTTCTTCCTTATTAGGTCTGCAGCAGCAACTTCATATGAAGTAATACTACATTTTATAAATACAAAGCTAAGCTGGCTATGATGGTACATACCTGTAATCTCAGCATTTGGGAGGCTGAGGCAGGAGGATCTCTGAGTTTGAGACCAGCCTGGGCCCTATAGTTTAAGGCCAAACTAGACTAATCTTGAAATTTTATTCCTCCTGCAGTACTAGGGATTAAAGCCGCAACCTTTGTATTGAGCTACACTCCCTGCCTTTTTAAATTTTTAGACAGGGTATTGCTGATTGCCCACTGTGAGCTCAAACTTGGGATTCCCCTGTCTCAGCCTCCCAGAGTGCTGGGATTATAGGTGTGAACACCCCCGTAATCTCTTCCATAGACAGAAATTACACAGATCAGAGTATCTGAACTTCTGACAGAACTAACTGCTCTTTTCACTTAGAAGCACTCCTGTAGGAGTTTGATCCCTAATACCAAAAAACAAACAAGCAAAAAAAAAAAAAAAAAAAAAAAAAAAAAAAAAAAAAAAAGGAAGCACTTCTGTAGAATTTTTATGATTGTTTTATTTTGGCCTTGGTTTTTGTGTTTTCTGTTTTCTGTTTTCTTTTGCAGAAGTATAATTCTTTATTAGTAAGTAAGCTGCTTTACCTGAAAAGCTTTGGTTTTTACTGTGATAAATATATCGTAATTCTGATAACCTCTTTTCTTGTGGCTAAAACGAATAAAAGACCACAGAGTTCTATTACAGTAGTGGTAAACCTATGGCAGTAGTGCTGCAGTGGGCTGTTTGTGACATTGAAAGCTCTAAACAGTTCACCATCACTGCCTTACACTATTTTTAGTGATAAAATGAAAACTTTAGGCCCCTTCAAGAATAATGGCTGGAGCTGGGTGTGGTGGCAGTCTCCTACACCACCCAGCACGTAAGAAGCTTCAGGCAGGAGGATCATTGCAAGTTGGAGCCAGCCTGCTCTACATAATGAGTTCAAGGCCAGCCTGAACTGCATAGGGAAACCTTGTCTCAAACAAACAACCCAAAAAACAAAGAATAGGGCGCCAAACCTGCCTTGCAAGCATAAGATCCTGAGTTTGATCCCCCACCCCCACAAAAAAGAATAGAGGCTGGAACCCTACCTATATCCCCCATCTCTCTCCCCACCGTAAGAACTGGAAGAGGTTGAGAGCTTACTAGCAGAAATTATTATTTGTGATAGGTTCTGTGTCTTCAGAAGGAAACAGTCAAGTCACATTTTCAGAGATTTTGAAAGTCCGGCTAACAGAATTTTCTGGGACGCTCCATCCTGGGCCACATGGTGGGCTAAGTCAGTATAGTGCAGGAAGCCCTGGGGTCATGCTGAGATGTGGACTGCGCATTGGTAGAGGTGAGGGGCCCTGCACTGCTGCCTTTCCGGGTGACACCCGCAGTGCTGACTCTCCAGTGCACTCTGGGTCGAAGGAGCCATGTGGTTTCTTGAGGAGCCTCACAGTGATAGGATATTGCTCATGGAAAATCAGTCTTTACCATACTGGATTTCTCGTTCTTGGAGGTTGTAAATCTTGTTGGGATCAGTATTAGAAAAGATCCAAGCAACTGTTAAAGAAGAATCATCTCTGGAAAGACCCACTGGTATTATTGGCTAAAATCATCTCCTCTGTCCCTTCTCCTTTCTTTTCCCCGTATCTCATGAAGTTGCCATTCTCCTTTTACTCTCACTGGGGCAGTCTTATTGCTTTACAGTTCCCTCAGCGTGATGATGCAATGGGGTAGTAATTCCTTACCACTTTGGGGGAACCTTCAGAAACTTTCATTAAGAGGAAGTTGCTCATGAGGCTTGACCCGTTTTACTTGGAAAACATTCAGTCAGTTAGTAGTTTTCATTCTTTGAGGATTTTGTTTTGTTTGGAAAAGCTAAGGCCTGGCCTCTTCTTCCAAGGAGTAGAAAACATTATGCTAAGTAAAATAAGCAAGACACAAAAGGAAAATACAGTCTGATTCTGCTTCTGTGAGGTATCTAGAATGGCAAATTGTAGAGACAGAATAGAATAGAGGTTAGCAGGGGCTAATGAGAGGTAGAAATGAGAGATTGACAGTCTTTTCTGGAGGATAGCCTGGCAGTATCTGTTGACATGTTGAATGCATATGCCCTCCATTTAACCAGCAAATCCACTGTGCATAAAGAAGCACATACAGGCACTGTTTGCAAGCACAGAAAACCATAAACAACATGTTTACCAGTAGGAAAATATTAAAAACAGAAATCCTTTACCATAGATACCAGGCAGCTGTTTGACAAAAGGTGATTATTGTAGTTGTACTACTGTGAGAAAGTCTGTGACAAAATGTTGAGTGGAAAAAGCAGTTGTAAAATATGTACAGTATGATACTGCTTGTATTTCTCATTAGTCACATATAACTGTGCCTTTCCAACGTATATTCCTGTAAATTCACACTCTGGCCCTTAAGCAAGAATGTTTATCATGCTGCTGCCCTAAACAAAAGATTGGCCTGGGGTAGGATGGGCAGCACAGAGGCCTTTGCCTTCATCTGTACAATGGGCATTTTTATACAAAAGAGTACCACTAGGATAAGCTAACAAAAACTGCCCAATCTGAGGCTCCTGCACAAAGACAGAGCCTTAAAAGCATTTTGATTATTCAGAGGGTGACCCTTTGATAGGTCAGTGAAGTGTAAAGAAAAGAAACAGACTTTGCAGCCTGAGAGAGGAGTCTGAAGAAGGCTCTCAATGAGTGTCTCTAGGTGACTGGCATGGACATTGTGTGATTCCATTGACACTGAGTGTCTTCATTGGCTGGTCCCAAATTCACTCACTCTGATTTGCATTTAACTTTCCTCCCAGACTTCCACTTCTCACATTTCCTGTGGGAATGTGTTTTTTGGGAAAATGAGATTGAGAGAAGCCTGTGTTCCTGATGGCTGTTGTAGGGAACAGTGCTTCTGATAGGATAGTCATCTTCATCATCTCTGTGAACAGAGATTTGTGGTATGAGTAAGTCCAGAGAGTGAGCAGAGAAATCGTTTTTGTTTTGCTCTCTGATCTCCTTTAAATACCTATTTGAATAGTTCAAATAGTTTAAATACCTATTTGAATAATTCAGGTCTGTCAACCTGAAAGTACGTAAGTTTAAAGTAAGATAACAGTACCACAGTCTAAAAAATTTCCAGTTTTTCTTCCTTGCCACATTGCTATTTTCCTGTAGGTTATAGAAAACTTAACCTTTCAACATGGTTTGATTTCCACTACTTTCTCTTTAAATGTATTGTAGAGTTGCTTCTCAGTATCTGTGAAGGATTTGTTCCAGTACCTCCTACAAGATACCAAAATCTGTAGTTGTTATAATCTATCTATAATATAGTCATGCCAGGAACATAATTCATATGTTTCACTGCCGAGAGTGTCTGAATCATCGGTGATACATCCATGACTGTCTGATCAGGTGGCATGGGACAGTTGTGCACATACCACTGGTGGTTCAAGCTGTCAAGAATGTGTTAAGTCTCTGGCGTAGCAGTTGCATAAAGTCTATACACATATTCTCATGCTGTAATTCATCTCTGCATGTAATACCTAATACAGTGTAAATTCTATGCAAATTGCTATTATTTAAGATTGTCACAAGAAAATCTGTACATATTTAATACAGATGGAATTTCTTTTCCTAATATTTTTGATCTGTGTTGGTTGAATCCATGGGTGTATAACGCAGAAATTGCTGGGACCTGACTTCTTCCTTCTCTGACCTCTTCAGTATCAGTTGGAATTGGGAGATGTTTCTTTTTAAAAACCTTGGTAATTAAGCTTAAATGGACACCAGCTACCTCAAAATCCCTGAACTCATATACATGCAAAGCAAAGATAATGGGAGAGAGGAGCGTTCAGGAATGTTTAAGGATAAAAATTGTTGGACAGTAAAGAATTAAAAAGTGATCGATCCCTAGCATAGTAAGAATTGTTACTGTTTCATTTTGGTTAGATAAGGTCTTTTGTGTGTGTGTTTGTGTACAGTGCTGGGGATCAAACCCAGGCCCTCACACATACTAGGCAAGTGCTGTACCTCTGAGCTACACCTCCAGCCCCTGGATTAGGCTTTTTAGAGTTTTAGTAAATCTTTTACTTTAAAACCATCCACATAAACTTTACTGCAATCAACGGTAAATTGATGTCCTTTTCTTTGCTGATTATGCACTAGAAAAGTAGTATTTTCTACTCTACTAGTTTGGAATGGACTTACTGACCAAGCTTGAGCAATTTAGGCCCACACACAGCCCTAAATCAGAGTAAGAGCACCCAAGAAAGCTTATTCCTGCCCAATTAAAAGATAGCCTGAGAAGTTAGTCTTTACCTTTGCTGATCTTGTTGATTGTCTCCCTGCGGATTAAAGACAAACCCTCCTTAACAAGCACATTGAGAAGCTTTGGTTTCCAAAACTCTCTAGGACCAGTAATTAATCCAAGTGGTAATGAGGACACAGTACTGAATTCTGGAAAGGAACCACTTAACACTTTCTCTGCCAGACAGCTAATTTCACGCTTATTAATAGTTTCTTTGGCTTTAGCAGTATATATCTGAGATATTATAAAAGTCTGCTGTTGGAAATAATCTATTTCAGTGAAGCCAGATTGCCTCTGTGCATTTAAAAGTTTTTTTAAAATCTGCTTCCAAAACATATAGACTTGAAAAATGAACTTCTACTGGAAAAATCTCTTGAACTCTTAATATAATGACAAATTTTGTATACTTGCTAATTGACACTGTGAGAGGCTAAGATTTGACTCTGAACTAGAACTTGTACATCAGCAGCTAATTTCACTCCAGTTCCATTTTTTAACTTGTTGACTTTTTCCATGAAGAAGTCCCTCTCCATTTTGTTGCTTCCATTTCTCCTGCCTCTCACATTAGCCCTAGGATCTTCTTGGAGCTTTGAAATATTTCTCATCCAGAGATTTTTAGCAAATTAAGAAGTTTGAGATGTTTATTAGTGCTGTCTTTTCTCTACTCATGGTTATGCTTGAGTAACGTTTTCTGACAGTTTTCATTACTAATCTGCTTGTATGTTTTGTTTTGGTGGGGGGCGGGTACCAGGATCCTTGCACTTGCAAGGCAGCCAGCAGAACCACTGAGCTAAATCCCTGGCCTGCTTGTATTTTTTTTTAATGCTCAAGAGCTAGAAAATAAGTCACTTAAACTACCTGTTTATTGGTAGTGAATTGGTGACAGCTTGCTTCCCCAGTGTAAGGAGTTAGCCCAGACTGCTGGTTCCTTCTTGGTTCTGGCATTCTTTTTTTCTCATTTATATTCATATCTTCTCTCTCACTCTCATTTTTTTTAAAGGAATAATCCATGGAATTTATTCACGTTAGTTTTTTTTTAAAATAAATTTTATTTTATTTTCTCTCATTTTATGACAGTCTCATTATATAATTCAGGCTGGTCTTCAAGTCCTGTAGTCCAGACGGGCCTTTCTGTGATCCCCCAGCCCCAGCTTCCCAGGTGCTAGTATTACAGGCATGCACCACCATGCCTGGCTCTTTATTTCTCATTCTCAACTCTATACATAGATTCATGTAAATTCATTCCTCTCCTGCCCCTGCTTTATTCTTGAAAAACTAAGGATAACTATATTCATATATGTTATAGTATCTTCAGTATCAGAAAACCATTTCCAGAAATCACCTATTTCTTTTAATTGATAAAGAAGATGTCTTAATTTCCTCAATTAAAAGATAAAATCTCAACTAGGTGCATGTGGTGGTGGTGCATGCCCATAATCCTAACTCTAATGAAATGAAACATAGTCAGTCACAAGTTCAAACCCCAGTCTGAGCAATTTAGCAAGACCTTGTCTCAAAATTAAAAACACAAAGGGGCCAAAGATGTAGCTCAGAGTGAAGGCCCCAAGTTCAATCCCCAGCACCATAAAATAAATATACATTTTTCAAAAAAGGAAAGATAAAGCCTCGTTTATCTTTTTGTCAAGGGATCACACTGTGTTGGATTAGAACTAGGTTACTGAATCCTCTGCATTTGAAAGAGTTATATATTTTATTTAATAGATTAGGAGAGTAGCTTGATACAACTTTTGTTTTAAAAAAAAAGCATAGGTTTGGTTTTCTATTTAATCTTATTTATTTGTTGAGTTGGGAGTTGACAGGGCTGGCAGGTGCTTAACCAGTGAACCACACCTGCCTGCCTAAACTTTGCCGTTTTTACCATATTTTGTTCTTAAAGTTTTTGTTTGTTTGGTTTCATTTTTTAATAGCACAATATTTATTGATACACTTTAGGCATACATAGCAATAACAGTCATTATAAAGAATTTGCACTTACACATTGGTACATCCTTGTTCCTTTTTTCCCCATGCTCTCCTTCCCCTCAAGCCTCTTCCCCTCCCTATGCACAAAAGCTTTGTTTCTGTTTTTCCCTAGTTTTTTTTTCTCCTATAAAATCAGAATTATTAGTTGCCAATTCGCTGTGATACATCTTTATAAATGATAATAGTTCCAGATGTGTGTGATAGCACACACCTACAGTCCCAGCACCCAGAGACTGAGGCAGGAGGATCATGATTTCAAGCTCAGCCTGGGCAACTCATTAAGACTTTGTCTCAAAGTAAATAAAAAGGGCTGAGGATGTAGTTCAGTTGAAAAGCTCTGGGTTCAGTCCCCAGTGCTGGGGCAGGGGGAGATAATAGTCCCTGTAAGAATGTGTATAAGTTAAGCTTTACAATTTTAACACAGAAAGATTGCTGAAGGAGTTGCTGAGGAAAGATGGCCGATGACTAAAGTGGTAATAAAACTGCTGCAAATTCATTGCAATGTATATCAGTAATCGCTAATTCTTTCAGTTGACCCTGTGTGTTTGCCGTTTTCATTACTATTTTGAAGATTAGAAAATTAATATTTAAAGAGTTGGGATTCACAATCAAGTGAGTCTAGAGCCTGTGCTCATCTTGATGCAAAGAGCTGAGTCAGTAAAATTGCCACTAGCTGAGTGTGGTGATCCCAACACAGAAAGCTAAAGCGGGAGGTTTGTGAGTTCAAGGCCTTGGCTACATAGCAAGGTCCTACAAAATGAGAAGGAGTGAGAGAATTGTGTGTATTTCAAAAAGATAGGATTTGCTGGGCATTAAAGAGTGGTAGCATTGGAAAAGTAGCACGAGGAAGTAGTCCAATGATGGAAGAAATCCATAGACAGAGAAGCAGGAATGAGCTCAGCAGTTTAGAAGACAGTGACAACAGCGTGGAGACTAACCAGATGACAAGGTGGCTGGAGATTAGTGAGGACTGAGTGGAGTGTGAGGCTGCATTATTGTGGGACTAAAAAGCTGGACAAAGAGTTCTAGTTGAGTTGCTAGGAGTTAAAGTCCATTTGAATTTTATTTTATCTTATTAGCATTGGATTTTTCTCTGTAGCATTAAGGAAAACCTGTCTAGTGAGGATATATGGGATGAGAGAGGGATGAGAGAACTTGGAACTGAACAAGAAAGCCAAGTAGAAGACATACTTCAGCTGCATAATGAGTTCGGGACCAGCCTGAACTGTAAAGTGAGACCCTGTCTCAAAAAACTAATAAAAAAAGAAGACACACTGCACTTAGGCTAGGTAGTAGAGGGTGAGGTGGGATTGAAGAAGGAATGGACACCCCAGACAGAGAAGGAGGAATTGAACTTACAGTGAGTGTTGAAGGCATAAGGTAAAGATAAATAGGGAAAGGATGTGGGTGTCTACTGACAGAAACACAACAAAGAAGATACATGGTTGGAGAAAAGGGTGGTGGTTTAAAGTCAAGGAAACAGTGAAACTTGGTGGAAAGCCTGGTACACAAAGGTCAAAGCAAGACTGAGCGTGAAAGGTGGCCACAATCAGTGTCCGTGACCTGAAACCGTGGAGTGTAAGCAACTGTTGGTGCAAGTAGGCAGAGTCCAGTTGGACTTGAGTAGATGGCCAGCCTCGTAGCCTTCCCATTGCATGCTTCCCAGATACTTTAGAATAGGGTTAGAGACAGACTTCTCCTGCTCTCCTAGGAGTAGGTATTTAGAACTCTTCTTTTTAGAGATTATATGAAGAAATTAAAATACTGTCTATATTAATCCTTTTTCTGGCACTTTATATCTGAAGCTACAAAAAGACAGCTCCCAAGAAGGGAAAAATGACTTTGAGATGTACTTTCTTAAAATAACTGTAGAAATGACCTCATGAGCCAGCTGATAGCAATGGTGTGCAGATGGATATATTTCTATTCACCTGCTACTTGATGCAGCAGAGCCAGCCTATGTGGAATATATTATATCATGTCCTGCAGGCAGGAACCTATTTGCAAGACACTAAGAGAGGTAAAGTAGTAGACTTCATTGTAAATACTGTCAACTAGACCTGTCTTTATTAGGTACGTATTAGTGACCTCTGTTATGTAACAATTTGTTTCATCTTAAGGTAAAATAATATTCAGTACTTGTTATAGTAAGAATTTTAAGAACACCTGATAGTCGGATATGATCTTCAATATTAAAGCATTGCCATGTACCTTCTCTCATGAATGAAGTATTCCTTTTATTTTTTTATTGTGAGTATTCCAGATAGATAGATAGATAGATAGATAGATAGATAGATAGATAGATAGATAGAGATAGATAGATAGATAGATAGATAGATAGATAGATAGATGAGGGAGGAAGTGAGGGACAGAGGGAAGGAGAGAGAGAAAGCGCACACACCAGGTCCCTGAGTCTGTCTCATTCTCAGAATGGCCCATCTCTGTCATTTTGCACTGCAAGGCACAGCAGATTGTCGTTGGTGGATACCACTCTCCATGCATTAGTGTTATAGACCACGAAGTTAAAATGAGGGCAGTAGCCTGGGAGGAGTTCTAAGATTATAACCTAGTGAATTGCTTTTCTTGCAAAAAATTATCATCAGTGATAAAAAATACTTGCAAAGTAGACCCCTTTCTCCCCCAGCACATACTCAGAGCACAGTCTCTATGCCAGGAAATAAAAAAAGAATGATAGCTGACTATGGTTTAAAACCTGTTTGGTTTGAATTTGATTTGTAAAATAATCTGAAAGAAATCCATAGTGCACTTAAAGTCAGAAACTTACCTCTATCTATAGATGAGATTCATGGACAATAGCCTAGCTTATTAAAAACTTTCTAAAAGAGTATTAAGAGGTTTCCTTCATTTTATTCAGTAGAAAATATTTTTCTGTATTTTATAATCATCCTTCTTACTGAACTGTCTTGTTGTTTGTAGTAGTTTTTCATTTGATTCTCTGGGGTTTGCCAGACATACAATCACTTCATCTTTAACTAGTGATGATGTGACTTGTTCCTCACCTCTTCACTTGATCTTAGCCAAAAGGCCCAGAAGCAATTGCTCCTCACCTCTTACTCTGCTCTTCTTTGATTGCATTGATTACTACACCCAGAACAATGTTAAAAATACCTTGACTTAGTCACTTTTAATGCATGGAAATTATAGAAGGGAAATAAGCTGTAATGCCAGTAATATCTTAGAAGGCAGAAATCAAACCTAGGGGTAGATATTCTTGCCTTTTTAGGAGCAAGTCTACAAAATGTAGCTTAAGGTGCCCTTTACCAACATATGTGTACCTCTCCATCAGCCAGGGAGCTGTAGCAACCCTTGGAAAACAGTGGCTTCTTTCTTAGCTGTCATATTTGGAGTTCTCTGGGACCCAGCAGGAAGATACTCTATTTCATAATCTTAGAATTTGGTAGGGGACATATACACACTCCCTGATGTACTTCATGAATACTGATGTCACGCTCTTCTCTTCTAGGCCCAGCTTCGGGCATTTATCCCAGAGATGCTCAAGTACTCTACAGGTCGGGGAAAACCAGGCTGGGGGAAAGAAAGCTGCAAACCCATCTGGTGGCCTGAAGACATCCCCTGGGCAAATGTGAGAAGTGATGTCCGCACAGAAGAGCAGAAGCAGAGGGTGAGCTTCCTCTGGCCTGTGCTGCCCATTGCTCTTCCATCCTGAACCAGTTGCTTCAAGTTTTGTTATTTCTACTTCTTATACTGAAAAGACTGAAAACATTTGTGTATCAGTCCAACTTTTCCTCCAAAGAAGTTTAATGTTCTCTGACTTGCAGTTATTCCCCTTCATCACTCCATCACACACAGAAGACAAGGATAGGCCTGTGAATTTATACTTTGTCTTCCTAGTTGCTTTTTGGAACAACTTTAATTTTATAAGATCTTGTGAAAACCAAAGAAACTCCCAAGTGAAAGTATTCATCACTTCAAAACTTTAAAATGTCCTTATTTCTGATTGGCAAGAATCACTGTCCAAAAATATAAATATGGTATTAGAGAGGTATGATGTCTACAAAGTGAGTCTGCTAATAAGGAAACTGAAAAGAAAGACTAGACCTGATAACATCCCTTCTTTTTCTGCATGTTTTTATTTGGCAGAAAGTATAATATATACAATTCTTGGCCAGAGTAATCTTCTTTTGTGAGAAACCTAAGTTTGACCTCAGATTGGAACAGAATATAAAACCCCAAAGTTAAACCAAACATTGATGAGGAAGAAAATCCATGGGAATCCTTCTTTGGTACTTGGTTCTCAGTTTCTTTGTGCAAAAATCAGTCTGTGGGAAATAATCCTGGGAGGGTTTACTGTACATGTGGTTTGATTTGGCTTGATGAGTAGACAGGTGGTTATTCCACAGTGGGACCGAATCTTTGTGGCCTAATGTACTTTTCCCATGTTTTTGTGACAGGTTTCATGGACCCAGGCTTTACGGACCATAGTTAAAAACTGTTACAAACAGCATGGGCGGGAAGATCTCTTGTATGCTTTCGAAGATCAGCAAACACAAACACAGGCCACCACCACACACAGTATAGCCCACCTTGTACCATCACAGACTGTAGTGCAGACCTTTAGCAACCCAGATGGTACCGTCTCACTTATCCAGGTGAGTAAACCTGATGGTTTCTGGAGAGCTGGGTTCTCACCCGCAACTGGACAAAGTTGTCCTGTGCCAACTCTTGTTTGAGCTTTATTCAGCTCCCCTAGGTTCCTTACCTAAAACTGACTCTTGAACAATATTGTAAATTGTTTGCATTTTACTAAATTCAGAGTTAGGAACAACTTTCCTTGATATTTTCAAAACAAAGCATTTTTTGAGACAGGATCTCACTATGTAATTCAGGCTGGCCTTGAACTCTAACTTATTCCGAATCACCAGATACTTCTGTCTCTGCTGAATTTGGTGTCCAGTGCATCTTAGTGTCTGAGTAGCAAGGCAGAGGCCCATCCACAGAAACTGACCACTTTCCATGGCTCTCTTTAGGTTGGCACAGGGGCAACAGTAGCCACATTGGCTGATGCTTCAGAATTGCCAACCACGGTCACTGTTGCGCAGGTGAATTATTCTGCTGTGGCTGATGGAGAGGTAAGAAAAACATTCTGTCTCCATCTATTTAAATACCTAGATGAATGGGTGGGTGAGAATTGAAAATCCAGAAGATGAAGGTGTAGCCTTTAAATATATAGCATTATATTATTTAAACCTTTTTGACATCGTGCCATGACAATTTAGAGAATCATCTGCTATGTGTGTGCATTCTAACATTAAAATTCATGAACCACTGTCCCTGAAATCCAACTAGTGGGGATTACTAGTTTTATATTTGTGATACAGCATTTTGTTTAATAAACTAGAAAGGATTATCTTTCTAACATTTTTCTGTGAGAAGGATCATTTGAGGGTCTGGTTTGCAGAAAGTATGAAATAACCTAAGTAGTTGCAAAGAAATAAAAAATTCTGCAGTCTTTAACAGTTTAAAGTTAACTAGGGAGAAGTACAAATTACATAAACATTTAGAATTGGACAAGGAAAGGTGTTTTTTATAAATAGGGAATAATTTATGCATGTTGACTTTATGGTTTGTTTGTTTGTTTGTTTTGTGGTTTGTGGAATCGAATCCAGGTCCTTGAGCTTGTGAGGCGGGTGCTGGAACCACTGAGCTAAATTCCCGGCCCCTGCATGTTGACTTTAAAATATACCCTAGCTGTGTGTGATATTAAGAAGGGAGGCTCACTTGGGCCACAAAGCACTGGGTTTTGCCTCTAACACTACATAAATTAATTCATTAACTTTTATTTTCATGACATATGTTAAAATGCAAATAGTATGAAAACTTATTCTGTCCTCTGTTAGGACCACCAGGTAATATTAAGTGCATTGAGGGCCAGAAAAATCAAAATAGAATGCTGTCATAACATAATGCTATATGATTTTGCTGGAAGAAATACAACATCAAATTAGACACAAGTGCCTTAATCAGAACTATCACACATGTAACAGTTTTGAAATTGCACAAGTCATTTCAGTGAGTGGTTTTTTTTTTTTTTTTTAAGGAATATCAGTTTAGCTGGACTATATATAGGCTGAAAAACAAATAGGAAAATAAAGGAATATGTTCTGTCCATGCAGTGAACATGGGTGGCACTCCAAGCGAGGCACTGGAAATACTTAGGTACAGGACAGTAAAGCTTGCCCTCACCTGTGAGGAGCATACAAGCAGGCAGTGGGGAAAAGAAACTCCACAGAGAAGCATGGCACTGAGCTAAGGGTCTAGCAGCAAGCCCAGGGCACTCAGAGAAGAGAGGCCCCAGTCTTAGACTGTAGGGCAGTGGCAGTCTCAGGTAACACTTCCTAGAGGAGCAGCACCTGAGCTTGGATGAGGAGAGTAACTAGAAAAGCAAAGGATGCAGGGATGGGAGCTTTGTCTAGCAAAGGCAGAGGTACATTCCATGCACTGAGTTACAAAGCATGGAATGGCCACAGTACTCTCTGTAGCTAATTTGAATGGCCTCTATAGTGAGTCTCCCACAAATACAGAGAAGCTAACGGGATATCTTCAGTTACTGCCACTGTCCCCGTGGCCCTTTCTTTGGGACATGGTGACATCCAGGCATAGATAACCACACAGTAGCTCCCAATAGATGGGAATTGAGAGCAGCAGGAACTCAAGCAGCACAGTCAAGGTGCTGAGATTCCAAGACAGAAAAATGCTAAATGGATGAAAGAACTGAAGCTAACTTACTTATCACCTGCCATATTTCTCTTCTATTTCTTTTTTCTTCCCACCATCTACCATCATCCCCATTAATCTCATGCCATATAATTTCAGTTACAACTGCAGTCATGGTGAAATGTACGTATGCTGAATTTCTGCCATTGGAGTATGGTGAGCTGCCCTGAGCCCAGCTCAGGGGAGAGAGCAGCAGTGTGATTGCTACAAGTGAGGCTGGATCAAGAAAGAGGAAGACTGTTCAGTAGCAGTATATGATGCAGCTGTTTCTGGTTTTGGTTTTTGGATTTTCAGTATTTGTTTTTGTTTCTTTTGAGACAGGGTCTCACTGTGTAGCTGAGGCTGGCCTCAAACTCACAGTGATCCTTCTGCCTCTTTGTTTTTGTGTGGAATGACTGGCCAGCTAAAAATTGATAGTGTAGCTTGCTGTTCAAAGTGGGATTGTTTTTGTTTTGTTTGGTTTGGTTTGGTTTGGTTTTTTGAAACAGGGTCCCACTATGTAGTTGAGTCTGACCTGGAACTCACTATGTAGCCCAGGCTGGTCTTGAACTCCCAGTGATCCTCCTGTCTCAGCCTCCCAAGTGCTGCGTTTACAGGCGTGCACCACCAAGCCCAGCTCTTTTGTTTTTGTTTTTCAAAGTGGGATTGTTGACAACAAAGCTTACTGGAGAAGTGAGCTCACACCTTGGAATCAAGAGTTTAGGAAGTTCCTAAATGGGTCACTTTGTACCTCTCTGTAGTGAAGAGCCATGAAAACTTGCTGGCACCATCCTGTTCCTAGGAAAACCCAGGGCACATACTAAGGGATCTCAAAAGAATGTCTCATGATATATCTATGATAATTAGAAGCATTATCATAATCTTAGGATGATAATTGAACCAAAGCAAGAGGTATTTTAAGCATCTCTCCTAGAGCTTTTGGCACTTTCTTTGGGAAACAGTAGTAGACAGGTACAAGATAAGCACTCACTGAGCCCAGCATTATGAAGCAGGGACAGTAGAGCCCCAGGAAGCACCACTAACATCCTGACAAGCAGATTTATTACCTCCCGTACCTCTGAATAGAAACTGTCTACACTGTCCTACTGCATTTTGTTTTTGAGGGGAGGATTAGAACTGAGAGATCTCTCTTCTACGAATTGTACTAAAAATCAATGGTTCACAACTCAGGGCCAGAAAGAATATTTTTGGGTTTTTGTTTGTTTTGATTTTTTTATTTTTGAGACAAGATCTTGTTATGAAAGTCAGGCTTGAACTCAATATGTAGCCCAGGCTGGCCTTGAACTCAAAGTTATCCTCCTGCCTCAGCCTCCCAAGTTCTGGGATTGTAGGTGTGTGCCACTACACTCGGCACAATATCTAGAGATATTTTTGATTGTCATGACAAAGGAGATGCTATGGCATCTAGTGGGTAAGAGCCAGGCATGTTAGTAGACATCCTGTGATGCAGAGGATAGCCCCCACAATGGTGGTCAGGCCCAAAATGTTAATGCTGCCAAGGTTCAGAAATCCTCTGCTAGCTCTAACAAAGCTGGCTTCTCATTTACTCTATTACCAGAAAATTTAGTTTTTTAGTTTGGTTTCTTCGTAATTCCTCGCCCATTAAAAAGAAAGCATTTGGAGCTGGGGATTTAGCTCAATGGCACTGCGCCTGCCTTGCAAGCGCAAGGTCCTAAGTTTAATCCCCGGTACAAAAAAGCATTTTTGTGCTATACACATATGACATACATACATAAATATATATCATACGCCCCTGGGTTTGAGTCCCAGCACCACCCCAAAATAATTACATTTATATTTATTTTGTTGGGCTGGGGATGTGGCTCAGTTTTGGAACTCTTATCCAACATATATAAATTCCTGGTTTTAACCCCCTGCACTGGAGGGAGAAAAATTGCTGAGTTTGGCAGTTTCCATCAAAAATCAAAATACAAAATAACTGATTTATAATTCTACCTTTACGAATTTATTCTACAAATAGGTAGACTCACATATCCTGTACGAAATGGTATGTAAGGATATTCCACACAGCATTGTTGGTAATAGCAAAAGACTAAAACCACTTGAATGCCCATTAAAAGATGGCTGGTAAGTCAGTTGTGGTGTTTCTATATGACGCTATGCTCTATAGCAATTATGGATCATGAATGAATGAAATAGTTTTCTACTAAAGTGAATCATTTCGGAGATGTATTGTGGGAGTGGGGCAAGGCATAAAAGGTATGTAGACTATGCTGTCATTTTTCTTGTTAAAGTGGAACAGAAAGGGGAATGTGTGTGTGTGTGTGTGTGTGTGTGTGTGTGTGAATGTTTGCATATACAGAGAATACTGCTGCAAATATAAGAAAATGGGTAGCAGTAGTAGACCCTTTGGGCAGAGTCTGGAGTAAGTACTAGCATTATACTCCCTTTGGTGCACTTTGAATTTATCATGTATAACGTAATATTTTACAATATGTATACAATTTAGGATGGCTAAATCAAGCTAATTAACACATACTACTTCACATACTTTTTTTTGTAGCAAAAGCACAATTATTTGTATTGTCTATTCAAAAGTTTATCCTTAATATTTAATCAATAATATTTTTAAAGTATACAGTGGAAAGTTTATAGAGCTGTCTTCTATCTAACCTCAAAGAAATACTTGCAATGTGTTTGTGTGCATCCCAAAATTTCCTCTATGCAAATATAAGCAAATTCAAATATATATTCTACAGGGCCGGGGATTTAGCTCAGTGGTTCCGCCACCTGCCTCACAAATATATATTCTACTACCCTCCCTTTTTTAACACAAAAAATAATATATTAAAAACCCTGTCTCTGAATCATAGGTCATATTGATTTAAAAGTATATATTTGCTGCCTGCCTCACAAGTTCAAGGTCCCGAGTTTGATCCCCCGTGCAATCAATCAATCAGTTTTTAAAAGTATATGTTTACTTGGCTAAATGCATGGCAATTTATTATAAAGATTACTATTTTTAAGATCATAACCCTTTTTCGGCTGTGACTTTTGACTATCTTGTTCTTTCTACTTCAGGTGGAACAAAACTGGGCCACATTACAGGGAGGTGAGATGACCATCCAGACAACGCAGGCATCAGAGGCCACCCAGGCAGTGGCATCCTTGGCAGAGGCCGCAGTGGCAGCTTCTCAGGAGATGCAACAGGGAGCCACCGTCACCATGGCGCTCAACAGGTGGAAGCAGGGAGCAGGGCATATGAGGGTTGCGGGTCTGTCCTTGCAGAGAGGTGCTGTCCCTCAGCGTATACAGTTGGCATTTGGAACTAACACTCTCTGCCTGTAAGATATTTTAGGTTGGTTTATAGTAAGCCCTTACCAAGAAAAATTGAATTTTTTTTTTCTCTCCAGGATTGTTTAGGCAGGGAGTTGCAGAATGGGATACTCCATTAGGAGGTAGTTTCCAAAATGGAGTTGTATTGTTTTCTCTTGGGTTTTTCTACTGCTTGTTGATAGGAAAGATTATCCCCATATCATTCTTCCTCTTTTTTCTGACACAATTTTATTTTCAACCAACCCAGGCATTTTGGTCATGGTTGAGGGTGGACCTTGGAGCCAAGCTTCCTGAGCTTGAAGCCCAGCCGTGTCACTAAGTGGTTGACCTTGGGCATTTTATTTGAAGTTTCATTATCCACACTTTCCTCATCTGTAAAATGGGCATAATAGCTGTACCTGCCTTTGCCAGGGTATTATGAGAACTGTAAAAGTTACTGCCTATGGGACCCTTTGACAGCACCTGATGTGTAGTAAAGGCTGCTATCGTTATGCATGGCGGCTGTTATTCACTGATCTCTGTGACACAGCAGCACCCTACTAGGTAAGCTTGGGAGAGTGCTTCAGCACATAATCGTTGCTCTTAGAGAAATCGTGCTCTTACTGGGGAGACTGATTTCAGTAAAACACCTGTCAAACAATATGAGAGTGCAGTTCCCTATTGAGTCATGTAGTAGTACAGTCTAAACATTGTAGAAGTTCAGACAGGGAAATCAACTTTGCCAAAATATAAAAACCAGCTTCAGTTTAGATTGGTTAGAGTAGATGAAAAGCATTGATGGCTTTATGTACAAATAGCATACTGTATGGGGCTGTACAGTGTGGTGGTTGAGAAAAGGGTCCCAAGGTCACATAAATTCTCTTTGAATTCCAGCTCCACAACTTGCCTTTTGCTCTTGGGAAACGTAACCTCTGAGCCTTGGCTTCCTTCTTATTATTACCAGACTGATATTCATATTCATCACACAAAGATTTAATGAAATGATGAATATGAAACCTTTATTAGGGTGTCCAGCTCCTATTTAGTACTTTAGAAACTATGGCTACAGGGCAGGGATTTAGCTCAGTGGTTCTGCTGCTTGCCTTGCAAGTACAAGGACCTGAATCTGATCCCTGGTACCAAAAGCAAGGAAAAAATTATAGCTAGATGTCATATATTTCAAGATCTGTCTGTTCACAATTGATTATATTGAAAAGTGATTATAAGATCTGCTAGGAAGAGACAGTCCAAGTGTACTTCTCTAAAAGGCTTGGAAACTGATGTTGTGAGAATTAGAGATAAAGTGACTGATTTTGCCAGCTATAATAGCCAGAATTTGGTGATTGGTCATCAAGAGAAGACTGAAACACACACAAACATCCTTGGCCTTTGAGAATTACCTGAGTAACCTGGAATTCAAACACTTTCTTCTCAGCCTGTTGAACCATGTCACTTTTCAGTAACATGTAAGTCTTAACATGTTGGCTTGGTCTTACTCTTTCCTTTGAGAGAAAACCCAGATAAACTTCCTGAAAGCATGTTTCAAGTGAGAACCTCCTAGCCTGTTGACCTCCGTGACTGTGACTGTAGGCCTAAGAGGCCATCATTATAAACCAGCAAACCTTGAGCCTTCCAGTCAGCACCCTGCATGTTCCAGTGAGCTTTCAGTCGTCAGTGTCCTGGGAGCCTTCTACATAGTGGAAAATCTGAGGCCCATTCTGACTCCCTTTGCTGTGATGGCTTATTTCCCAAGCAGCAAGGGTAACTGTATTCCCTGAGGACTTGTTAACAAACTCGGATGCAGCTGAGGTGGCCACAGTGTTTACTTCAAAGGAAGGAGAATGTGGTTCACCGTGGATGAAGGGGAGGGGTAAAGAGATGTTGAAATCTGTTTGCAATCAAATAGTCCAATGTCCCAGTGAGTCTTGGGGGAGTGGTGTGTTACTGCTTCTGCCCGTGTTGAAGGAGCGGAGCCAAGCAGGTGAGACTAGCCTATAGCAAGCTATACCCCACAGTAAGGTCTCAGTCAGGTGAACTGGACTCAAGGCAAGCCCTTGATGATGGTTTCTCTGTGGGTGGGTTGCAGTATAACCTTTTATCCCCTGTACTCACAGCCTCACGATAGAGTTCCTTGTTGGAAGTCATCTTAGTGAAAATACACAGAGAAATCTGGTCTTTGTTCCTATAGTAACAAAGCTATTTCATAACCTGCTACCTGCCAGCCTTCTCTGTTTCAGGTGCAGCTGGAACAAGCATGGCTCTCTAATGACCACCTGCACATCTGCTGCACTGTAAACAGCAGATGTGGGCACAGGGTGAGAAGGGCGAGGCCAGCTGCATGTGATGGCAGGTGGGGGCTAGAAAGGCAGAGGGACTCCTGCAGCCGCAACCCTTACGGGAGAAGGGGATCAGGACAGATGCAGGACAGACCTATTTTTCAACCCTGCTGTTAAAGTGTTTCATGCAACAAATGAGAACAGGGTCTGGTGCTCATGGCCTTAGCCTACCCTGGCTTAGGAACAGCCCAAAGGGCTAAAAAGTAAATTAGTTTTCAAAGTAAAGAATCAATGAGCATTTTAGGAAGGAAGGAAGTAGAGAAAGAATCAAGGTGAATAAATGAAAAACAGTATCACAGCCTTAAAAAAAGAAAAAAAAAAAGGCTGTTTAGCCCAAACAACCAAAGAGTAAAGGAAGTGATGCCATTATTTATTTGTTGCCATACAGCAATAAATTTGAAGTTTGGTTTAGTTTCCTTTGGTTTTCTTGGTAGTACTAAGGAACAGGGCCTTCACACTGCTACATCACCAACCTTCCACCCTTTGTTTGTTTGTTTTTGTTGTTGTTTGGTACCAGGGATCGAATTCAGGTCCTTATGCTTGCAAGGCAGGCAGTAGAACCAATTCCACCACCTTTTTATGACAACGTCTCCTTAAGTTGCCCAGGCTCTGGGCTTGAACTTGTGTTCCTTCTGCCTCAGCTTTGCAGAGTGCTGGGATCAAAGGCGTATGTTACCATGCTTGTCTTCAAAGTTTTAGTTTAATTATGCATCAGTGATTTTTAATCCCTCTTAAACAGGTCCTCCTTCAAATTCAGTCCTTGAATATGTCCAGTACCACTCTAGTTTGGAAATGACTGTTGTCTAAAAACTGTATAGCGATAAATCAAGAACATTTAATATCTTTTTACCATCTTTGCAGCCTAACATAAGATAACCATCGCATGCCTGAAATCCCAGCCCCCTAAGAGCTAAGGCTGGAGGATTGCAGATTCAAGCTTAGCCTGGGTGACTTAGTGAGATCTTGTCTCAAAATAAAACATAATAAAAGTACGGGAGATATAGTTTAGTGTGAAGGCCCTTGCTTTAACCCCACCAAAAAAAGCCCACCCATCCTGCCTGGTCTCTGGCTTCTGACAGGGTGGAATAACTAACCTCATCCACCAGTCAGCCTGGCCACTCCTATTAAGCCCCTTATCCCTGAGCATCCTAGATTGTCCTAGGTTGTTGCTGGTTCTCATCTTTTCTTCATTCATACCATAGGGGTTAAAGAAAATAACTCCTCGATATTCAGAGCTTGATAGACTGATTAGCACAGACAGCCATCTACAGGTACTGTAAGTCAGGGCCTGACAGCTGCTTTCACTTGCCTTGCCCAGGAAACTACCAGCATGTGGTCCAGGGTCTGCACTTTTCTCTTTTCTATGAAGTCTCATTCAGACCGGAAATGTTGTATTAATTCATGATAGCTAGATCCTGTAAGATCAGCTGGTAATTTTTTTTTTTTTTTTTTTTTTT
>NW_022900916.1:37445060-37449252 GCF_012274545.1 Fukomys damarensis | reverse complement strand
TTTTTTTTTTTTTTTTTTTTGGTATCAGGGATTGAACTTGGGACCTTGTGCTTGCAAGGCAGGCGGCGGAACCACTGAGTTAAATCCCTGGCCCATAATATTACTTATTGATACCAGTTTCTTAGAAAAAATTTAAAATTAAGGACCTACATGATATATACTGTAGTTATTCATTACGTTGTCTCTATTAAATACTTAGAAAGCACTTTACAGTTAAATTCTATCATGAAAAATGCAAAGAACAACCTTTGTAGTAACTCTGGATCAGGACTTCCTGCTGGTTCTGAGTGCCTGTTATGAGTAGTATGGAGTAACTCCCTCCTAGGAGTGTGTAAGCAGAGAGAATAAGCTTAGCTTTTGACTGGCTTCATGTCAAATCTATGGCTATCCTCAGCTTTTTGTTCAACTTCAATCATATTGCAATTTTTTAAATAAAGGAAGCAAATATATTTGAAATATACAATCATGACCTTGAATTGAATCAAAGAAAACTTATAAATTTTGAGTTTTTTTCTCCCATCTAGAAGCACTTTCCTCAGGAAACCAACTTTAACAAAGGAAAAGATCAGTTGGGAATAGTAGTGAGAGCCTTTAATCCTATGTACTCCAGAGGCTGAGGCAGGAAAATCATAAGCTTAAAACCAGCCTAGCTAGTTTAGTGAGACCCTGTCTCAAATTAAAAAATAAAAAGGATTGGGGATATTCTCATTACTCTTTGAGTTCCATCTCTAGTACAGTACAGTCAAAAAATGAAGGGAGGAAAAAGATTAGCAATTTTGCTTTTAATGTTTTAAAGAGATACCAGGCTATTTACGTGAAAAAAATATAATGTTAAATGAGAAAAGAGTCTATAAAAACTATATGTACAAACTGTGCCTGCTTTGCAAGTGCAGGTCCTGAGTTCAATCCCTGGTGCAAGCAAAAAACAAAACAAAACAAAACAAAAAATCAAGGAGAAAGATAAAGAAAAAAAAAAAACCTATGTGTACAAGCTAAGTATGGCATACACCTATAATCCCAGCACTCTGAGAAGCTGAGGCAGGAGGGTCACAAATTTCATGTTCAGCCTGGGCAAGTTAGTAATTTATTGAGACCCTGACTCAAAATAAAAGAGGTTGAGGGGATGTAGCTCAGTGATAAGGCCTTGCGTTCAATCTCCAATTCCAGGAAGGAAAAAAAAAAAGACTATATTTACACAAAAGATAACACTAGATAGTAATTAGAAGCCATATGCAGGTCAGTAGATTAATATTGTTAGGATATCTATACACTCAAAATAGTCTACAGATTCACTTCTTTAAAATTCCAATATTGTTTGTAGAAATAGGAAACCCCATCCTAGAATTAATTTGGAATATCAGTGGGCTGAAAATTGACAAAATAATGTTGAAAAAAAGCAAAACTGAAGAACTCACATTTCTGATTTCAAAACCTCCTACAAAGTTACAGTAATTGAACAGTATGGTACTGGCTTAAATACAGACATATAAACCAGTCAAATAGAATAAACATAAACTTTCCTGTGTATGGTTAACTGGTTGATGACAGCAGTACCAGGACTACCCAATGAGAAATAGCCTTCAAGGATTGGTGCTGGGGAAGCTGAATATCCACATGCACAGGAATGAAGTTGAACCCTTACCTAACAACGTTTACAAACATCAAATTCAAAATGGACCAAAGACCTAAATGTAAAACCCAACACTGTAAAAATCTTAAAATCCCCAACCTATGAATAAGTTCTGTTCTAGGAAAATGTGAGTTCGATTCGTTTGTACGTCCAACAAAGTAAACCTTAAGCTGTATTTTCGCTTTTGTTTCCATGGTTATTGATTTGCACATATAGCAGTCCCCTCCACATCACCACTGCTTTTCTTCTTACCTCCGGACATCCTGGGTTCTGATTAGCACTGTACTATTGTTCTATGGCACTGTACAGTAAATGCACAGCAGACACTGAGCTACTTCCATGATTTGTTCTCATCTGTGAATGTTCCTAATGTGAGATCTGTTCATATCTGTGAAAGTTCACAACTCAAATGATCATTAGTTGGGAACTTACTGTAGTTTGTAGCATCATAGAATCAAGAAAACTAAATATGCATATCACAAAAGTATATAGCAAGGAAACAAAAAAATGGGACAGAATGCTAGAATAGTACTCCCTCTAAACAAATGGTTAATGTCTTTCTGTTCTACAGTGTTTGCTTTGCAGTGAAAGAAGATTTATTATTTCACTGTATTTTGGGAGGCGAGAAGTTTAGGCTTATAGTGATGATTTTAAATGTTAAGTCTTCATTTTTAGCCCTGCCTTACATATTCAGGAAGAGTTGGACTTTTCAGGAGATTTGTCAACCATTACTTTGTATTTGGAAAGAATGAATATAAACTAAATTGTTATTATTTAATATTAATTAAGTAGCAAGTCCAGGTTGCTTTCGTCTCACAGTCTTATCCGTCCTTGACTAAAAAGGACAGTCTCTGATGGTCCAGCTAATGTTACCATAAAGGGAAAAGAAAACCTTGTGATTGACAACCACAGTGGCTTTGCAATGTGGATATAGATCAGAGCTTCCACTACGGCTTGCAAGCACTCAGTTGATAGTGATAGTGAGAGACTGATACAAACCCCTATCCTCAAACATTCATCACCTACGTTTAAAGAAAATTTTGCATTAGCTTCATAAATATGCAAGGCCTAAAATTTTTCTGCCTGTTTATTATTATTTTAAATTACTCCTGACTTCGTTTGTTAGCACTGCTATCAAGTATTTGCCTGTAGGCTCACAACCATGGAGCCAGTAAATAGATCCAAGGAAAGACAGTTTTCCTGGCTACAGCACTATACCTGTATGCATCTTGCATATCCCCCTATCTCCTGTCCCTGTACCCACAGCGAAGCTGCTGCCCATGCTGTCGCCACCCTGGCCGAGGCCACCTTACAAGGAGGGGGACAGATCGTCCTGTCTGGGGAAACCGCAGCAGCTGTCGGAGCACTTACTGGAGTCCAAGATGCTAATGGTAAGAGAGCATAAATATTTTATTGAATTTCTTGCCTGTTTCCACTTAAATCTTCCTGACTTGGCTGGCAACAAACCAGCAAGAGGTTGAGCCTGGTTGGAATTTTTCTTCATGGGTAGCTTTTAATGCCTAGGAAAATTTTAGGAGCTTCTAATTCTTTTCACTAGAAGAAGATGAGGTTTTCTAAAGGAAAATGCCATGCTAATGGCTACCTAATTGAAGGACTTCTTTAGAAAGTGCTGATTTTGCTGTGACAAGACTTGGTTGCTGAGAGGTACTTCAAACTTTGCTACAGGACACATTTTGTCCTTTACCCTCCTGTGAGGCAGGGTAGATCAGTGTCTGTACTATATCGGAGACTCTGCTGTTGGTGGG
Organism: Fukomys damarensis; assembly: GCF_012274545.1. Lineage (NCBI taxonomy): Eukaryota > Metazoa > Chordata > Mammalia > Rodentia > Bathyergidae > Fukomys > Fukomys damarensis. The sequence goes on along the minus strand of NW_022900916.1, from coordinate 37,445,856 downwards.
TGGAAGGTTCACTACTCTCTTCAGAAAGGCACCACCACATACCTGTCCCCAGGGTCAGGCAGCAGGCTGTGATGAAGGTGCTTTTCCTGTGGGTTCTCCTTCCTGTTGTACGTGGCCTCACTGAAGACACCTGGATTTAGCCAGTAACATGCCACCACCCCTTCTTTCCCAGCTCTTTGACTTCCTGGATATTGGTGAATATCCCAGTAAACAAAAGGGATAAAGTTCATAGACACTTGGTGGCAAAAACTTACAACTCCAATCCAGCTCTTTGGAGCCACTTCAGCAAGCTCTCGGAGTCAGTGGCCAAGAATTGGGCTGCCCAGGGAAGTACTTCAGAAGTCTGGGTCACAGAGGAGGACCAGCCCTGATCTGTGAGACTCTGTGATTTTTCTTGTATGTATAATTAAGCAAGACAAATTAAGTGCTCTGTAGTTTGGGAGGAAATTGTAGCTTTTATAACCTAGAAAGTGAATAAATAAAATATATACTTTTTATTTAGGCACAGAGTTCCTTCATGGTATTAGTGGCTGAAAGAGACATTCCTAGCCCCACCCCTTTTTATGGCGGTCCCTAAGGACCTGAGTTCAATCCCTGGTACCCCCCCAAAAAAAAAACAAAAAGTCTTTGCAAAAAAATCAAAAAAGAAACAAACAACAACAAAATACCACTAGAAGTAAAGGGGGAAAAGTTCTTCTGTTCTGCTAGAGAAGAATTAACATAGGAAATGCAGAGCAATTATGACTTCTGAGAATCATTTTCTTTTACAAAAAGCAAAAAAAAAAAAAAAAAAAAA
>NW_022900916.1:37395652-37444959 GCF_012274545.1 Fukomys damarensis | reverse complement strand
ACTACAACTACCACCTGCTTTTTCTTGAGGCTAGGGGCTTTCTTGAACTAATGTAAATGAAGATACAGGTTAGCCAGGCATGGTAGCAGAAGCACCTAATGCCTCATCCTAGCAACTTTACACAAAGCCGAATCATTTTGTCTGCCACTTGGGAGGCTGAGGCAAGAGGATGACCATGAGTTCGAAGCCAACCTGAGCTATATAGTGAGTTCAAGGCCAGCCTGAACTACATAGCAAGACTCTGTCTCAAAAGAAGAAAAAAAAACTAAATGGAGATGGGGTTGATCTTAGCCAGATAGCTGCAGGATAAAGGGCATCTTACAGCTATGTATGTTCAGGATGAAATGGGCCTTAGATTGAATTAAAGAAAATATCTCACTGTGGCTAGAGTCCTACCTCTATTTCCATACTGTTTGCTTTTCTCATCTGAGTCCTAAGCTCCTCTGAACAGAAGGTAGGATATCTAGTTATAAGACATTCTTTTGAAGTTTGATTGCTATTACTTCTGATGAAACTGCTAAAAGTAGTCTTCTTTGTGGGTTTGGTAGGAGACTTTGTTACCCATTCTAATCAAGGACCTGCCTGGGTGAGAACAGATTGCTTTATAGTTCTGCCTCCTCCTCAACCTCACCTTTTCTAATGGATGTATTTATAAGTTAAGATTAAGGACCACCTGGGTATCTACCAAGTAGACCTGTTCAGCCATACAGTGAAGTTGAACCATACTCAGTATTGGAGACTGTCTCTTGTAAACTAGTTAGTGCTGGATTTCATGTTGTTGGCTACATTTGTAATAAGAGAAGATTCTGGCCTACATCCCATAAAAGTCCATAGTTCCAGCTAAGCATGGTGATATATGCCTGTAGTCCCAGCTACTTGGGAGGCTGAGACTGGAGGATCACTTGAACCCACAAATTTAAGATCAGCCGAGTGACAGAGCAAGACCCCAGCTCAAAAAGTGGTTCCCTCAAAACAGGTAGGTCATCCTGTTTGTGATTCCCAATGCTTGTTGACTTAGTCCTTGAAAGTTAACTTACCCCTTTCTCAGTGTAGCTCCTCTGGTCAAGTCAGATTGTTGTCTAGTGCCTCATCCTAGCAACTTTACACAAAGCCCAGTCATTTTGTCTACCCTTGGGAAGCCAGAGAGTGAAGCTAGTATTGGAGATGATCCAGATAATTTCATATTCCTTCCATCTTACAACATTTTCGCCCATAGGGCTATAGGATTTACTCTAGGACTAGTCTGGATTTTCCCACTTCAACAGCTAATTCGGTATCTGGCTAGAATTTAAAGGGTTTCTCTTTGCATCATTCTTCCAGGTAGTATCCTGTTGCCCATCTTTGTCACTTGTGTAATGGCAAGTGTAGCATTTGCCAGTAAATCAAGTTTGATTGTTTTTTAATTGGGAGCAGTTTCTTATCAAGAAGAATGACAGGATAAGGTCCTAATTGTAGACATAGACTAATTTGAAGGTGGACACTACTAAAGAAAAACATCACAGATTCAGAGTATGTTTAAATAACAATCCAACTAGCAGATGACTCTTCTAAGAGCAATTTGTTTATAGTTGAGTCCTGGAGCAGAGTTTGGGATACAACTAGCACATGGAGGGCAATTGCATGGAGGGCTTCAGGGGGGTACAGTAACCAGTGGCAGTGGCCAGGAAGCAAGGGTATAAAGTGGCATCCCAAGGATGGTGTTACAGAATTATTCATGCATGGCAGAGGTTTGCATTCTGGGCTGCCAAGTTGGACCCAACAAAAGCAATGCACTGGCACCATGTAACCCAAAGACATACTCTCTTGTCTGAATACTGATGCCCCTCCATGCACCACTACAGGAACTACTCAAACACCAGCATGGCTTTATTTCACTTTTGTTCTCTGTCCTTTTCAGTCGATATAAATGAATCTTTGGTATTCTAGGATGGCATTTTATGGTTTGGTTGATTCAATTTGAAAATTTTCGCAGGTACCATTTCATTCACATGGACATAGAATTACCAAAGGCTGGGAAAGACCACTGAAAGAGTTCCTTCCTTTACTTCATCTTTAAAAAAACAAAACAAAGCAAAAACATTACCTCTTCCAGGCATGGTAGTGTTCATATATTCCAGCGCCCAGGAGGCTGAGGCAGGAGGATCACTGTGAATTTGAGGTCAGTCTGGGCTACATAATGAGTTCAGGGACAACATGAACTACATAGTGAGACCCTGTCTCAAAAACAAACAAAACCAAACATGATTACCTCCATACTGTTCTCCTCCTAACATGTCCTAACATAAGAAGTCACCCACCTTAGCCTCTTTGTATCCTTTGTTTCTACCACCTCTCTGCTGGGCTGCAGGTCCCCTGTACTTCCAGGACTTATGGTCTCCAAGACCAGCAGATACAGCTGTTCATTTGGGGAGCAGGGTAGGCAGGGAATAGGTATGCAGACCTTTTCTCCTCCTTCCCATTGTGCAAAAATAATGAAAGATACCAGGCGTGGTGGCACACACCTGTAATCTCAGCGGGGAGGCTGAGGCAGGAGGATCGCTGTGAGTTCGAGACCAGCCTGAGCTACATAGTGAGTTCCAGGTCAGTCTCAACTACATAGTGAGACCCTGTCTCAAAAAACAAAAACAAACAAATAATGAAAGATAAGAATATACTGGCACTTGCCACCTCAGACCACCTGTGCTCTTAAGAGTATCTGAGATCTATAGCCAGGTGTGGTGGTGCATGCCTCTAATCCCAACACTTGTGAGGCTGAGACAGGAGGATCTCTGCAAGTTCAAGGCCAGCCTGCACTACAAAGCAAGACCCTGTCTCACAAAAGAGTATCTGAGATCTTATTACAAATTCATCCAGCTGCTTTTCCTTCCTAAAAGTGAGATGTGGGGGGCAGGCAGACTGAAATTTCTAAGTAATCAAGACTTACTGGAATTGCTAAGAAAGTCAACATTTTTTAAACTAGCTGATACCCTTTCTAATAATGCCACAAGAAAAAAGAAGGCACAGACAGCATTTGCCATGGGCACGTATTCATTCATTCATTCGTTTCTCATGAAAATCATTCATAATTCCACCCAGTAGAATGTTTGGGTTTTTTGTTGAATCTGGCCCTCTTTTTTTAAAGACAGGATCTCACAATGTCTTCAAGCTGGTCTTGAACTCACTAGGTATCCCAGCTGGTTCTAACTGGTGGTGATCCTGCCTCTGCTGCCCTCCCCACAACCCAGTGTTGAGATTACAGAGATGTGCCACCATGCCCAGAAAATCTGGACTATCCTATTCATAAAAAACTTTTTTTTTAACCTAAATAGGATCACATCATCAGTAGTAATTGGGTAATTTGCTTTGAAATATCTTAGCCATTTTGTATCGTTAAATATTTTTAAAAGCTTGTTTTATAATGCTTGCTAATATTTCATCATATTTTTTATAATTACCCAATTCCCTATTGTTGATTATTTAGGATATTAATTTTTTTATCATAAAGGTAACACTGGCCAGATGTGGTGGCACACACCTGAAGTCCCAGCAGGAGGATCGCCACCAGTTCGAGGTCAGCCTGGGCTACATAGTGAGTTCAAGGCCAGCCTGAACTGCATAGGAAGACCCTGTCTCAAAAAAGTAAATAAATAAATAAGATAAAAATAAAAAAATAAAGGTGACACCATCTTTGTTCAGTCTTACCATGGTTTTATTTGATCTCTACCTCAACCATGCTTGCTTTGTTTTTTTTGTTTCATTTTGGTTTTTGTTTTGATTTTTTGCGGGGGAGGCTACCAGGGATTGAACTCAGGACTTTATGTTTGCGAGGCAGGTGGCAGAACCACTGAACTAAATCCCTGGCCCAGTGATGGAACATTTTTCTTTTTCATTATTATGAAAAACTTTTCATATATTAATGACATAACCTCTTTATTTTGCTTGTTGTATTTTTCCTAATTTGTTTCACTTCTGTGACCTTCATTTTATTTCCCTAATTATTTGTCTATTGCTTTTATGTTTAATGAATATTCTCTGTCTTCAAAATTAGGTTAACTATTTTCTTCCAATTCTAATATGGTCTTTTTATTTTGATTATTATAACATATCTGAAATTTATTTTAATGTGTGGCATTATGTAGATTATGTAGATTATGTAAATTGGTATTTTCCCCTCTACATAGCACAGTTTCCCCTGCATCATTTAGTTCCTTTAAAAGGTTGAAATCCATTCTTTCTTTTTGAAATATCATCATCATATGCAGAGTTCTTAAATAGGGTATGGAGAATCTTGTGGGAGAGCACCTCTGTTTCCATTTATCTGTTTGCTTGTTCTCTGTACCATAACTTTTTATTATTGTGATGTCAACACTAGCAGTTAGTGAAATCCTACCTTTAAATTTGGAGGGGGAAAAAAATCATTCAAAATTCCAAAGAATATTTTGGAGGAATGAACATTACACTAACTTGTAAGTTCATTTAGAGGAATAAGGCCTTATTTTCACCTGTTTTTATCCTCACAAGTATTTTAGTGGCACCACCTTATGTTGTTGTGTTTACGGTCTGGGGTCTAAACCTTGTGACCTTGTGCCCTGGATAAAGGGAAATGGACTATAGGGCTGTTTAAAAATTAAAGCCAATGACAAGGCATTAACGCTACACTTACAGAAAGAGCAGTTCTCATGTATCTCTGGGGCTACGGGTCTTTCTTTGTTCAGGCCTGGCCCTGGCAGGAGTCAGAACTCTTCAACATGAAATTTCCCACAACTGAGAGAGAGACCCCACTCAAGCTTGCTGTACTGCAAAATAAAGTGCATTTTGGGCCAGGGATTTAGCTCAGTGGCACCATGTCTGCCTTGCAAGCACAAGGTCCCAAGTTCAATCTCTGGTTCCCCCCACCCCCAAAAAAGTACATTTTACCACCCAGCCTACTGCTAAGTCAAACTGTATCAATTTAGAAAATCCCTTAGGAAGAAAATGCTCTGTCTTCTCTTAACACTAAATGTCTTCTTTCACATTCCTGTTTGTTTTTGGATTTGTTAAAAACTTTATAAACAATTCATTTCATATGATATGAATTCAGTTTCATCTATGCTTGATGGAATATCTTTTTCTTTTTTTTTGTACCAAGGATTGAACTCGGGACCTTGTACTTGTGAGACAAGTGGTGGCACCTCTGAGCTAAATCCCCAGTCCTGGAATATATTTTTAAAAATTGATCTTTTAGTGTATATGGTGCTACATGCTTTTAATCCCAGCATGCAGGAGGCTGAGACAGGAGGATCAAGAATTCAGGGCCAAGGGCCGGGGATTTAGCTCAGTGGCAAAGCACCTGCCTGGCAAGTGCAAGGTCCAGAGTTGGATCCCTGGTACCAAAACAAAAACAAACAAACAAAGCAGTCTGGGCATGGTGATACATGCCATAGTCCCAGGCTGAGGCAGGAGGATTGCCGTGAGTTCAAGGCCAGCCAGGGATACATAGTGAGTTTGAGGCCAGCCTGAACCATGTAGCAAGACCCTGTCTCAAAACAAACAAACAAATAGAAAGGGAAAATTGATCTTTCTGCCAAGAGGAATAACAAAAGTGATGGTTCAGAGAAGGGAGCAGCATTCTTGGGTAGTGTCCCCATTTGAGAGATTGGAGCATATAGAGTGTTCCAATTCTGGGAGCCTTGAGTGAGAGAGGATGGCTGTAAGGCCAGCCTGCAATGAGGTGAGTCCAGCTGGACACAAAGAAAGCATCATGTGAGTGTTTTTATTTTCCATGAAAACCTCCTTTATGTGTATTACAAGAATATTAGGATGTCCTTAACCTGAACTTCTGGATACTGAGATATCTATACAAAATTATTTGTATTTTCGTGGGATCCCTAGCTTTGATCAGATGTTAATTAGATCAGAGGCACTCCAGAGACTTAAGATTCTGCTACAGAAGGGTTAGGATGTTGCTTAGTGGCGGAGCATGGCTTAGTCTGACCAGGCTTTGGGCTTGATCTCCACCCCCAGGGAGAAGAAAAGTTGTGAGGATCATTTAACTTTGTGGTTGTCTGTTCTGGTGTGTTGAGAGTAGGAAGGCGGAAGGGCAAGGGAGATGAGTAGGCCTACAGGAGCTTGATGCTTCTCATACTGCATACTCTAATAACCTCTGTGATCATGGGCAGACAAATTAACCTCTCTAAGCCTTAGCTATAAAATTAGGGTACTCATAAGGTATCGGGAGCAATGAACAAGATGATTCCTGTCAAGGGCTTAGCATGGTGCCAGACACACAGACACACTGTGCACAGGAAACTCTGATTAGCTGTCGTTGGCAGCCCTCGTCTGTCTTTCTTCATGGCAGGTTAAAGTGTAGGAGTGCACGGGATTGTTGTAGGCCCTGCTTTCCCGCTTTTCAAACAGCTCCATGTGCCCATTTTACAGTTGAAGGATTTATACTCCAGAGGTAGAGCCTGTAAAAAATGAAAATAGAGAGCCAGATGTAATGGCACATGCCTATAATCCCAGCACCGAGAGACAGGAGGATCTCTGAGTTTGAGAACAGCCTGGGTTATATAGTGAGTTCAAGGCCAGCCTGGACTACATAGCAGGACCCTCTGTCAAAAAAATGAGACTAGGTCAGAGGCCTTTTCAGTCAAGTTGGCTGGGGGCAGTATAAGGTGACATTGTGTAGAGGCTCCTTCTTTAGGTTTTGTCATTATCCTTACCTGAGCCTTCTGTTCTCCTCCAGTACAGTTTGCAGTAGTTAGTGTGGATGTTTTTACTCTTAAAGTGACTGCGTCTCTTCAGATCTCAGCAACTGCGTTGAACTCCACCTTCATTTGTGAGGGTGACTCTGCTTCTTTCATTCACTGAGCACATCAGCATATTGCACTTGTTCCCAAGAGCTGGTGGAGATGCAAGTATCTAATTTAGAAACATTAATCAGTGTTGCCAGTGTGCTTTTCGCTTTGGTGTTTCAATGTTTAAATGAATAAATATATTAAAGTTTTGTAGTAAGAATGCATTTTCGGTCACCATAAACCATAATAACTTTAAAAATGCAGTTGCATTCTATGATAATATTTGTACATTTAATCCAAAGTGACAAATTCAGTGCCTCTCCAGGACTTAATACACAAAGCCTTTGAACAAAGGTTTTTGTGTGAGCTGTGAGTCCCAGGATATGTTCGACCCCCTAGACACACACACGCACACATACTTGAAGGACCCCTGAGGAGCAGCACAGGTGGTAACTGTAGGATTTGAGGATACCCTCCAAAAGGGAATTGGCTGTCTTTCCCACCGACCCACTTGTTGGTAAGTAAGTGACTTGAAAGGAAATGAAGACTCTAGGATGGACTCAGTCAGACCAAACTGAGGCATTGCCTATTCTGCAAGAAATGTGAGTTAAGATTCATTTGTGGTACAGCTGCTTTCCCTTCCAAATCATACACCTTTTTTTTTTTGGTACCGGGGATTGAACTTGTGTCCTTGCACTTGCAAGGCCGGCCACCTAACCGCTGAGCTTAATCTCTGGCCCTCATACACCTTTTTTAAATGGAAGAGAAAGAGGCATATTCACAGACCTAAAAAGATTACTTCTTATGAGAAATATGAGGAGAAGCTGGGTGTGGTGGCACGTGCCTACAACCCCAGCACCCTGGGAGGCTGAGGCGGGAGGGTCACAAGTCAAAACTTAGCCTGGGAAAGAAAGCCCCCTGTCTCAAAATTTTAAAAATATGTAAAATGGCTGAGAGTATAGCTCAGTGTGAAGGCCCTGGATTCAGTTTCGGTCCCCAGTACCACCACCAAAAAAAAAAAGGATAAGAGAACTGGGCACTGGGGCTCAGAAAGAAGAGACAGGAAGGGAGCACAGTGAATAGGCCTGCAGCTGACTGCTGCACCAGGAACACAGCAGTGTGCAGCAGCCTGGAACAGCGATGCCATTGCCTGCCCAAGACCCCGCCAGGAGACAGCTTCCTTTGCAGAGGCTTTTCCCCATGTGACCCAATCAGCTGTTCTCTTAGAATGAACAGTTGTCATTGGGGGAAACATGTTGGTTAGATGTCCCACTGGGGAAATCACCACTTCCATTTGGTGCTGTTTTGCTTGACTCTAAGCACTATGCATAATTACATACTTAGGGTCTTCATCGTTTTCCTTTTTCTATGTTTCTTTGCTTAATATTATTGCCACCACCGTCATCTTCTTGCACATCCCAAGCAGTCTCTGTGTCGTTCTGTCTTCTCCAGTGAGGTGAGTGGAACAAATTTTGGAAGGTGCGGTAAAACCAGAAATCAAGCCCTGATCTCCAGTGCTCTTCCTCCCAACCAATGTGGGCTACTTTCCTTCCCCTTCTTGGCCACTTGCCAACTACCCATTCTGGGAAGTAAAGAAGGTAGAAAAAAGATAAAACTCTTATCTTTATTGTGAATCTCATTAAACTGGTACTTGGTGTGGTTACTATTTTCCAGACTATATAGAATGATAGCTTTATTTTCCTCACTTTTGAAGTTAAAAAGTCATAGTAGGGCTGGGGATTTAGCTCAGTGGCATCACGCCTGCCTCACCAAGCACAAGGTCCTGAATTTGATCCCCAGTATCATAAATAAATAAATTTTTAATTTTGAAATTTTAAAAAATAAGTGAAATGATAATATTGCACCAAGGTGATAGCTGTTAGTTACATGTGGCTATTTGAATTTAAATGCAAATGAATTAAAATTTAAGAGACAGTTAATCATGTTTCAAGTGATAAACAGCTACATGTGGCCTGAGATACTACATTTTTACTTTATTCACATTTAGATTTAAATGGGCACATGTACCTAGTCGTTGCTATAGTGGACTATGCAGATACAGAACTTTGCCATCATTGCCTAAAGTCAGCTTGGTTAATGCCGATCTGATAGCTACAGCAAAAATACTGTGGTCTCCTGGCAAGTTGTGCCCCCTCTGCACAGGGGACAGCCACAAGAATCCTCCTGAGCCTGTCACCTGATGACCTTCTCAGCTCATAGACAGCATGGCTTTGCTTAAAAAAAATGACCGCAGTAATCCGCAGCTAGTAAACAGCCAGGCAGGAAGTTACAAGAAGGGCTGGCCTATTTTTAGGCACTGCAGAGTTCTGAGTAGGAAAACCTGAGAAGGGAGGCAATGATGACACCTAAACTCACTTCCTAGTCTATTTTATTCATGACACAGGCCACTTGCTTATTTCCCCTTAACCTCCTCCAGGGTTCAAGCTTCTCGTAGTTATAGGATTTATTACGGCCCGCAAGAGAATCAGACCTCCCAAGCCAGGTGGGTTACAAGGTTGTTACTCCTGGATGAATTCACATCGCACACTGAAGCACAGCTGCTGCTGAAAAGGGGATCACAGATGTGCAGTAGCTGTGCAGTTCGCTGGCCTGTAGGCATTACCCACCCATCCTCTCTCATGGCACCAAAGGAAGGAAAGGACGGCTCAGGGATGAAAGCTTGTCCTCCTTTCCTACTTCCTTCATAATGACCTCCTAAAGTCCTCTTCCTCCTAAAGTGACAGTTTTCCTGAGTTCCCAATCTCTCCATCCAGAGAAATATAATAGTGCTACTAATTTTGGGGCAGCAGTAACTATTTTTTGTTTGTTTTGTTTTTGAGGCAAGGTCTCAAAAGGCCCAGGCTGGCCTCAAACTGTCAGTGATTCTCCTGCTGCAGCCTCCCAAGTGCTGAGATTACAGGGTGTGCCACCACACCTGGCTGAGCACTCCTATTGACCACCACCATCTCTATTTCACTGCTGCTGTTACTGCCGTTACAATTATTAAAAACTCACACCATCTAGGCATGATGGTGCATGACTATAATCCCAGAACTCCAAGAGGCTGAGGCAGAAGGATCGCAAGACTGGGCAGCTTAGCAAAATAATAAAAGATCTGGAGATGTGGCTTAGTATAAAGGTCCTGGGTTCAATACCAAAAAAGGGGGGGGCAGGGAATCATCTTCAAAGGACTCATTTGGGGAAATATTCTTAGAATGTAGGTCAGTGAGGCTTTATTTGTGGAGAGAAAGTAAAGAATCTCCACTTCAGGAAGCTCCTGATTGGGAAGTGTAGTGTGTCCCTGAAGTATACTGAGATTAATTATGTAGAATGGCCAGCCTTTTCTGTCATACCTCAGACAGGCCTCATGGCAAGAGGGTTTCCATTGGCGTGGTTCCTTGGCTCTTTGCTTTGCCTTCTACAATGGTGCTGTGCTATTGGCACTTTTAGAAGGAAGAAGCCAGGTCTGGTGGTACACACCTGTAATCTCAGCATTCAGGAGGCTGAGGCAGGTAGATTACCACAAGCTCGTGGCCTGCCTTGGCTACATAGTGAGTTTAAAGCCAGCCTGAACTGCACAGCAAAACCCTATCTCAGAAAAAAGAAAAAGAAAAGAAAAATAGAGGGAGCAGCACTGCCTCATGCAGGATCTCCTGTCATTGTGGTTTCAGCCATCTTTCTCCTTGCAAAGTCTGTGCCTCCAAAGATATGTCATCCTCCTTCTGTCTTTATAAACTGGTGTGAGCTGAGTGTAGTGATGCATATTTGTAATCCTAGCATTCTGTGAGGTGTCAGCAAAAGGATTGCAAGTTTGAACCCAGCTTGTTAATTTAGTAACTTAGGGAGATCCTGTTTCAAAATAAAATATAGAAAAGGCATGAGGATGCAGACCCTGGGTTCAATCCCCAGTACTGCAAAAAATAAAATAAAATAAAATAAAAATAATCTTTGATGATTAAAAAAAAAAAGGAGTGAGGATGTAGCTCATTGCAAAGTCCCTGTGTTTAATCCTTAGTAACACACACATACACACACAATTTTATTTTAAAAACTGATCTGGCCTCAAAACACTCATCATTTGTACTCCAAGAAATGCTAATACAGGCTCTGTGCTTGAAGATTCAAAGATACAGAACACAAGAGGGTACATTGAAACCTTGGGCCCCTGGCCCTTGCTCACTATTCTGAACTTGCACTTGAGCCATGACTGTGGCCTTCATATAGAGCTTTTAGGTGTGGTGTTAAAGGCTGGATGACTTTAGTTGTTGGCTCTTTGGGACCCCAGAGGAAATTAGCACACTGTCAAGCTACCAGGGAGTACCTTTATCCACTCTTCAGTCTGACTGTGGCAGGTATTCCCAGCTTGGGGCAATATTCTGTGAACTATTATGAACCAGGACATTCTGACTCGGGTCAGGGCTGGTGGACAGAGGTTCTCAGGAGATCCCTGCATCTAGCAGGTGACACCAGTGACCATAGTCTCCTCTACTGCAGCATCCTCAGGGGCACATTACAGGCTTCTGTATGTCATTCACCTCCCCCCTGAGGTCCCCGGATCCTTGTGAATCTCTGTGTACAAAAGCAGATTCCAGGGCCAGGGATTTAGCTCAGTGGTTCTGCTGCCTGCCTATAAGCACAAGGCCCCAATTGCAATCCCTGGTACAAAAAAAACAAAAAAACAAAAGCAGATTGCAGTTATTTAGAAGATTTCAATTCTTTGTAACTAAGACAGAACCCTGCCTGGCATTAAAGGCAGATTTTGCAAAGGAAAAAAAAATTTTTTTATACCATACCACATTGAGAGCCACAAGTGGATAAGTTTAATTGGAACCATTTCTATCCAACACATGGATGAAAAGGTCAGTGTTAGCATGTAAAAAGGGCATTAGTCAGTGTTCACACAGGAACCAGAGTATCATAACCAGACAAATTCTTGGAGAATAAAGTTTTTAAGGTTTTTGAGTAAAGGAACTTTCCTCTTTATTTATGCTTCCATTAGGATTTTGAAGGAATGTCAACGCACTGTTATTAACTCTAATAGCTTGCACATCACAGCCAGAATGGTTTGGGGCCCGCTGGCTCTCAGGTTACCTGTGTAAATACAGGGATTCACTTCCCAGAGCCCAGCTCTGCCATTTGCTTAATAAAGAGCAAATGTGCAGAATCCAGCAGCAGTGGCCTGGCAGAAGCAGTAATCCGAAAAGGATCAACATGCTTCCTTTTTGTGTGATGCTCCCTCTCCATCCTCCTGCCAGGAGCAGGATATCAGATGAAGGGGAGGTTGTGGTTGGAGTCAGTAAAGTGAATGTCTAAGTGGCACCTGCTTCATTCAACAGATCTTCTTTCTCTTGGCCTCCCACTGCACATCTGCTCCTGACAAAGCCTCTTTTCTCCTCCTGTTGGTTAGACTGAGAGCAAAGGCTCAGCAAGGAGACCCATTGGTTTTGCTTTGTCAGCACAGTTACCTGTGACATTATAATTACACCAAATCTTCGTTATTAGAAAGGGCCCAATTTAGAGATTTTCGGAGCATAAATGGAGTTTTCAAAATGAAATAGAAACATCTTTGCTATTGTAAAGCTGGATCTGAGAATCATTGACAGGTCTAAATATGGAAACCGAGACACCACTCTGAGCTGTACTACAAAGGCCTTGCTATCAGATTGGCTCACTCATGAGGCGTCCAGCAATTCTTCTGCCTTTGCTGAGCTCAGTTGTCCTCACTGCTCACAGCACTGTGATGCCCATCTACACTGTATTGTTCCTACTGCTGATAGAGTTTCCGCATCGGGGCCTAGGGGGCTGAAGAATGCTGGAATGACTTGATGGGGTAAGGCAGTGAAGGAAAGAGCTTCTGATATAATATAAGTAAAGGAAATGCCCAAGAAATATATTTTAGGTGAATACAAAGCATTCAGTTTGAGATTGGGTTTCCACCTTAACAAAGACAATTCTTATGGTGGTGGTGGTAGTGGTGTGTGTATGTGCATTTGATGTGCACATTTATGATATAGAGTTGACACTCTGGTAGAGTTTTAGAATTGCACTCCAGTTATTTAAACTTAATTATAATCAAGTAAAATTTAAAACATAGCTCCTGTCTTACGCTGATCCTATTTAAAGTGCTCTGTAGCCACCATGTTGGACAGTACATAGCACATGTCCATCGTCACAGGGAGTTGAACAGCACAGTGCTGCTTTAGAGATTGATCTGAACTTCTTAAAATGTTGTAACTGCTTCTGAAAGCCTTGGAGTATCTGCCTCAGACTTGGTGGAAGGAGAAAAAAAGTATTCCTGGGTGCTTCTGGAATGACTCCTCCCAGCCATGTTACCTGGACTGTGTTCTTTATCCTTTCATATTAATTTTTTTTCCTCCAAGAATTACCTTTCCCTACTCCTACCTCTTGCTTAAACAAGCAAAGCAAAACTGAATTATAGTGACTGAAAGGGATTTACTTCAGGAATACCCACTTTCAACTAACCCTCTCCCTGGGCTTCTCTTCCCTCAGCTCACGAACCTGCCATTGACCCAGAGAGTTATTTTCTTGTTAAATAGCCTCTGACTAAAACAAAAGGGCATGTGACCCCTCAGGGGCCAAGAGCATGTGTGATTTATTGGTTGTACAGACAAGGTGGAGGTGGACAGAGCTCGTGGGGTAGAGTGCTGTGTTACTAGCACCTTCCCTTCTCAGCTGCCCTTGGGACCAGATGTGTTTTCAGTCTGGCTTCCTCTGCTGGTCTGCCTTCAGCAGCTACCACACAGTTGCTGCGTCTTCTGGGAGAAGCCCATGTGAACTAACGGTACCACCTCAAATTAAGACAGCATCTTTTTTCTAAATAACTTAAATCATGTAACCATTGGGTACTTATGTTCATATTAGCTCTAAGAGACAGAAGAAATCTGTGAGTTTTATAAACATATATAGCTGACTCTGAGCTATCACATACAGATTGTCATCCTGATTACTTGTGACACATTTTAAATCCCTGGACAGTTTTTTTAAACAAGCCATTGTAAGCCTGGACTATCTTCTCCACCCCCTACCCCAGTGCTGGGTACTAAGAGAATATAAATTAATTTTCATATTAGCTTAAAAGAAGACATAATTAGGAAGGTAAGTAGGCTACCAAAAAAATCTTAAGTGCTAGTTAAGAGGGGGAAGTAGAGAGTGGTGACCTACCCTCCTCAGCTCAACTGAGAGCTGGACTCCAGGTTGTCCTTCTATAAACCTGTGCCCCATCAGCACTCATGAGTGGGCATGTTCACTGCAGGGTGTTAAACACTCCGTGGGCAGGCATCAAAGATGCCGGGTGCTCTGTGCACCTGGGTATATGGGGAGCTGCTGAGCTGCAGCAGCTTCTGTTAGTGCATCTTGCCCAGTGCTTTTTAACAGTTCTGTGTTCTTGTCAGGCCTCTTTATGGCAGACTATGGAGGTTGCAAGTGGATCCTGGCAAGAAGGCTGCAGGTGGGTTCATCTGTGGGGAAAGCAGGAAGCAGCTGAGGGTGGAATAACTACAAGGCGGCTGCCAGTCCAGGCTCTGCTTTCTGCATGGACAGTGTGTTGCCCCTACGATGCCATCCCCATCATCCTGTCGCCCAGTAGCTTTAGGAGCCATGGATAATTGCACATTTCTGGTGTTACTCTTCCTTTTTCCTTGATTAACTGGGATTCTTTTATAAAGAATTTGTCCCAGTAACAATATGACTGTGTCAAGTACAGTTCAGATAGGAAAGGGAGAATAAATACTCGATCAAGATGAAGTTTACTGGCCCAGTGGATTCCAGGACTCCAAGATGGTTCCAGTTGTACCAGTGAAGAAGAAACTCATGGATGTCAAAACTAAGGGACTTTGCAAGCTGGACACTGATGTGGGATTCCAGCCCTCAAGGCAACACTGGAGTGTTTCAAAGATTACTTACTACCAGTGTTACAGCAGCACATCAACATGAAGAAAGGGCACTGCACTGGGGTTAGCCTGATCCTGGCAGCTTATGTGCTTTTTGGCTACTGCCTTTCTTAACAAGGAACTCAAGCCTGAGTGGCAACACGGGTGCCATGGTTCAGTGCACAGGGCACTCTCTGGATCCTGACCAGGGCCAGCTTGCCCTCCCCGGCTCTGCTTGTTGGAAAACTCAGTCATTGCTGAATCCTTTTTCAGTCTGAGAATTAATAGCCAATAAAAGTGATTGCTTAGAAAAAGATGAAACTTCACCGGGATAGATTTCTTTCTGTGTGACTGTCAAAGCCCATAACTGTCCACTTATTTCTGCTTTATACTGCATTCTCTTCAGGTATCCCACTGTCAGTAGAAAGGGTAATTCTGCTCTTGATATACTCTTCACAAGTTTCAGCCTGAAAGTTTTCTTGTTTTTTCATAAATGTCCCCCTACAGATTATGCTCAGTGAGGGGTTGAAAAATGAAGAGTGCATCTTTAGAGGCCGGGGATTTAGCTCAGTGGTGCTGCTGTAAGCACAAGGACTGGAGTTCGATCCCCGATGCCAAAAAAGTGGGGGGGGGGCACAAGACTGCATCTTTGGAAGCTTTCTTGCCTTCTCTGTCTCTGCTCAGATAGAAGAGGCAGGGCTAGGGGGCTGGGATTTAGCTCAGTGGTTCTGCCACCTGCATCACAAGCACAAGGTCCTGAGTTCAATCCCCAGTACTAGAAAGAGAGAGAGAGAGAATAGAAGAGGGAGGGGTAGCTGACAAACATACGCCAGTTCATCATACCCGGGTGTACTTAAAATATGCCAAGGCAATAAAATAGAAAAGCAGATCTCAGTCTGATTCTGTGTAACTCCTGTGTGTCTTTTCTGTACCTGATGATTGCACATTCTTAGCTTGGAGATTTTTATTTTTATTTTTTATTTTTTTGAGACAGGGTCTCGCTATGTAGTTCAAGCTGGCCGTGAGCTCACTGTGTAACCCAGGCTGCCCTCAGACTCATGGCAATTCTTCTGTCACAGCCACCCTAGGGCTGGGATTATAGGCATGCGCTGCCACCACCCCCACAGCTGGAGACTTTCTTTTGAGCTTCCCGTAATTGCTCCACTTTCTCCCACCCAGGTACTAATCAGGCATGACCCTGCTTGGCTTCTGAGATCAGATAAGATTGGGAGTATTCAGGATGGTATGGCCATAGATCTCTGCTTTACTTTCTGTTAAAAAGTGTTTGTTTGCTAGGTGTGGTGGTCACACTATAATCCCAGCCCTTGGGAGGATAAGGCAGGGGGATTGCCCTAAGTTCAAGGCCAACCTGAGTTACAGAGCAAGACCCTGTCTCAAGAAACAATGACAAAGTTATTTGTTTACCACACGAATTGCCCCTACACTGGTACCTAGTACTGGTACATGGTACTCTCATCTGTTGCTGCCATTCATCTTCCCAGTGATGGCTTCTGGGAATTTACTGGGCACCCACCGCTTGCCCTTCTTGTGTAGTTGGATCACATATCCTCCTGCACACGTGCATATTCCCCAGGTCTTAGTGGAACACTTTTCTCCGCTGCCATTTGCGGTGAGAAGCCTTCCTGTTTAGCCCAACAGGTCTATGAGTTAGTTAGCTCAACTGCATGTGTGAGCTCAGTTTCCAAGATAATATGCTGCCGTGGTTCTGAATACTAAAGCACAAAACCCTGATTTCAGTGTTCCTGGGCATCTGCAATAATTTCAAGATGTCATGAAATCGTATCTCCAAAATATGTTTTGAGATTCATTTACTAGCAGTAAAAATTAATTCAGTTTTGACATTTGACTTCTGGGACAGGGTTGTAAGGACTTTCGAGCTGTTCTGTAAAATCAGGCAAAGGAGAGAGTAACACTGTCCCAACCAGACAGAGGCACTGCTGGGAACATTATTGGAGGAAATAGTTTTTCTAAGTGTGCCTTGAGATTGCCTAGCGAGAAGGGAGAGAGCCGTTGGTGTTGAGAAGCACCCAGTACACCTCCGCACTTGGGAGGTTGCTTTGGGCTTCATGAGAATATTTGGTGTTTGCCAGATGAAGGATATATTTTAAGCCGTAAATCCTCCAAATGCACCCAAAAGCCTTAGACTTTAAAAGCATGGAAAAGGAGGATTGAATGTCCTAGTAGCAGCTAATATAACGGGAACAGAAACACAGGGAAGGAAGTGCTTTTTCTCTCTCTGCCTCTTGTCTTATCATCATAATGCTTGCCTGTACCTCCCTTTGGTTTGGTACTAATAATCCTCTTCTTGCCCTAAGCCTTTCCTCTTTCCATCTGGTCCTTGTTTGTTACTCTCAGCCTCTCTCTCCACTGCCTGCCTACTGGACAAGCTTCTCTACCTGATTTCTATCTATCTTCTTATATTTCTGTGCCATGCCTATTTCTCTCGCACAGTGACAGCTTCCCTTAGACATCAGCCACTCATGTAAACATTTTTCCAGGCCTGCAAATGAAAGATTTTTAAAAAACTTTCTGCCTGCCTGTCCTTCCTAGAGACACTTTAGATGCTATTGATGCTTCTTTAAAACTTCAGCAGTTGTATAAAATAATGGATAATTTCATTTCTTACTTGTTTATTTTTATCCCTTCTAGTCATGATCTTCTGGTTCCCCATTCAAGCCAGTGTTTTCCTGATGTGTATGGTTAACGTTCTTGTCAATAAACTATATTATGCCATCATTTGATGGGGGGGTTAAGAATTCTTTTCCACCACCACCGATGGTGTTTATTATTTATCTATTTTCCTCTCAACCATTAATATTTTTCTGTCATCTAAAGATAACTTCCAAGCTGGACGTGGTGGCACATGCCTGTAATCCCAGCACTTGGGAGGCTGAGGCAGGAGGATCACTGTGAGTTCGAGACCAGCCTGGGCTACATAGTGAGTTGCAGATCAGTCTCAACTACATAGTGAGACTCTGTCTCAAAAAACCAAAAAAAAAAACCATAATAATAATGATAATAATAATAAAATAAAGATAACTTCCATAGCCAAGTTGGAAGGCCTTTTGGGCTGAAAGATTCAGTTATACCAAACAACAATTCCCAAAGTTTTCCCAGTTTAGGGAATGAAAGGCCCATTCTTCCACAGCTGTCTGTCCCGCCCTATCTGTGGTGGGACAGGGGAGGGCAGACTGAAGTACTGAGTAACCTACCTGCACTGCCGCCCTCTGCTCTGCTTGGGCTCAGGCTTATCCTATGAATTTTTGGAGTTTAGAGGGCTGGGAATGTGGCTCAGTGATGGAGCACTCGCCCATGGATTCAATCCCCAGCACAGTCAAAGAAAAGGCTCAGTGGAGGAGTTTAGAAATTTGTCACAGTGACAAGATATCCTATTCCTGGCTATCATCATCATATATATGTATTTGGGGTGAGGGGGTACTTGAACTCAGAGACTTTTGCATGCTAGGCAAGCACACTGTGCCACTGAGCTACACCCCCAGACCCCCGATCATATTTTTAACATTCTTGGTATTGATTAGCACTTTAGTCTGGATTATCTAGTTGCCACTAGAAGTGCCAGTGTACTCAGTTGGCAGCTACTTTGTTTCCCTTGTGGTGCAGTTCTGGTGCCAGTTGTGACCTGTGCTATGTCTCTGGGGAAACTCCCTGCTGGTCCACCTGCCTGATTCCTGAGTTTTACCTCTAATCTTTACATTTTCAAGAAATGATACATTTCTGTAGGACCAAAATGCTGCTGTACAATATGTGCCGCCTGCTTCTCTTCCATCTCCTTAGAGCTTTAGTTGAATATCCACAGCCCCAACTATTCCTCAAGCCTCTCCTTCAAAGTCATCTTTGAAAAGCAGTGAACCCTTACTGTGAATCTACTGTGTGCCAGGCACTACACCAGGCCT
Source organism: Fukomys damarensis (assembly GCF_012274545.1). Lineage (NCBI taxonomy): Eukaryota > Metazoa > Chordata > Mammalia > Rodentia > Bathyergidae > Fukomys > Fukomys damarensis. Next base: position 37,426,380 of record NW_022900916.1, on the reverse strand, counting down.
TACCTGCATTCAAACCATGTGGTCCATTCTACGCATGAGGGAACTAAGGGCAGAACCATGATTCACGTGTAGGTCCCTCTGACTTGGAAACCTTTACTGCAGGAAGATTGCCTATTTTAGCCTTCCATGTGCAGTGCCTGAACTGCCATATAGCGTTGATCACACACCTTAAGATGATTGTGGATAAATCTGACCTCACTCTAGAGCAGAGTAAAAGGCTTCAAGGGTTTTCAGTCTGTGGAGGGCAAGGCTAGAGGGAATGTAGTCCACTTTCTGAAAATCATGACAAATATGATTAACATATATTCAGTTATTAAATACCTACTACGCTCAAGTTGCTCGATATTCAGTGACATGGTCCTGCTAGCAATTCAAGTGAGTAGATTTATAGACAATAGCAATAACTGGAAGCGGGTCCTGACAAATCTCACGGCAAGCAGATGAGGAAGGAGAGAATATGGTGGCCTCTTCCATCTGCAGTAACCATGGAAAGATGTGGAAACTGTTGGAGGAGGAGGACTTAGAGCCACAGGGAATAATTCTAGGCATCTGCCTGAGCAAGTACGTGCAGTATTCAGAAAACTTTGGTAGGACAAATATGGTTGTAATGACAGGATAGTGTAGGGCACTTGTGGGCAAGGCTTACATAAACTTGCTCAACTAAACTTTTTGTTGCTGTTTGGTTGGCTTTTTGTTTGTTTGTTTTTTTGTTTTTGGTAGCAGAAATCGAACTCGGGACCTTGCATTTGCGAGGCAGGCAGTAGCACCACTGAGCTAAAACCCCAGCCCTCAACTAAACTGTATTTTAAGATTCAGCCAAGTACAGTTGGTGCATGCCTATAATCCCAGCTACTTGGGAGGCAGAGGCAGGAAGACTACAAGTTCAAGGATAATGTGGGCTATATAGATCTGGTCTCCAAATAAAATGAAAAGGGCTGGAGATAATACCTCAGTGTTCCCTGGGTTCAACTCCAGTATCAAATAAAAAACGAAAACTGATACAGATTTCTTCATCGTATCAGCTCAGTGAAAGAGGTTAGGCTTAGGAAAAATACATTTCCTCAAATAAGTGAATTCCATTAGACAGCAGGCAGTGATGAAACGCATTACCCCAGGAGAGGTCAGGAATAGAGGAGATGATCTCATGAATGATAAATCCACAGTGTGCAAGGCCATGACCCTGAAAGTTACTCTCCTTGGCGCCTGTGGTCTACCACAGTGCTCCCCTGGTTCCTCCATCAGAGACAGACCACTGCCAAACCTCATGGCCCTTTGTTTTGCAGGACACAGGGCCCAGCGTATGGTTCAAGTAACCATGTGAACAAATGATTGCTTGTATTAGAAGACAAGACCAGGCTTATGAGTCAGTAGCATGATCTTCCCCCCAAGTAGTAATCTGACAGAGTCAAGGATGACCCCTATCCAGAAGTACGTTCCTGGGCTGGGGAGTAGCTCAGGGGCACCACACCTGCTTGGCAAATGCAAGGTCCTGAGTTCTATTCCTGATGCCAGGGTGGGGAAAGTATGTTCCTCATCATTTACAACGTTTTAAATCCTGATTCTTACTACTAGCAATAGATTGCTTTAAGTCTTGAAAGGAATTTGGGGAAGGGAAACAGTTCCCTAGTATTGCACCTATTAAATTTAAAATATAAACACCTTAAGACCAAGAAATCATGCTCTTGGTATTATGCAGACAGGTTATCAATTGTATGTGTGAGAAATTACATATACTTTTGGCTTAATAGCAAAAGATCAGGAACCTATCAGAGGACTAGTTCATCAAATGCAAGCACCTCCTATAATAGAATTCTGTGCAGCCACTCGTGGTACACCTGTCATCCCAGCTACTTAGGATCACAAGTTTGAGGCCATCCATGGCAATTTAGACCTTGTCTAAAAAGATGAAAGGGTTGGGGTTACAGCTCAGTGCCAAGGCCCTGAGTTCAATTCCCAGTAGCACACAAAATAATAATAATAAAGTAATAAAGCTCGGTATATAGAAGGAAAGAGCTCCAAGACCACACAGTGCAGGGCTAGTGTTTTAGGTCAATGGTCAAGTGCTTGCCTGGCATGTGCGAGACCCAGATTCCATCCCCAGTACCAGAAGCAGAGTAGAAGAACCCACGTACAGCACACCTCACCTGGGGGAGGACACAGGCCTGCATGTGCAGCAGGCACACATCTTCAAATACCCAGTGATCTTCGGGAGACCTGAAACACCCATGAAGCTGCCACAGTAGTTTCCTGTGAGAAGAAAAACTGAGCAGCTTGGAAGGAGGGAGATTTACTTTTTTCTGTGCCTCCTGTACCTTCTTTATCTTTTGTAATTAAATCATGTTTAAGAGCCGGGCATGGTGGCGCATGCCTGTAATCCCAGCACTCAGGAGGCTGAGGCAGGAGGATCGCTGTTAGTTCGAGACCAGCCTGGTCTACATAGTGAGTTCCAGGTCAGTCTCAACTATACACTGAGACCCTATCTCAAAAAAACAAACAAATAAATAAATAAATCATGTTTACATTAACGGCCTGTTGAAATACACCTTTTCAGCTGAAGGAGGTGGCATGTGCTGTAGCCATGCCAGTTCAGGCTTCTGAAGCAGGAGGATCACTTGAGCCCAAGAGTTCAGGGCCAGCCTAGACAACATCAAGATCCTGGGGCGGGGAGTGTCTCCTACTGGGGGTTGAACTTGAAAGAGACTGATCAACATCATGTAAGGAATGGCTGCCCTAGTGAGAGCAGCCTGTGTTGCTGTCGGTGTCCTGTGTGTTCTCCCGAGGAAGAGGTTCTGTCCGTGCACATGTGACAGGTCGACACTGTGTCCAGAGCTGGCCTAGCCGGGGAATCAATTCGCAGAGCACGTCCCCATCCCCATCGTTTCGGAGCGTAGCTCTGCACAGGCTTAAGTAGGGCGATTGCGAGGGGAGCAGAAGGTGAGAAATGATGGCAGGAAGCAGCCCAGTGCTGAATCCAGGGCTTGCGTCTGAGAGAGTTGACAGGATTTGCTGATGTATTGGAGGTGAAGTCCCAGGCTCCCTTCAGAGGTTTTGGCCTGAGCAACGGGAAGGATATGATTGCCATCTGTGGAGGTAAGGAGGTAAGGGGAGACTGGGAGGAGTGTGTCACCATTTGGGCTCATGAGTGATACTCGACAGGTGGTTTTTATTTTTGTTTTTTGGGGTTTTTTTAAGAAATCAAAAGACAGGGCTAACATTTCCTCCAGAGGGTTTGGAATGGCTGTCATTTGACAAGAAAACTCTTATTTTGGTGGTTTTTTTGTTTTGTTTTTTGTTTTGTTTTGTTTTGTTTTTTGTGGTACCGGGGATCGAACTTGGGTCCTTGCGCTTGCGAGGCAGGCCTCCGAACCACTCAGCTAAATCCCTGGCCCAAAACTCTTATTTTGGAACCTGAAGTTTCTGAGTCTCCTCTTTTTCCTTGGCCAATTCTGCATATGTCACCATGGTACCTGAGGAGGGACAGCACTGAACAAGCCCAAAGAGGATCGTCCTCTCCCAGATCCCACCGGCCCAACCCAAGCATTAGGTGTTCATGGGAATGCTCCCAGATGTCTGGCCTCACCATGAACTTAAGTCATTTGGAAAAAAAAATTCACTCAACTCTCAGGCTGTTGATTCCCCCCACCCTTTTTTAAAGACAGGGTCTCACAGTTACTGCCCAGGCTCGCTTTACAATTCCTGGGCTTTGGCAATCCTCTTGCCTTGGCCTCCCAAGTGACAGAGTACAGATGTACTAACTGCACCTGATTACCTTTTTTAAAAAATATTTTACATTTACTTTTGAGTTAAAAGGAGTGTGCCAGGTACATCACACACCTTTAATCCTAGCAGTCAGGAGGCTGAGGCAGGAGAATCACTGCAAATCTGAGGCCAGCTTGTGCTACATAGTAAATTCAAACCCAGCCTAAACTACATAGCGAGACTCTGTCTCAATAAAACAAAAAGAAAAGGAAAGATTAGTTTACGAAAGTGTTTAAGGCATAAATCTGTGCCAGGGATCTGCCAAAGGTACTTGCCTCATTTGTGAAAGGGAAGGACACCACCCTGTTTCCTCCTCCAGGGTCCTAGCAGAAATCGAGATATGCAGCCATGCACAAAGACTGAGGGAGGACCAAGGGAATCTTATTACTAGGATTGTACAAGGTCTACCTGAACAGGGAAGAGAACTCCAAGCCCTTAAAGTAGAACATGAAGGGCTTCCTGTTGCTTAATCAATTGAAATGACCCAGAATACAAGCTTGGATTAACATGGACCTCTAGATTAGGGCTAATCAGGGTCAAACTGAGCAGATGTGAGGACAGTCCCAGCCTGATTACTGTTCCTCAGCATTTAATCATCTCTCTTGCAAGGGCAGCCGGCCGACTTAGTGCATCCTGGGTTTCAAAGCCTCCGGTCCCACCCCCTTGCCCTTGCCATAGACATAAAGGCTGCTAGGTCAGAGATACTGAGGCGATTTAATCTAATCCCATGTCAAAATGCTGGGGGATGGGTGTTGAAATCCCACTACAGGGTGGAATTTTGTTTATTTTAAATGGAGGCGAACTGAGACTGCCACAGTGGAACTGCGATTTCAAGGCATCTGAGTTTACCCAGTGACACCTTTCTATGGAAGTTCTCCCTCTGGGAGGCTTTTAATGTGTGGTTGCTCTCACCAGTTTTCACCCTAAGACAGCTTTGTGTGGGAGTCATTTCACCACGCAGTTGTAGAGGCCGAATTTGCTTTTTCCCTGGCTGTTGTACAATACAGAAGATGAAATCTGTATAAAAAATAACAATAATAAAAAATGTTTTACTTGGATGAGTCCTGAATGTAGTATTTTTATTTTTAACATTATCTGTTCATTTCTGAGCTGGACCTCCCATGGGAGCATAGCCCATTGCCCTCAAATTCCTACCATACTCAGCAAGTCCCTAGAAGGGAATGTGTTAAATCTCAGAAGCAAGTTTTATTCAGTGAGTATAGAAGACATTTATTGAGTACCTACTGATTGCAGCCTGCTTAGAAGCAGGACACACGTGGATAACAGTGAATACACCCATCGCCTCTACAGACTGGCACAAAGAGTCGTGGAGCCGCAGAAGAGGACCCAAGCCAGAGGACAGCAGAGCCTGGAGTTGAGTGGGAGGAAGGGACGAGCCCAGGACAGCCGTTCCCGGCCGGAGTCAGTGTACGCAAGCACAGCATGTGTGTAGAGAACATTGCTGGTGGGAATTAGATCCCGGGGCAACAGGTGCCCACATGAGGGGTTGGACACAGCCCACGGCCATGCAGCAGGAGCACTAGGTTAGGTTCCTGAGATCGTTGGGCTTGTATTACTTACTGCCAGCCTGTATTTTCTGCATTTGAGCCCTCTACTGAAAAATACCCCTAAAAACTTATTCACAGTGTGTTCGTGGGGTTACGCACCCACATCACAGGAAACCCGAACATAAGCCAGGGTGAGGGATTTAACTCCAGCAACCGTTTCTCCTGCTCCCTTGAGTCACTGCATTTGTTCCCCAAGTTTGGAGTTTTTAGAACTGACTCGAGCCCAGCGGCAAGAGCGATGAGACGAGACCGATCTTTACTTCTGGTTTTGGCTGCTGTTTGCTCGCACTGAAGAATGACAGCAGTGTCCCAGCTTTGCCACTGGCTGCTGTGAATTCCTTCATTAACTGCTGTTCTGACCAGAGGAGCACTGGAAAGCAGCAATAGCCCTGATACGCTGGATGAGCCGGGGGCCTATACTCAGACCCCTGCCTACCTGGAGGCTGGAACCAGGGCCTTGCTGCACACAGGTTGAGGCTAGCCATCCATTCCCTTGATCTGTTGCCCTCAGGACAACATTGGTGCACACTTGCGGCACACCTTGTACTTTACACTGTGGGGAATGTGAAACCACCCCTGGCTTAACAGAGCCCTCAGCCAAGCGGTAAGGCCTGTAGGCTGCCTTGAGCTGCGGAGCCAGGCTGTTCAGTGTCCGGGGCCCACTGCAGAGGAGCTCTGTGCATTGGCTGGGGTGGGCAGGCCCCAAGAGGAAGAGCTGAGTTTGGGAGGGAAAGGAATGGGAGTGAGAACCTTGTGGTGAGCACCTTCAACAAAGGCCCGGAGCAGTGTGACAGAGGATGGGGAGGGAGGGGCCCCTGACCTGGTACCTGGGAGAGAGTAGTTAAGGAGAGATTAGGTTAGGTGATGGTAAACCAGTGCTAGGAGACCGAGACAGGAGGACCTCAGATTTGAGATAGTTGGGTAATTTTGTTTTCTTTTAGCCTGGGTAATTTAGCAAGACCTTGTCTCAAAATAAAAGAATAAGGGTGAGGGATTTAACTCAGTGGTGCCGCCACCTGCCTTGAAAGCTCAAGGTCCTGAGTTCAATCCCCAGTACATATCATACATAATAAAAGATTAAAAGGCTAGAAATATAGCTCAGTGCAGAAACAAATCAACGGATTGGCCATGTTCTGGGGTGCAACCTGTAGTCCCAGCTCATGGGAGGCAGAAGGATCACTGTGTTTCAGGTTTGTAAGAGAAGTCTGCTCAATAGGCTGTCAAAAACAAGGCAAATCAGGAGAGGCCCCCAACGCCATGCTAAAGCCTTTGAACTTTACTATAGGTTTTGGGAAACAATGTGGAACTTTAAAGTTTGATATTGCAGAAATAACATGGGAAGATAATTTGGGAGAGAACTGAGAGGCATTGATGAGAAACATCGATTAATTGGCAACGGTTTTATGAAATTCAACCTCAGGCAAGGTCCTGAGTTCGATCCCCAGTACCAAAAAAAGAAATTCATCTCCACACCTCTGAAGCTAGAGCCTGGCCCTTCCTGCTGCTCTTGCCTCTGTCAGCGTCTCACCGTGAGGTCTTCTTAACACACACCAGCAGAAGCAGGGCTTTAAAGTTGACAGCAGAGCGTGGTAGTGTGCACATCTAATCCCAGCACTCTGGGAAGCTGAGGGCCGGAGGATCGCAAATTCAAGCTCAAACCTGGGCAATTCAGCGACTTAGCAAGACACTGTCTTAATTTTTTTTTTTTTTTTTTTTTTTTTTTTTGAATGTTGAAAGGGCCGGGATATAGCTCAGTGTGAAGGACCTGAGTTCAATTTCTAGCACCGCGAATTAACTGCCATCAAAACATCAAGTTCCATTTCATGTTGGATCAGTTACTTAGCTCTAAACTGGGATCATTTAACCTCCAGAAAAATCATGAACAATTTAACATAGGTTTTGGTTTTATCTCTTTTTAAAACTATTTTCATCAAATAAATGAAATTTAAATTTAAATTTAAATTTACAATTTAAATGTAGGCTTCAGCCAGGTGTGGTGGCGCACGCCTGTAATCCCAGCACTTGGGAGGCGGAGGCAGGAGGATCGCTGTGAGTTTGAGACCAGTCTGGGCTACATAGTGAGTTCCAGGTCGTTCTCAACTACATAGTGAGACCCTGTCTCAAAAAAACAAACAAACAAATAAATGGGGGTTTCAAAGTGGCTTCAATAGATGGAGCCTCTGGGTTGGACCCAATTGCTCCTCCCTTCAGGCGATCGCCCCTCCCTCTGGGCGTGGCTTCTGTTGTGCAATGAGACTCGTGGCTCTGAAGAGTAAATTCCCAGGCATCCTCGGTAGTTGGGTATGGTAACTGGGCACAGGGGATGGGCTTTGTATGCACCTTCAAAGCACTGTATTCTAAGTGGAAAACATTGGTTTAAAACTATTGTAGGGGCCAGCGATTTTGGGGGGCGGTACAAGAAAAGGCTTTTTAAAAATCTAGCCCAAAGCTGGGTGTGGTGGCGCAAGCCTGTAATCCCAGCATTTGGCTGAGGCAGGAGGATTGCTGTGAGTTTCACACCAGCCTGGGCTACATAGTGAGTTCCAGGTCAATCTCAACTACATAGTGAGACCCTGTCTCAAAAAAACAAAAACAACAACAACAAAAAGTCTATAGCCCAAATGTAACATTTTATGTTCTTTTTTCCTGGTCTAAATAATAATCGTAGCATTTTTTAGTTGAAACGTTAACAGTTTTTGGATAAGTTGCTATCTATGTTTATATTATCCTAACCTCGTAAACATTATTCGCTCCCGAGATGAGTGTGCTGTATTATAATTAATGGGACTGCTTTTTCCCTCTCTAACTTTGCTCTCCCTGTTAATATTTGCACTGGGGTGGGTGGAGGAGGCTTCTGCTTTCTAACCACTCATCTCCAGCTGTGACCTTGCTGGCTGCACTCGGGTAGCCCCAGTGCTCAATCCCACGGGCCCAGTCCTTACCCGGCGCCCTGCACATTTTTGGCAGTGGACTCTCAGAGCCCACGGTGGCTGCCTCGGGGTGTGCTCCACAGCGCCAGTGCCTCTGCCGAGCACGTGCCGCAGCGGTGCTTGGGGACTGTGAGGGGCCACAAGTTCGAGCCCTCTTACAGCTCAAAGTGCCTTCCTTCTGCCACAGGAGTGCTGTGTGAAATTCTAAGCTGAACCCTTGAAGGTATTGCCCCAGGATCTTTTAGCTTCTAGGTTTCCTGTTGAGTCCCATCCTGTTCTCATTCACATTACTTTATATGACTTTCTGTTGTTCTTTTTAGAATCTTTTAAGATCTTTGCTGTATCCCCGGTGTTCTAAAAATTTGCAAAAATGTGTCTTAGTGTGTGCATCTTTTTTCATTTATTGTGCTGGGTGTCACGTGGGCCTTTTCAATTTGAAACTCGTGGGGTTTTGTTCTGCTTTGTTTTTCTAGAAATTAACATGTCTAATAATTTCCTGAGCCAGATGTGGTAGTGCAGGCCTATGATCCCAGCATTGGGAAAGCTGAGTCGGAGGCCAGCCTGGGGTACATAGCAAGGCTGTCTCAGAAAACAAAACAAAAATCTTACATTCCACCGGGGTTTAACCAGGTGGTTCCTCCGCCTGCCTCTCCAGCGCAAGGATCCGAGTTCAATACCGGATACGGAAAAAAAAAAAAAAAATCTTATATTCCTTCCCTATAGCTACTTTTTTTTGGTGCTGGGAATTGAATCAGGCTCTAGCACATATCATTTACTTTCCTCTGTGTACCATACTCTCTCACCTACAACTGTACTCTGCACCTCTCTAAAAGTGACATACTAAAAACACGGATTGTTGTAGTGTGCCGCGGCAGCGTGTGGTGACCTACATGCCTTAAGGGTAGGAAAGCAGGCCTCGCCTTCCCAACAAATGTCACTGTGGACCTTTTCTTGGGATATTTCCAGATCAGGTTCTCAAGACAATGGCTGAGCCTCAGATGTGTCACGAAGGCCGGGGCGCCCATGGGTGTGATCCACTGGGTGTAGATTTTCAGCCGCCTCCCCTGTCTGCCGGAGCCAGCTCTCCTCATCCAAGCCCCTCTTGGCAGGGACTTGCACCTTCCACCTCCTGATCAAGTCAGAACCACTTCTGCGCATTTGCTCTGCACTTTCCCAAAGTGTCACTGTCCCTTTTACATGCTTTTCCCCATTATAATTCTACTTTCAGAAGGAAGATACCAACAAGTAAGTTTATTCAGCCTTGTTTAACTAGAAATGGGCCATCATCCTCTGAATCTGCATACTACTTACTTTATGTTAAACTCTCCTTCCTACTGTAAATAATAGGGATACTGGAAGACAGTTGAATCTCTCTCTCTCCCTCTCTCTCTCTCCTCTCTCTGTGTATCTCTGTCACTCTGAGTTGACCTCAAAATGTGTTTTTAAGGTTTACAGTGAAATCTAAAAATCAACATCAAAGGCATTAGTTCCCACCCACCCACACACTTTTTTAAGCTTAACTTTGAAAGGAGAGATATAGTTGAACAGAGGCCAGAAAACAGTAGGAAAGGAAATTTTTTGCTTATTTTTTGTTTTGTTTTGTTTTTTTGTTTTTTTTTTGGTACCGGGGTTCGAACTCGGATTCTTGCGCTTCCGAGGCAGGCGCCAGAACTAGTGAGCTAAATCCTCGGCCCAGGAAAGGAAATTTTTTCTTTTCAAGCTAAGAGAAACCTAGCACAACAAAGGCAGGTGGTATAGCCAAGCACCAAAGAAGAGTAAGGTCTGTTCCCAGAGGAGGAAGGTAGTCATGGAGTAGGATTCAGACCAGATAAGCCTGAGTTTCCTGCAGATGAAGACAGGCAAGATCTCCTGGAAAGTTTGTTTCTCCAGATTTTCTTTCGTGATAGTCTCTTTTGAAAAAGTGGAATGGAGTGAGGCAAGAGATTGATTTATGCCTTGAAAGTGAGTATGTATGTGATGTCCTGGGGCCAGCTGGCCCACCTCGCCAGCATCTGCAGCATGAGCACAGCCCTCACCAGCCATCTTGTCTTTGTCTCTCCAGGCCTGGTCCAGATCCCGGTGAGCATGTACCAGACTGTGGTAACCAGCCTCGCCCAGGGCAATGGGCCAGTGCAGGTGGCCATGGCCCCTGTGACCACCAGGATATCAGACAGCGCAGTCACCATGGACGGCCAGGCTGTGGAGGTGGTGACGTTGGAACAGTGACACACGGCCATACCATGGCATCGTTTTCTAGTCTACTTCAAAATTTTTTACACGTTTTGCAAAGGTGCAATCAAATGGAATTAAGTCTCTCGACTTTGGAAGAAAAGTTTTGTTAACCTTTTTTTTTAAAGGAAGAAAGGTGGCAGATTTAGGAATTGCATTTTTTTTTAAAGCACCACTCTTGATTTTCTGGGATTGGTGGAATAAGAAGCTGCATTGTCAATTTCACTGTCCCAAAAAAGCCAAATTGTGGCAGGACTTCTTTCTGCAGAAACGTGTGTGTATACTTACGTGTGTGTGTGTGAGTGTGAATATATGTAAATGTGTACATATGGACATACACATTTACATATAAATATAAAGTGTGTGTGTGTATATATATATACATGCATACATATATATGTATGAAACCCGCATGAAATTCTCTGTATGAAATCAAGGTGAGCTGTGGAAACAATAATCCACCCAGTTTAGTGGGTGATAGGGTACGTGGCCAGACACAGTCACCTGGTTTTTGTTCATACCAGGGTCATGCGTTGAGCTACTGACAAACTCAGGCAGAGGTGACCACGTCCTTCACCAAAGCTGCCTCCCAGCAGCCGCCCAGAACTCTCCCTGCTGGACTCAACTGAGGAAGGAGGTTCCAGGACGCAGCGGGGCCCAGGACCAGTGGTCTGCTGGCTGGGATGCTCTCGGCTGGCCCAGGTGCTGAGCTCAGCTCGGGCAGAGGGCTGCCATGAAAGCTCCGGGACAGGGCCAAGAAGGTGATCCTCAGCCTCACGCCTCCTCCCTTCCCAGGGACCCTTCTGGAGCTCATGACTGTTGAAGAGTTGCTTTGGTTTTAAGGTCAGTCCTGACTTGGTCATGTGTATGAATTGAAGGTAACAGAAGTATTAAGGGTCTGAGGAGTGTATGCTAAGTGTGCTTGTGAGTGTGTGAGAGTGTGTGTGTGTGTGTGTGATGGGGGAGAGTGGGAAGGGGTTCGAGGAGTTGAAAGGGTAAGGAAGGAGAGAGAAGTCTTTATAGACCAGGGTTCACCAAGGCGAGCCATTTTCTAGAGGAGTGTACTAAGTGTGCTTGTGACTGTGTGAGAGTGTGTGTGTGTGTGTGTGATGGGGGAGAGTGGGAAGGGGTTCGAGGAGTTGAAAGGGTAAGGAAGGAGAGAGAAGTCTTTATAGACCAGGGTTCACCAAGGCGAGCCATTTTCTTTAGCTGGCTGGAGCAGCTTAACAGAGCAGACCCTGCACCAGAAAGGGACACCGGGCTCAGGAGCGACGGCCGACACAACAGAGCATCAGGAGAGGGAGGGGCCCAGTTCCTGGATCCCCTCCTTCAGGAGCGGCTCCCTGAGGCCCCTTTCCTGCCTGTGACCCAGGCCCTGACCAGCCTTCCTGCTCACAGGTGTCGACTGGTCTGGGTGTTGCCGCTGTCAAATTCTGCGCTTTCCCAGCAGCAGCCCTGAGTCTCCAGTGGATAAATTCACCTGACGTTTTGACAGGCCAAATCTCTGCTCCTTGAGTACAGGGACAACACTTTCTCCCTCTTCCCAGGTTTCCCTACATGTGTGATAGTGTATTTAATGTGTTTTTTTATGCGAATTAAAAGATTCCTCATGTCTTGCTCAGCCTTTGACAAAAGTTTCAGATTCTTGTATTTGCTTGTTTTATATAAAACTATCCAATGTTCTTTGTATGTTCTTTTCTGTACGTAATGGGGGGAGGGCAGGGAAATTTACATATGAACAGTCCTAGTTCTATAATTTGTTATTTTTTTAATTATTATTTTTTATTGTCATTGTGAAGCTGTCCAGGACTTTAAAGTCCATGTTCCTTTGTGGTAAAATAACCTCCTAATAGTTTGAGAAATTGCCAAGAAGAAAAAAAAAAAGCAAAACCCCAGTAGCAAAGCATGGATTCTGTGTTGTTTTCCATTCTGTCTATACTGCCTCATTCAATAAATAGTGTAAAACGTGGCAACAGGAAGTGGAGCTGTTCATCTCTGGAGCAGTCCTTGGCCTCTTGGGCAAAAGGACTCTCTTTGGAGTGGCTTGTACTTTTTGAAGGATACTTGTACTCAGGGCCAGTGGCTTTTTTTCCCCTGTGGCACTGCAAAACCCTGGAAGGAGGTCACTGAGGACCGTGTGAGGGACTCCTGCCAACCCTAGCGCCAGTCCAGTTCCATTGCATGTATAATTTTGTTTTCTGTAACATGATGTTCTAGGAGAAAAGTCTAGTGTGAAAAATCCTGAGGATAATTTGAAGCCTCTACTGAGTTCTCTTCTTAAGTGTTAATTTTATATCGGTAAAAATCAGGGTGGGCAGTGGCGCCTTTCCATCCTGGGAGGTCGTCCCACCGCGCGCATTCTTTAACTCTCAAGTAGATCGTCCTTGAGGCAGAGGGCCCAAGACACGAATGTTCCCTGACATCCTCACTCCTCAGTTTCTCACACGTCTCTCTGTCTTAACATGTCGACTGCCACCTCGCAAGCTGTGTCTCCTCCCACACCCCCGGCTCAGGACCTTCCCAAAGCCCTTAGCCTCCACAGTTTTTGCACACTTGCCTCAGCACAGAATGTCCTGTCCACCCCCATGCCATTGCCACCCCCTCTTTCTGTTCTTTTTCTCTCTCTGTTCTGTTGTTGGATGTCTTAGCGATAAGGATTAGAATTGAATGGGGGGAGGGTTTCCTTGATGCCTGACAGTGGTTTCCTAAAGCCAGGTGCCCACCTCTCCCTCCTATACAAATGGTATGGGCCACCTATTTTCACTAGAGAGGATGGAGCAGAGGAAGGGGTCATTGTAGCCACCTGGAACAGTGAGGTGACCTAGAGACCCTCTTGGTCAGTATGAGCCTCTCACCAGTGCCCACTGCACAGCCCCTGCTGTTTGGCAGGCACTGCAGCCACCACAAGCACGTGTTGACAGGTGTCTTTGGTGGAGCCCATGGAGACCTTCTCTTCTGTCACTGCCCAGGTCACTGACAGGAACTTTGGGAATGATAAGGTAAGTCCAGTCAGTGAATGAAGCAGCAGCAGTTCAGGTCGGAAAGAAGAGGGCTGCTGGAGGCAGAGTGGAGAGCGTCTCCAAAGGAGCAGCCCCCAGGCGTCAGTAGATGGTCGCCTTACAGAAGGGGGGCCCTTCTTGCCCTATTTTCAGAATCTTCCTGAGAATCTGGGGAATCTAGGTTTTTATATGAAATCTGAATTCATCAACCACTGGAAAATTCACAGGGCCGGGCATTTAGCTCGGTGGTTCGGCCACCTGCCTCACAAGCGCAAGGTCCCAGGTTTAACCCTGGTTAAAAAAAAAAAACTGGAAAATTATCTACCTGATCTTCAGGCAAAATGAAACCCATCTGTAGATTAGATCTGGCCCAAGGGGGAGTTTTGTTGAATGTCACGAATGCCTCACCTATGCCAGACAACTAAAGCATGGCCACTGAGAAACAAGGGCAGCAGCCATGTATGTGAACAGGTCCAGGGGCCCAGGTGGAGCGAGGCCATCTGGACAGTGCCACCGCTGAGTTCTGATCTCCTCTTATCTCCTTAAGGGAGATACGTGTTAAGTAGTTTATCATCCAAGCTGCAGACAAGCATCTGGTGCTCACAGAGACCAAGAGACCTGTCTAAGAATTCTTGACCGTGAGTCCATCTAAGAAGACGCCTCAGCAATGCTGGTGAACGGCTGAGGAGAAACAGCAAGGCAGAGAAGGGGCAGCTGGGAAGAGGGTTCAGGCTGTAGTGCACTGTGCCTGGCTCAGACCCCAGTAAGGACCCAGAATCTTGGACGTGGCAGCACCAAAACTCACCAGTAGAAAAGCAACTTAGCTGTTTGGAGTACAACCCACAACTCCCTCCACCGTCTCAGTGAGCCATAGACTGCCCAGGTCACAGCCCAGGCTGCCTATGGCTGTAGAATATCTGGTGCCGAGATGCCCAATTGGAGGTAACCGTCCGTGTACACCCGATGGGCTGGTGCTGGTGGCTGTAGGAGGGCAGCCCACGGAGAAGACCCACGCAGGACAGTGGGCGTGGAGGAGGCAGCATGGAACGAGGGAAAGGAGGAGGTGGGCTAGTGGGGGACCGGGACATCAGGACAGGGCTGGACTAGAGCAGCTGGAGAGCCGCTGCCTTGCTGGCACTGCAGTGCCCTGGAGGGGATCCCCAGCCCACTCAGAAAACCAGTGAGCTGTTGACGTTTGCTGAGTGCTGGTGGTCCAGAGTATCTCTGCAGTGTAGGGAAAGGAAGGAGCAGGAACCATCTGCAGAGTGGAACCAGGCTACAGACAGCACTGGAGGAAGGTCAGACCTGGGCCCCAAGCCTGTCACAGGCACTCCTGGCACCTGCACGTGAGAAATGTGCTTGTCCACGAGAGGGTTATGTGGTCACCATGAATAATTACAGAGTCCTCAGAATGCTGCACGCTGTGCTGGGATTTACTTATGTGCAGTATTCACCCATTTAGTCTTCACAGAATACTATTATCCCCCTTTTACAGATGAGCGGGGAGGTACAGAGAGGGTAGGTTAAATAACCTGGCCAAGTTCACCCCACTGTAAGAGGCAGAGGCAGAGTACAAACTTAGGCAAGCTGGTCCCAGAGTCTGTACCACCCGATACACTTTTCTTGTGGCCTAAAGTGGATGAAAGTGGAGGGTATAAGAACATTCAGTCATATTTCTTAAATAGATTAACTGTTGTTTGGGAGAAAATGCTAAAATCCACCCCCTCCCCAAGTTTAATGCACTTGGAAATAAAACTGTTAGCGAGAGCCTTGCACGATGGTGCACACCTGTACTTCCATTGGCTCAGGAGACTGAGGCAGGAAGGGCTCCAGTTTGAAGCTAGCCTAGTCTACTTAGTGAGACTCTGTCCCAAAAAACAAGAAAAGTAACTTTCTTCCTAATTTGTCCATTAAGAGACATACAGCTTGTTCTCTCATAGCACTGTTCTCTCTGGCCCACCCTCATGCTGTAGCGTGTACTTCTTTTCCTTTTACTTGAGCCAAACTCACTCTGCAGAGCCGGTTTCTTTTTCTACCTTTTATAAAGCTTTGCTACCAAAAACGAAAGAAACTCACAGTTACAGCTAGCAGTTACACAATGGCTGCTCTACTTTTCTTTGCTAAGTGCATACCATTTCTAATCCTCTCCACAATCCTTTAAGAAAAAGAGTCCATCTTACAGGTGTGGGAAGCGCAGAAACAGGAGACAGAGCTGGATTGCATGCTCGGGTGTCTGTCCCTCAGCTCTGCTCTTCCTACAGACCGCTCAGGTGGGTCTCACAAAACAAACCGCATGTCAAGATTCTGCTTCTGACAGCGGCCTTGAGTTGTCAAGCTCAGCGGCTCAGCACAGGTGCGGCCACTCCCGTGCTCAGTGTGGTCTGAGCCGTGCTGGATGGTGTCAGTCTTGCCCAGGGCTGCCATCCCATTGGCTGGGCCGTTGCCCCCACCACAACACACACACACACACGCACGCACGCACGCACGCACGCAAACATGCAGAGGGGCCTGTGTAGCTCAAAATGGCCTTGAGCTCCCTGGAAAGCCCAGACTGGCCTCAGACTACTTGCTGTCCTGCCATGGCCTCCCAAGTGCTGGCCATACATTTTCATTACTCAAAACTTTTTCACAAAAATCTAATTGTTGGCACTGAAATAATTTTATTTAAAAGTAATACAGTTTGTGTGTGAGTGTTTATGTGATTAGACTCAGGGCCTACACATGTGCAAATAATGTCAATTTTATAAGAAAAATCTGGCCAGGTGCTTTCTTGCCAGAGGTGAAGGGTAGTGAAAATGTTGATGGCTAAACAATTACATTATGCTGTCTTTCTTAAAAGACCCAGGGCCCAAACAGAAGTGAGAGATAAGTTAATCATAAAATTCAAGAGGCACTGGGCAAAAAAGCAAGATTAAATCTGGGCAAAAGTCAGTGAATTGTGAAGTCATCAGGTGAGTGTAAGCTCTGTTCTTGCTGCGCCCTGGTGCCCTTGTGGAAGGCTATTTTAAAGCTAGAAGGAAGGAACTCCCCAACCCAGTACTGGGAACCAAACCCAGGCCCTGGCACGAGTGGGGCCAGCTCTCACCCACCCTCTAAGCTGGATGGCCCTTGGTCAGCCCCTCTCCTGAAGGCTACCAAGGTTAAAGCCTCAAGGCATGAAAGGCCCGGGCAGAGTTCACCCCCAAATGCATGCTGCTCTTCCCTCCTGAGCTCCTCCTGACCTGGCCTTACCTTTACAGTCCAGATTCACAAAACCTGAAATTTTACTCAAAAATGTACCAAATTGGGGAAGAAGATGGCTTTTAAAAAAAAAATTCACAAGAAAAAAAGGAACTTGGGGCCAGGGATTTAGCTCAGTGGTTCCGCTGCCTGCCTCAGAAGCACAAGGTCCCGAGTTCAATCCCTGGTACCAAAAATAAAATAAAATAAAATAAAATTTAAAAAAGGGGGAACTTATCATCATAGGTGCTCATCCGTACACAACAGCAGCTAGGCTGCAAGGACAATTCATGGGGCAGTCAGTATGGGGGCCCCGCTAGGTCCTGCGCAGTGTGCAAGCTCCTGGCCTCAGTTTCCCTTGTCCACATGGGTCCCACATTTCCTGCAGGGCTCACCCTGTGGGCTCCTGCCTCCTGCTGAGACTCAGGAAGATGCTAGGGGCTACTAGGGCTCAACACCTTCCGGGCAGTGAAAGGCAGAACCCTGCAGACCGCTGTGCAAAGACAGTTCCCCTTGTTGCTGGAAGCAGTCAGGCGAGTCAAGCAGCGCCAGATGCACAGGTCTCCTAGGTCCCATCAGCAGTGGCCAAGGGTCAGAGCCACCAGGTCCAAACCCCAGGTGAGGGGATCAGCCTTTGGAGAAGAGGTTAGGATGTAAACCCTGCAAGTGGGAACAACCAAACAGAGGTCCTCAGGGCGTCCTCAGCAGCCCACACTGCCTACCATGGCTGTCTCCTGGGTAAAGTAGGAGTCATCGGGGTAACAGTATGCCCCCACACCCACCATCCCCAAAGACATTAAGAATTTTTAAAAAAGATTTATTGTTATAATTTACATACATCACATTCATCAGTTTAAAGCATATCACTGAATGGCCTTTAGTTATATTTGTAAAATTGTACAAATGTTCTAGAACATTTCTAATATCCCCAAAAAGAACAGTTGTTTTTAACACTTGTCAAAAAAAAAAAAGCTTGAAGTGGAAAACAAAATAGATACAATACAGTGAAGTTTAAGGGGAAAAAAAACAAAACTGGAATGAGAAATCAAAGACTAAAGGAGGTTACACACGTGCCAACTTGGGGATAACACTAGGGGGATGCTGACAGTTCCCTTTAGCTGTGGTCTAGGCAAAGTGATTATGTCACTAGCAAGGAAACAAGGCACCAGTTATTGAAAGAACAAAGTGCTAAATACTTTTTAAAAAATTAAAGGAACTTACCTGTAGTTACTGATCTTTCACATTCTCAGAGCCCGAGAAATAGTTTTGATGATGCCTTAGGCCCGTGGTGGTGAACCTATGGCATGGGTGTCGCAGTGGGCATCAGAGCCCTCTCTGTTGGCAAGTGAGCCAAGTCACCCAAGCATCACTCCAGCAGCAGAGAACTGGATAACCCCACACAGAGGGGTCATATGTATGCTCGGAAAGGAGGAGCAGCACCAGGGGATAAGGTCACGAAGGGCTGGGGTGCTCAGTCTCCAAAAAGATCACCATCACTGCCTTGTGCTTTGAAAGACCCAAGCATTACTTTGGTTGGGGTGGGGGATCACGAGGCAAGGTTTCACTATGAAGTTGAGGCTGGCCTCAAACTTGCAACTATCCTCCTGCCTCAGCCTCCCAAACTCAGATTGCAGTTCGCTGTCACCATACCCAGCACCAAGCATTACTTTACAACACCTCAACTGCCAAGGTAAGCTGGGAGGGGCTGGGCTGACAGAGCATTTAAGTGTCTCTGTAGCAATCATTTATCTAAGGATGTGGAATCAAGGACAAGAAACATCTGAAATGGCTGTAGCAAGAAATCGCATGGACTTCCCCATTCCCTGGGATTGGCTCCCAGAACCACGTGATGACAAAGTCTGCTGGACAGAATCACCAATCATAGATGTGTGGGCTGCAACTGGTCCTGCTGTTGGGGAGCCTTCCCATTCCTTCTGGGACCTGCAGGAAAAGGAGCCCGGCTACTAGGGCCTTTGGTCTTTAGGAATCTCTTAAAGATCACCATCTTCCTGTCCCCACCCTTCCTGCATGCTCACTGCTGTCCCCACTCCCAGAGGTTCGGACCACTGGGAAAGAAGTGTCCCTGAGGCAGGCACTCCTTCAAGTCTGAAGCTTCCAATTAGATGCGCTTAGTAATGGAAGTGTTTGCAGTTAGGGGAGTCCAGAGAAGAGTCAGCATAACATGCCAAAGGCACTGACTGCAAAACATAAAACCATTTCATGTTCAAACCTACCAGTTGGTTCCATAAACTGAAGATACCGTGGAGTTTTGGGTTAACCAGTGTGGTGAAGAGTTCTATTTCCACCCAAATCTGAGACACAAATCTGTTCTAAAAGGGCAAGACCCCCCAAGCACACCTCCCTAAGAACTTGGGGAGGGAGCACCTCTGCCTGCAGCCTCCTCCGGACAAGCTCCTCCTCTGGATCTCAAGACTTCTGCCCCACACATACACCTGCTCTGTCCCAGACGGAGGATCTCCAGGATGGAGGAGTCTCAGGGGCTTAGGGCACACACTCAGAAGATCCTAGAAAAGCATCGATGGGTTGGGAAGCTGAGCAGGGCCCCTGGCTGGGAGGAGGACGCCTCTATCGCACCCTGAAGGCTTTTACTGCTGCCTGATATTCCAGCAGGACTCTTTATCAGGGAAGCCCAGGCCTGCAAAGTCTGGGCGATGCCTGGACCGACGTCTGTAGCAAAGCTTAGAGAACCCATACGCAGGATCTGCTTGCCTCCCACTGCAGGACTGGCTCAGCATCTGCAATTTAAGAAAAGACACATCCATTGGGAACACAGAACTTGTGTGCAGCTTTTCATCAGCACAGCACTTCCATTTAAAGAGCTGGGTAAGTGTGTGCGCAATGTCTACAGCATGATGGGGGCCCAGGCAGCTGTGACCCCAGACAGGTGAGGAACCAGCCTAAACGCAGACTTAAGACTGGTCTCACAGTGACAGTGATTAAGGCCTGGAAGCCAGCATGCCACTGCAGCACCCCAACACCTTGCTGCATTGTCTCCTGAGAGAGTTCCCCCCTCCTAATCCACCGAGGCCCTGCCCACCAGTTGGAGTTTGCAGGGCAAGTGGAAAGGGTTCTCTGCAGTCTGCCCATGGTCTCTCCCACTTCAGATCAGTACTGAAAATAGCCTTCATCCCACCCAAACCCTTCCCAGGTACAATATCCAGTTTCAGCTTCCTTGGAGATGGCTGAGTTGTTTCCAATAAAGACATGGACTAATTTTCTAAATAATTTCCCCCATGAAAACTACAAAAGCTGATCAAGAGACCTCTCCTCTGTCTGGAGACTGAACCAAGGGCCTTGTGCATGCTAAGTAAGAACCTACCACTGAGCTATATCTCTAAGGCCCAAAAGGTACTTTTTTTTTTTTTTTTTTGAGACAGGGTCTCACTATGTAGTTCAGACTGCCTTGGAACTCACTGTGTAGCCCAGGCTGATCTGAAACTCTCAGTAATCCTCATGCCTCAACCTACTGAGTGCTGGGATTACAGGAGTACGCCATCATCCCTGGCTCAAAAGGTACCTTTTTAAGTATCTCCTTACATGTATAGAAATATAGTAAGTAATCCATAAAAGGGCCCTGGGTATAATCGTAGCACTCAGCAGGCTGAGGCAGGAGGATCACTGTGAGTTCAAGGCCAGCCTGAACTACATGGCAAGTGCCTGTCTTAATAAAACCAAAAGAGGGGCAGGCCTAGGTATCTGGGTTGCCCCACCTGCACGTGCCAGCACCTGACCAGGAACAGGGGTCTTCTGTAACCTTCAAGCTGGCCTCCTCCAGTGCTGTCTTAAGTGAACATGTGCTCAGTTAAAGTCACCAAAACTTTCCCTTCATTAAAGTTTCTCCTCTGTTCTTACCCTCATACAGTTTATTTTCTTCTAATCTAAACATGGGATATTACACTTGTTCTCAGATGTCAACCTACCTTTGGTCCTAACCTACCTTTCTGTTTTTTGAGACAGGGTCTATGTAGTTCAGGCTGGCCTTGATCTCACTATTTAGCCCAGGCTGGCCTCGAACTGGTGGTAGTCCTCCCAAGTGCTGGGATTAGTTGTGTGCCGCCACGCTGGACTTCTAACCTACCTTCCATGCCAGTGTTTCTCATCTTCAGCAGCTGACACAAAGCCGGGTCATTCTTTGCTGAGAAGGGCTATTGAGCAGCACCCATGGCCTCCACCCACTAAGGACCTATATCACCACCCCTCCAGTTCTAACAATGAAAACCGTCTCCAAACATTGCCAGGCTCAGGATCACTGCACATAAGGGGTCTTTGCACTATGGGAAGCAGGACTGGGGCAGGGGTGCAGGGAGCAGGATCCTGAAAGTGCCATTGGTCCAAGATCAGAGTATGGGAAGCTGGAACAGATGCCCGGTCACAAGTGGGAGGGAGGCCACCTGGGCCCGAGAGCCCCAGGGAGGTATGGTAGCCCCACTGTAAGGGGGTTTCTGCAAAGGCAGTCAAGGGAGAGATGCTGTCAGACTGCAGCTAGGAGGGCAGGAGCATGACCAGGGCAGGGGCAAGCAGGGGCAAGTTCCCTTCCAGCAGCAGGAAGGGAAGCGGGTGGGGATCAAACCCAGAGGCAGGGCCAGGTCATGCAGCGCATAACCCAGGTAAGGAGCTTGCACTTATCCTAGGGGTGTCCTGTCAGATTAGCTCAAAGGACAGGCAGTGGAGAGGGCAGAACAGCAGCCCAGTGGGAGCAACTGTGGCTCCCAGGGAGGAACAAGAGTCCTTATCAGAGGCCACCAAGACCACAGCGCCCCCTCTCCCTGCTGTGGGGCACACAACTTTGGCCTCTGAAGGGGGATGCTGGGGTTCCTTTCTGTACCCTGCTGCTCCACGCTCCACTCCACTCGGACAAGGCACTTAGGCATCCAGCCCTATTGCTCATCTAGTTTCTGCCCGAGGGTGAGGATTAATTGAAATCCTGAAAATACAGCACACAGTAAGTGCTTCGAGATCAGCTTTTACCAAAATGAAATGTATCCCAAGCCCCTTGATTTCTTCTTTAGCACCAAACTGGCAAGGCTCCAGAATAACCTCATCCCTGTGAGTCCCTCCAGGCCCCAAACCAGCCAGCCTGGAGCCCCAGCAGCTGTACCAGCAAGGGAAGGCGGCCAGGAGGGCTGGCGGTGAGCTCAGCGGCAGCAGCAGGTATAAAGCACCCTCCTTACTGATGTTCACCAGGACACAGCACTTAACAGAAGCCCTGGGCGCCACGATCCTGTGCTTAGTTACCAGTCCAGTCTGCTTCGCTTTTTCACCACACTGAACTGTGCAAGCTCTGTGCGTCCTTGCCTGCTCACTCACAAGTTGAAGGACAGAGCCCTTTAAATCACTGGTAGACCCCACTCACCTTCCTGGGAAGTGTTCCTAGGCCTTTCTTTCTCTAGACCAGCCCTGATGTCTGTCCCCACAGACGCTGCCCACCCCCTTTTCCCCTCCCTCCCCCATGGGAACCCACTGCCCCTCTTACCCTGCCTTTCCTCCTCTGCCTAACCACAAGAGCACTCTTGCCAAAACACACATTTGATCATATCCCTTTCCCTGCCCACCAAGGCTCTTACTGCCTTTGAGTTCAAAAACATAGCCTGCTGGGCATGGTGGAGAATGCCTATAATTCCAGGACTCAAGAGGCTGGGACAGAAGGATTGCTCAAGGCCAGCCTGGGCTACATAGCAAGTTCAAAGCCTGCCTAAACTATGTGGTGCGATCCTGTCTCAAAAAAAAAAGGCCTAACACTTGGCCTGCCTTTCAGCCTAGTGTAGTCCAGGGTAATCCATCCATGCCTTCTCCAACAGGCTCCTGTCTTCCTCCTCAGTCTCATCCTCCAGCGCTCCCCAGTACCAGCAGTTCCCTGGCGTGGCGTCTGTACCCTTGGCACAAGCAGCCCTCTTAACGTCACAGTGCAGCATTAGCAATGCACTTACTGTCTGCATCCCCCATACAGTGCAGCCTGCCTGAGAATGCCTGTCCCTCCTGGGGGTGGCCCTTTACCTCCCTGCTCTTTACCCAGCCATCTCTTCCTGGGAGGTTGTAGCTGAACCTGGAGCTAGCGAAAGTCTGCCCTCCCCACCCACCTAGCCATCAGCCACCACGGCTGGAAGCACTGAGGACCCTAGGGAGAGGAGGAGGGAAACCGGTGTCATGGGGAAGGGCTGGTCAGGCCTGTGGCTGGGGGGCAGGGGAGAGGCCTTTACATGTATTGTTCACTGTGAAGGGGACCACACACTCACACACTCATGCACACACACTCGCAGTTCCCAGTCTGCCTGCCTCTAAGCCATCAGGAGGCACAGGAAAGTAATGCAGGGCCAAGCTTTCCCAACAGGTCTCCCCAAAGCGTGACTCTCTGGAAACTGTCATTCACCCCGGTCACCCGGAAAGGGGGTCCCAAGAGCTCTCACTGCTAATACGAACTCTGGGAAGGTGGGGGAGTCTGTCACCAGGCTTGGGAGGCATCAGCAGCCTCTCCACGCAGCAGTGCTGGTAGCACAGAGGTCCAGCCTGTGTTTATACAAGTGACCTTAATTGACTTTCCCATCATATCTCTTGAACCTTCGTCCTGTCCCCCTTCCACATCCTCAGCAGGCAAAGAAAGTGCTGAATGGAAGCCCGTCCCTCAGGGCCTCCACACCCAACTGGAACAGTGCTGTCTGGGCCAGAGGAAGAGACGATAAATCACCAGAAGAGCCAGCTGAGGACACTTAGATTCTAAAAGTGCCCCCTCCCCATGCCCCCCAACTCCAAGGTCTTCAGATCCAAAGGCCAGCCTGGACCTCAATCCCGTAAAGGCCAGGAGGATGGCTTCCCCGCTGACTCAAGAGACCTGTGACCTCAGGGAGGTGCAGGGAAACAGAGTGTCACTTCCAGCTGCACCTGCCCTCTGCCACTGCCCAGTGGTCTGCAGCCCAGTCCCTTCCTCCTTCCTGGTGAGCAGCAGGTTCCAGCATGGCATGGACTCTTCAGCGGCTGAGCACTCACACCATAGTTGGCAAGTCTAGAACCACCGGATCCCATTACCTCACCAGTGTGAGTTCTACCATTGCCAAAAATGGTGGGAGGCACATGGCAGCAAGGGCTGGGGCGGCAGCAGCCTGTGCCGAAGAAGAGACAGTGTTAGGACCTTCTAGGCAGGGCCAGGGAGGAGGGACCGATCCTTGCATCTAGGACAGGGTCATGTCCGTGGTGCTTCTGGCTCCCCTGGTACAGAAGCCCCATCCATCACTCTTCACCCTAGGCCTCCTTTCTCCTGTAACCTGCATCCCTAAAAGGCACACAGGAGACCCCCATGGGCAGCTATCAGTCACTGCCACTCCAGGTGCCTGGCAGCAGAGCTTCTGCAAACGAAACGGTGTACCCCAGGCCAGGGAGCCCTCTGCCTAGGCACTAGGGAAGAGACACTAGCAGTGAACTGTGTTTTACTATTCCCCATGTGCACTGTCACACTTAAGCTGGGGCGACTCTTCCCACGCCATCACCCAGGGACCAACACTCCTGGCTGGGCCACCCACAGGGAGGGAGGTGAGTTCCTACCCATCGCAGCCCTCAAGCCCAAGACACAAACCACCCCACAGCCCGTGGCCTCTACAGTGAGGCCGCTGAAGGGACAACTACGTAACACCTATGTAAAGGTTCTAACTCAGGGAGAAACAGAGCCAGGTATGGGCTATGCTACACCAGCTGCTTATCCCAGCCAGTCTTCTCCCACCTGCCCGAGCCCCAGGTACCCCACACACTGGAGGGCTGGTTGCAACCTGATTCCCAGACGGCCACCTTCCCAGGCCTCCAGGCACTTCCACCAAGGACACAGTACACTTCTGTGTGATCATACACAGGCTCAATTCTAAAACAGAAGCACAAACTAAGGGAGCAACTAACCAGCCCAGCAGGGTCCCTGAGGCAGCACTGCTGCTGCTCCTCCCACCCTCCCTAACCCTGAGGCTGGAGTGGGGCTGAGGGGAGATGGTTTGGGAAGAACAGAGCCACAAACAAGGTCCAAGCTGTCCTCAGGTTGGGCAAGATCAGTGGCCTGGGCCGGGGGATTGGGGTGATGCCACTGCTCAAAAAGGAACTTGAGCAAAGGCAGGACCCCTGGACCTCTCCCTAGTGGGTTATCCTCTTTGGGGACAGGAACAGGAAATGGGATTTGGGGGCCTCATGGGATTCAGGAAGCCTGGGCCTTGGTCAGGAAGCTACACGCCCATCCCAGAGTATAGGTATATGGGGGGGATCCCCCCTTGGTCCCCATCCAGGGCCATGCCATCTTAGGCCACACCACCAGGCCTCAGCAAGAGCAGCCCCACCCTCTGGCTGGCTGGCTGGCGCTGGTGATCAATGGGGACGGATCACATTTCCCTGAGCCTGAGGCTTCAGGGCTGGGGCTGGGACCAGGATAATGGCCTGGATTGAAAAAGTAAATGGAGTGTTGGAGGAGGGGCAAGAGTCTGGAAAATCCACTCTGCGGAGGCCCTGGGGAGCCGCCAGGAGCTCCAACACCCAACAGCAGAGCAAGGGACCTGGGGGAGGCCCTAACTTGGACACCTGGGAGCGGCTGCTGTTGAAAAACATGGAACAAGAGGGCAAAGTGCTTCCCAGATAGACTACACATCCCCAACAAGCTTGGTGCCCATCGGGTGGGTAAATGCTTTGTCCAATCAGACGTCCTGCAAGTTGCAGCATGCAAGAGGCCATGACCAGATGGCAAGGTATAGGAGGGCCATCTCCCACCCTAACTGTCCTGGCAGGATCAACAGGAAGTTGACTCTGTGCAGAGGACACCAGGTCAGTTAGGTTCTGTGGGGGAATGTTCACAGACCTGGCCTGAAACTGGCTGAATAAGAACTAGAAAGTAGGTATGGCCCCCAAGTCGGCAGGAGCCAACCCGAGGCAGGGCCTGGAGGCTGACTGCCGGCACAGAACCAGCTCTGTACAGCCCACAGCAGCACCTGGTAGTCAGAGCTCAGCGAAGTCGCCCACCTGGGCAGGTGTGAGGAACAGAGGCAAAGCCACAGGAAGAACTGGGCCCAGCTGCAGACCACCCAGGGTCTGAGGGCAGCTGCAGTCCAGGCTGGGCCCCTTGCAGTACTAACTACCTTTTCCTGCTAGCAGGAAGGAGCAGAACCTTGGCCAGCCATACCAGAAGTTCCAGGGTTACACTAGAAACTGCCGGAGCCCCTGGCCCAGGGGTCCTGTCCTCCTGGATGAGCCCCCCTTTCCCTGGGGAGCAGAGGCAGCCTGGGCCATCATAGGGAAGGCCAGCTGCAGATACATCTCACCAGGTCAGAAGCCCCCTCCTCTTTCTATGTTGAATAAGCAAACGGCTCAGAAAAGCTTCTGCCCAGAGACATGAGTGTCACAGCCCAGACTTGTGTGGGGCTCCTCACCCCCTAGGAGATTGCCCCTGCCCCAGCACCCCTGGCCCAGTGATTGCACCAAGTCATCGTCCATGCCTGCTTCCCATGGAGAAACAGCTCCAACAGGGCCTGCCTCTGTGACTTTAGACATGCCACCTTCCAGCTAGTCAGTGTCTGGGGCAGCCAGCTGACCTCGAGGACCACCGTCACCAGGGCTTCACATTCTGATAGACTGGCCAGCAGGCTCTCCCTAGCTGAGACGAACTGAATCCAGCCCTCTCAGCCTGCACCTCTTCCATCTGGGATATCCTTGGCAGCCCAGACCAAAGATACCTTAGCCCTGTGCTTCTACCTCTTCAGCCAGGCTCTCCTCTTTGGTTTCCCCATCTACATGATGATGCTAAAAATTTGCACTCCCCATAGGGTTGGGTGGGGACGCATGAGATTTCCTATGTACTGTTAGCTTGGGTTCAGTAAGTCACAGCCAGGATCCAGGGACCCAAGTGAAAGGGAACCTCAGCCCCTGCCCCCAGCCCCTTCTCCAGAAAACCCACCAAACGCCTCCTGTCTGTCAGAGCTGTCCAGAGATGACCCCTACCCTGTGGCAGGCCCCATAAAACACCCATGCTGACCCCAAGGACACCCTTACTGCCTGGAGCTGTCCCCCTCAGAACCTGCAGCAGAAGGCCAGGTTCTACGCTCCTGGCTGAGGTCTCATCCCAAGAGTGTGCCGGAGGTGACAGGGCCTCACCCCGCCAGTGGTGGAGTAACTCAGGGTGGCCCTACAGATGGCGACCCCGCCCCGCCCCACCCCCAGCCTGCTTGGCTCCATCTGCTGGCCCAGCTCAGATTGCCCTGCTGCTGCTCTGCGCGCCCCCAGGCAGTGTAAGGTGATCTGGCTGCCCATGGGGCTGGGGCTGAGCTCTCACCCTGCAGCTCAGCCAGATGGGCTAGGAAGGCGGCAAGGAGTAGGCAGGGCCAGACACAGGGTTGGGGGGAAGGGGATCCCCACACGCCGCTGCAGCATCCCGCTTTTCCCATATTGGCACTGCACATGATTGCTCAGAGCGGAGAGACACAAGCAAAAATGTGCTAGTGCCAAAATTGGCCAAGCAGATGGGACTGGCGCAAGCCCTCTAGTTGGGGACACACTGAGTGAGGACTTGTATCCCTGCATCCCTGGAAACAACCGACATCCAAGCGCTTCACCGGGTGGAAAGGGGTAGGCACTCCAAGCTACTCGCGGATCTGTCTCTGCTCTGTTTATGGCCCTTCGGTAATTCACTGACTGAGACTGTTCACAGTGAATTCTACCAGTGCCATACACAGAACAGGAGTTACGCTCTGCAGCCTGCTGACCCTGTGGAGAGGTCAGATGCCCTCAACGCCCGGCTCCGGGATCCGGTGCCCAGAAGCCCCAAGAGGAAGGTCCAGCCCCAGGCCTCCCAGCCTCCCCACCACTTGGCCCCACTGGCCCTGCCACCACCCTATACCCACAGCCATCACCAGGGTTCACCCCTTCAACCCAAAGTGACCTTCAAGGAGACCAGAAGGGTGGGGGAGAGGGTTGATGTGAATTTGCGAGGATGGAGTGAGGCCAAGTCAAAGTGGTTTTTTTTTTAATCAACCCCAGAGGCTGGCACCCCTCCACCCTCACCCAGGCTGTGGATGGAGCTGGGTCAGTCCAGCCCTGAGGAGCAAGCACCTGCCAGATCCTACTCTCTACCCACTGCACCAGGCCCTACCTGGCCCCAAAGGGCAGTGACCAGAAGGACACCCAAGATGCCTCTCATTTCTGGTCTCTGAGCCCAGACACCAGCAGCTCCAGCTCTCAGACACATTATCTTCAGAAACTCCTGGCCCCAGCCGGCCCTGTGGCACAACAGCCCCCACAGCGGGGCTAAACTGAACCTGTGGCCCACTTGCACCCCAAGGCAGACCAGTCTGTGGACTGTGCAGGCTGACCATCTCTACTGCTGGCCCAGGCTCAGGACCAGGGCAGAAGCAGCTCAAGGAGGCAGCCGGTGCCACCCTGCCCTCTGGCAAGGGGAGCAGCTTCTGGATGCCTCAGAGGGGACTGCAGAGGAAGGCAGAGGCCAGGGAGGGTGGGAAAGGTTGCATCAGTGGTTGCCAAAGCCACTGCCTCAAGAGAAGTCACTGTGGAGGCATTGGCCCCTGGTGCTGGGCACCCTCGGGAAGGGGGGTGCCTCCTGGGAGCCAGTGCCTGGGCAGGAGGGCTAGGGACTCTGCACAGCAGCCACTGCAGTCTCAGCCTGCCCCAGGCCACCCGGGATCCCAGGGAGCAGGATGGCCAGGAAAACACTAGGAAAGGTCAAAGGGCAAGTTCCCCAGTCCAGACTCAAGGTAAACTTGTGCGGGTATCACAGGAGCACTCTCCCCATAACCTCAGGGCAGCGCCTAAACCAAAGCCTTATAAGCTAGCCGGACCAGGACTCCTCCTGGACCATTGGCTCCAACCCTCCTCCTGCCCACCCACCTCCCCAGGGACCAATACAGCTTGATAAGGTGGCCTCTGCGGAAGTTATACCCTGGGGCCTTCTGCCTCAGTTTCCCCCCACTACAATTCTCCGAATTTTGCTAAAGGAAAAAAATGGTCATTTCCAGCAGTGGAGTTATTAGCAATGGGTGTGTGTCAAGTGGAGGCTAATAGTTACTGACGTGGCTTAAGGTATAACCCAACAGAGTCCAGGAGACTTTGAAACACTGATCCATGAGCCCAAGCGGAAATCTGCATTTTAAAAAGAATCTAGATAATGCTACTTCTTGGGAAGAGGATCCACACAGAGAAACCTCCTGGGTGGGGTGTTGGAAAAGGAGAAAAGAGGGGCTTTACAATCTGGAGGTCTCTCTCTGCTGGAGACCTGAAGATAGAGGACTGGACTTGGTGATCCTGTTGTCCCCTACCCAGGAAGGGATAAAGGAAGAGTCCTCGAATAGAAGGCCTGCTCCTTCAGACTGTTGTGGCATCTGGGTGGATATCCTCCTCCGTTTTCCTCATCTTAGAAATTTGACAGGAGGAAGAGCAGCAAAGAGCTTACAAAGCCAAATCCCCTTCCAGCCTCCAGCTCTAAACTGGCTGTCCAGGCTCCTCCCCTGCGCAGCCTCGCCCCTCCTAAGGCAAATGCTGCAGGAGACCAAGTGCCGCAGTGCCCTGGCAGGGCCACACCCGACTCCAAGGCACAGATCCACCCAAGAGGCCAGCAGTAACTGTTGGGCCTGGGCCCTAGGGAGAGTCTCCCAGCTATCCTAAAATCGGGGTGGGGGGAGCACAAGGACAGCTTGAGGACACAAGGAAAAGTGACCCATAGTTTGAGGGGAGTCCTCCGAGCAGCTTCTTCTGCCCTCCCCCCAGGCCACAGGTCTGACCTTGAAATCAAAGGCACAGAAATTCAAGGTACAGTCTCCCTGCCTCCTCAGGCAGGAGCTCCCGGAAATAAGAGCATCAGAGCTGGTGTCATGGAGACCAGACCTGCAGGCCTGGAGGGGAGGCCTGGGTGTGCCTGCCCTACACTCTTTAGACCTGCCCCCCCCCACTTCCGTTGGTCTCAGTCCCACTCTCCAGAAACTAGAATAACCATAGAATTAAGCCCTGGGGGGTGGGGGTGGGTCAAAGGACCAGGCCTCCCTCAGCTCTGTGCTGTTAGCTCCCTACAGGAGTGGTTGGCCATCACAGTCCAGCTAGGGCTCTGCGAGACCTTTATACAACGAATCCAGGGTCCTAGTTCCAACCTGCAACCCACAAGCCGACCTGGTCCTGGTCCAAAGGACTGGGGTGCGGTTGGGCCCTCCTCAGGGCCGGCAGGCCACAACGCACCCACTGACAGACCACTGTGTGGAGCCCTCGCTAGCTCCTGGAGCTACCGGGACCCGTTAACCCACCTCCTGAAGAGAAAGAAACGAAATTCTTACAAGTGAGGCTGGCACGCGGTAATGTTTTCTTCTTTTCACAAGGCCACTCCAGAAGTTCCTCTCTACCATCCCCAGGAGCTTCGAGGGGCGGCTGTGAGCGGCGAAGAAAGAAGTGGCAGAAGCTGCAACTCCGCAGCCGGAATCCAAACCAAGAGCTTCGCCCGCAAGCGCCAGGCACAACGAGACCACCGGGACAGATTTCTGCGAAGTTCGGCCTCGATCAGAGCCCTGCGAGAACCTGCGGCAGCGGGTGCGCTCAGCGGCGCTGACGGACCCAACGGGGGCGTCAGGGGTGCAGTGCAGACGCCCTTCTCCTGGCCCGCGCGCGGGAGGGGACCCGGGATGTTTCTGTCCTCGACAGTTTAGCGGGCCGGGCGGAGGCTGAGTCCCCACCTAACCCGGCGGGGTGTAGTGGGGAGGTTGTCAAGGGCGCCGCCCGCTCCCGGCCCCAAAGCTCTGAGAGCCGCAGGACGCCTCGGGCAGGGCAGGAATTTTGATAGGGGTACCTGGGCTGTAGGACCGGGACGCGAAGTCTCCGCCTGAGGTTGCTTCCCTACTGCTCTCATCACGAGGATGCTCGAGGCCCCGGGACCCCGGGGCCCCAGGTGCTCGCCGGCACCCGCAGGAGAAGGGTAGAAGCTGGAGGAGGCGTCCGGAGGGGACGGGGGCCCTGAGGATCCCAGCAGGCGCGGCGGCAAGACCGAGACAGCCGGAGCTTGG
>NW_022900916.1:37394744-37395036 GCF_012274545.1 Fukomys damarensis | reverse complement strand
GGCGGCGCCGGATCGCGCACCCCAGCGGGGGAACAAAGAGGAGCTGGGATGGGGCCGCGCGCTTCCTGGGTGTCGGGTGACAGGTCTGCCGGGGAAGGCCCGGCCCGGCCACCTGAGGAGGAGCCGCCTCCGTGCGGCTGGCGGGGTGGGTTGAGGGGGACTGGGACCCGAAATAGAAAGAAGACGGTTCACCCGCGGCCTGCGATCGAACAGGAGCAAAGAGGACAGAGAGCTCAGGAGCAGAGGCTCAAGGATCTACGGAGTGCAGAGATAGCGACTCGGGGCGGGTTTT
>NW_022900916.1:37393656-37394536 GCF_012274545.1 Fukomys damarensis | reverse complement strand
AGCGCAGGGCACGCCCGGCCCGGACTCAGAGACGCCGGGTCCCCCGCCTGCTCCCTACCCGGCTAGGTCTGGCCCCGAGAGGTCCCGAAGCCCATCTTCTGTCCCCGACTCCTACCTCGGGGCTGAGATGCAGCTAACCGCGGTGCGCCCCGACGCCCGGCCACCTTCGAGCCTGGAGCTAGCCGAGGTGTGTGTAGTTTAACCTGCGTGGAAATCCGAGCCTGGGCTGGGGGAGGGGAGGTGCATTTGGATCTGGGCTCCTGGTGTCACCTCCGGACCTATCGCAGTCTCCTGAGGCGTGAGTCTGACCGGTCTCCGGGGGCTCACTTGGCCCTTGCTGTGCAGGGCCGGAGTGGGGACCAGAGGTCTCCGCTCTGTCCTCACCCACCTTTGCCCACCTCTGTCGCCTCACAGGTGTCTGGCCACCGCCGGCGTCAAGAACAAAGGCTGCCTGTCCCGGGAGGGGGAGGGGAGGGAGCCGCCCCCAGACCCGCTCCGGGCTCCTTTCCTTCCCCCAACTGCGGCACAAGCTCCCCGGGGAGGGGGCGGGGCCGGCCGGGCTGGGCGCAGACGAGCATCAGCTCCTCCTCCACCGTCCTCGGCTAGGATGGCACCCGAGCTTTCCAGGGAGAGCAGGGATAAGGGTACCCCCAAACTGTCGTCACTGGGGTGGTTCTTCCTTCTTCCCCTGCATCCCGGGCGCCCCGCCCCCGCGACCGCCTTGGGCGCCCTTCCCAGTCTCTGCAGCGCCCGGCCGCCCCAGACGGCAACCACAGTTCAAAATCAGATTAAAATAAAACGTTAATCTGCCTTCCTCCCTTTAGCTCCTAGTTCTCCCAACGGACCCAGTCAGGACTGGCGGCCTAGAAACCTCTAAAAG
>NW_022900916.1:37391836-37392881 GCF_012274545.1 Fukomys damarensis | reverse complement strand
GTCGCCTCACAGGTGTCTGGCCACCGCCGGCGTCAAGAACAAAGGCTGCCTGTCCCGGGAGGGGGAGGGGAGGGAGCCGCCCCCAGACCCGCTCCGGGCTCCTTTCCTTCCCCCAACTGCGGCACAAGCTCCCCGGGGAGGGGGCGGGGCCGGCCGGGCTGGGCGCAGACGAGCATCAGCTCCTCCTCCACCGTCCTCGGCTAGGATGGCACCCGAGCTTTCCAGGGAGAGCAGGGATAAGGGTACCCCCAAACTGTCGTCACTGGGGTGGTTCTTCCTTCTTCCCCTGCATCCCGGGCGCCCCGCCCCCGCGACCGCCTTGGGCGCCCTTCCCAGTCTCTGCAGCGCCCGGCCGCCCCAGACGGCAACCACAGTTCAAAATCAGATTAAAATAAAACGTTAATCTGCCTTCCTCCCTTTAGCTCCTAGTTCTCCCAACGGACCCAGTCAGGACTGGCGGCCTAGAAACCTCTAAAAGCGGGGGAGGGGGTGTGCGCTTAGCCAACGCCCCCACCAAGGCCAAAGGCCCCTTGCGCTGAAATTGAGAACCGTTAGCATCCTCTTCGGGGCTTGTAGCAGAAAGGGGTTCAGTAGAGGGGACGCCTAGCGTTTCTCCCAGCCCTGCTGGCCCGCGAGGGTCCGAGAGTGACTGTGCAGATACGAACCCTTCGACCTGCCCGGCTCCTGGGCAGGGCCTGCTGTGGCCGTGAGTGCTGTAGACCATCTGTTCCGGAAGCGAGACCAACCCTCGGCGGTGGCCCGGCGCGTCCCAAAATTTTGGCGTCTCCCGATGCGCAGCGGGAATGGGGTGAGGTGCGTGGAGATGCTGGACCGGACACTGCTCGACAAGCCAGGGGTGGGTTGGCTCCGCGTTCACCCCTCCCGGCTCACTAGAGTCACCCTCCGCCATTCCAGTCGCCCTGAGCCTTCTGGGCCGCATCCCCGCCTGCGCCCTACCTGGGCTATGGGGAGGTCTTGGGCGAGGTGTGCCGGGGAGCACAGGCCACCCCGGCTGCGAGTGGCCCCCGCGGGCTGCTGCGCCCCT
>NW_022900916.1:37388474-37391690 GCF_012274545.1 Fukomys damarensis | reverse complement strand
CCCGTGGGGCGGGGGCACCGCCGGGACGGATCTTATTTCCACCTTTTCTTAAATGCGCTACTGAAAGTCGAGACGGCCGCGGCCTGGGACCCAGCGTCCCTTCCTCCCCCCGCAGCTCCCCTAGCACCCCGAGTCCCCCAACCTGACTCGGGGAGGGGCAGAGAAACTGCACCCGCAAGGGTCTCATACATATTTTAGGAAGCAGGTTAGGCGGGTAACCAGAGCTGGGCCCCGACCGTGAGGGGGCGGCCCCTGGGCATCCGATATCCAGGAACCTTTACTGATCAGGGCCCGGGTAGGGGAAGAGGTGGCTCGGCCGACCTTGGCGCTCACTCTGCTGGCCTGTGGAGCGCAGCATCGCCCACCGCATCCCACCTTCCGTCCAGAGCCGGGAGTCTTGTCTGCCAGCTGCGGCATCCCCTTTTCCCGCTCACGACCCATCCGACCCGAGACATAGTTTTGCGACCTGGGACGTATAGCTTTGGGTTTCCTGACCCTCAACCAGGTTTAGAAAGGATCTGCTTGCTGTCTGGCACGTACTCTGACCGAGATGATTCTGCACCTTACGCCCCCACCTCGGGCAGAATCCTTTCTGGCTCCTACTCTCTTGGCCTGCCCCTCAGGCTTTTCTCCTGTCCTCTGCCCACAGGACTCTTCCCAACACCAACCCCTCGCTGCTCTCAGCGAACTCCCTCTTTATGCTGAAGCTGTTGGGTAAAGTACTCAGCTCTGGCCCCACCTCCCTTTAGGGACAGCGGGTTTGGGGCTGAGGGGCGGTGTCTGGGATACAAGCCTTTCACTTCCTTCACTGGGGGTAGCTCTGGCCCTGGCCTCTGGGCGATAGTGAGGTCCTTATGCTCACCTGGGCTCTTTGCCCCAAAGCTTTTGTTAGTAACACGTTTCTGTCCTTTGCTCCAGTCATATTTTTGTTTTATGTCTTTCTGGACAGTTTGAAGCGAGTGTGTCATTTACCATATGCACGGTTTCCATCTATTCGCTTCACCTCTCTGAGACGCAGATACCCATTTGCAAAATGGTAGAATGACTTCCTCTTCTCAGGGAGTACAGGTGCATAGAATGCATGCGCCTACTTGGTGGCCTCAAGACGCCCCCTCCCCCGGCAGACTGCCCGTTTATGTAGTCACTGACACTAGGCCTGAACGTGGTCTGTGCCCGCGGAGTCCCTCCCCGCCATGAACCTATCCCAAGGCCCATCCTGCCCCTTCTACACCTTGCCTCTCATCTCCCGCCAGACCAAGTGCTGCAGAATCTGGCTTTTCCATCTCCACCCAGTCCCAGCTTACTGAGTGAGCTCTGTCCTAAAGTCTAGATGCTTGTAGGTCTACACTCTCAGGGTGTAGGAAACCCAACTGACTTCCTGCCAGTTTCCGGAAGGCGGTGTGTGGCTGCGCCTGCCTGTGCGGGTTGTCTCAGGACCCGGTAGGATTCTATGCACTGGATCGCGGGAGGTACGATGAGAAACAGCGACAAATGAAAGGCGATCCTGTCTTAGGAATCGACCCAGCACTTAAAAAGAATGAGGAAAATATATACGATCGTTATTGTCCTGGAAAATATCCCTGGCGTTCAGTGAAAAAATGCAAAGGACACGCAGGCTCTAGTTGTGTAAGAATGCAAATAGGTCATAGGGTTAAGCGTGAGGTTTATTACGCTTAAAAGGGCGCTGCCTACAGGATAGATTTTTAGAGTCAGCCTTGTTTTACATCTTTCTGGACTATTCCAAGTGAATTCGTGTTATCATATGCTTATATTGAATTTTCAATTAAAATAAGAAACGCAGAAATTGGACTTTTAAAAAACCTGTCTCGGGATGCTAAAGGAATAGAACTAACAACGGCGAGCTGCAGAGTGAAGAGCCCCCCCCACCCCGCGTGCGCCCAGTTGGGGGGCAGGGACGCGGCCCCTGAGGTTGCGCATCGCTAGAAATCGGTCTTTCTCCATCCGGCCGCATCCGGCTGAGTTTGATCAGTCGGCCGAGGCCAGCGCCCAACTCAAGGGTCCCGGATCAGTCAGTGGAGACAGCAGCTAACAGGGATAGAGAACCGCGTCCAGCCCCATCTGTCTCAATCTGTTAAATAATCGTAAAGCACCAGACGCACCTTCTCCTGGGGAGGGCGGGGAGGGTGCCCGAGAGAAGGTCCGCGTGGCCCTGCGGAGGAGCCTGACCGGCTGTGCGGCTGTGCGGCGCGCCGGGCCTGGGGTCGCTCGGGGATTTCCCATCCCACCCAGCAGGGACCCTCCCGCAAGCGCAACGCGCGAGGAGCCCTGCGAAGGCCTCCAGTCCCAGAACCCAGAAGTTCGAACCAGATCGTCTGCAGTTATCGGCTTTCAGCAGATTATCCAAAGGTCGGTGACCCAGATACGGTTTGGCCACGGGCCATGCTTCACCCCCTGTGTCCAGAGCAGAATTTAGCTGAATAGTTCTGCCCCTAAACCAGGAAAAAACACTCTTTTTGCATTTGGGGATGCTTCAGAGAGTTCTTAAATTTCGCAAAATGGAATTATCTGCATTATTGACCTTCTAATAAGTATTTGTTGGGCGTCTGCTTAGCCTTTCTGAGCCTCAGTTTCCCCCTCTATGATTTGGGAGCTCGCCCATCTGAGGACGCTGTTGGCTGGGGGAGTCGGACAAAGAAAGCTTTCTTCGAGCTCCTTGTCAGCAACCAGGCCCTTCCTCAGGGCCGGGACTTCCCAACCCTGCGGTCGCCACCTAAATTCCAGGGGATGAAGTTGCCCGCCTTCTGAGCTGGGACATCTTCTCCCTGCCCGGAGGATTCTGTGGAGTGAGAGACGCACTCCATCGAGGGCGGCCGTCCCTGCCCTCCGGCCCGCAGCTGCCCGCGTCCTTCTGCCCGCGCCCTCTCTGTTCCCATAGCCCCAGGACGCGCGGCCCTCCGGACGCCTCCTTCGCCTCGTTCATCCTCGCGTCCGCCTCCCGTGCTGTCCTTGGCGTCTTCTTCGCAGTGTCTGTCCTGTCCCCAGCACCGCCCCACCCAGACCTCCCTGGGCCCCACCTGAGGAGAGGGAGGCAGAGTCCTTCATCGTGTTGGGGCTCTGGACAGGAATACTGTGGTGTTAAAAAAAAAAAAATCAAATAAAAGATAGGAAGGCCAGCTAGGCCTGGAATCCCGGGCAGAGCCGGCACCTTAGCCCCACTCTGGACCCCTGCCCGGACTCTTTCCAGTGGACGGGTTG
>NW_022900916.1:37384012-37387563 GCF_012274545.1 Fukomys damarensis | reverse complement strand
GCCTGGAAGCGGGCAGAGCCGGCACCTTAGCCCCACTCTGGACCCCTGCCCGGACTCTTTCCAGTGGACGGGTTGGCTTGGCGCTCAAAGAACCCAGAACAAGAAATGGAGAAAAGCGTAGCCGAAGGTCCCCTGGGGCCAGGAAGGACCTTGGGAAGCCTATCTTCCTGGGACACACCCCGGGAGCGCTGGTGAGAGTCCAGGCTGCTGGCTGACAGCCCCTCCTGCGCTGAGGATGTGAGGATTGCAGGGGTAGGGTGGGGAATAGGGAGCCCAAGAGAGGAGGAGGCAGGGGGAGGCCCAGGGGTTGTTGGGGGTCAGTGGGGGCCAAAAACGATGAATTTCTCACCCTGGAGGGAGGGGAGAGGAAATTTAAAAAATTTAAAAAAAAATGTCTCACCCTGGAGGGAGGGAGAGGGAGGGGATGCCATACATGTATGCACCAACTCTCCAGGATGAAAATGAAAAAATGCATTATGTATGGCAAATAGGTACAAATAAAAAATAAAATTGATTAAAAATAAATCCCAGGGCTGGGGATGTAGCTCAGTGGCACTGTGCCTGCCTGGCACACACAAAGTCCTGAATTCAATTCCCAGTACCAGAAAAAAAAAAAAATCCAACCTTTACAATAAAAAAAAAAAAAAAAACACCATCTTTGATCTCTCTGCTCTGATCTCCATGAACCTCCACCCAGAATTGGAACCGGAGGTGGCAGCACACTTCCCCCGGGGAACCTGCTAGGGACTGAGGGTGACTGAGGCAGGGAAGCCTCCTGTGCAGCTGGGAGCCCACTCAGAGAGGGAGCAGCCTTTGGTCTGAGTCAAGAACACCAGGAAGCTGCTGGGGGCGCCTTGGAGTGGGTGTCTGGCCTCACTCTCCGGGGTGGGCTGGCTGGGGCATCTTGCCCTTCGGCAGGAGTTCACAGGGTGGAAAATGCACACTGGAAGGGCCAGGGCCACAGGTGTCTTCTTCACTGCTGTACCTCGTGCCTGGCTATAGAAAGGTGCTCAGTTGAGCCAGGGTGGCAGGGAAGGTCCCCAGGGTTCTTCCTGTGGAGCAGTGAGGGGAGAAGGCAGGCACCCAGCAGAAAGGGGAGCGGGCCCTGTCCCTGATGCTTGTCTCATCGCAGCCTCTGTTCCCTCTCCAGCAGTGCCCGCACCTGAGCTTTGTCTTGGTCATCATTTTAGGGGAGGCAGGAGCGCCTCCGTGGGCTTGGAGGAAGGAAGGGAAGGCTCCTTTTTTCCTCCTATTCCCCTTCTCATAGGCAGCGGCATTGGAAAAGCCAGTTCTCCCAGCTCCAGCACTGGAGGAGAGCCCTAGAATTATGCCTGCTTTTCTGCGTAAGTCTGAAAATGCCTTTTCTGTCTTCCTTCATCCCTTCGTTTTTCTTTTCCAAGACATAATGAAGAAGTGTGCTGTAGCCACAGAAATGGAAGCAGACAGACTGGATAAGCTTGGATACAAGAGCAGGGCTGTGCTAGCTTGGAGACTCACTGTGCACCAAAGGTGTGAGACAGCAGAGGTCTCAACTGGTTAAATTAGCACATGGTACTCAGCAGACTCCTCCAGTCCTAGAGTTCTGGATCATAGAGCAGACTGCTAGGACTTCAGGGAGCTCATGTTCCTCTCCAAACAACAAGACTCATGCTATTAATGTTCCAGCTGCCACTGGGGAGAAACCAGAGCCTGTGCCGGGTGGGTGACCTTTGATGCCAACAGGCATCCCCACTGGTATGGGCACAGGAACCACACGCTGGTGACAAGAGGGCCAGGGACCCAGGGCTGGATGTTAGGGACCCTCCCTCATGTCCCTGTCACGGTGTCGGGTCTCTGCCCTCACCTCCCACCTTCCTTGGGCCTTGGGCTTTGAGCTCCTTCCTTCATCTGTTTTGGAGTTGGGGAGCTGCCCACCCCAGGTCCCACTTCATCGTGGAGCCGCCACATACCCCAGGCCCAGCCCCTAGCCACCTGCCAGCTGATGGGGTCTTTCTAAGGAATTGATCTCAAGTCCCTGAAGTGTTTCCTCAGCAGTAAATCTGCCACCCAGGCTCCCTGCCCCATGAATGATTTAGCACCTCAGTGGAAACGTTTTCCTGTGTGGTCCTGGCCAGCGCGTGACACCCCCCCCCCATGGTGATGGATGCTCTCTTCTGCCCTAATGGGGCGAAGAGTGCATGGGGCGTTGGGGAGGGGGTCGTGGCCAGGGACCTAAGTACCCATCTGGCTCCACCGCTCCTGGACTGGGGTCTCGCTGATGGGCCTGCCAGCTAATTGCCCTCAGAGGCACCTAGAGAAGGGGCCTGAGTCCATCTCTCTGACCCCAGCCCAGAGGGACCCAGGCTCATTTCAGAGCAAGATTTGTCTATCCAATTCCTAAAATACTAGTGAAAAAGGAATTATACCAAGTTCCCTCTTCCCACATGAGCACACATGTACTTACGTGCGTGTGCATACACAGGTCCACTTTTTTCAAGAGCCTTCTCAGTAAATTCATCATTTTGTCCCACCTAAATCTTTCCAGCTACCCATAAAACCTATTTTTCTCAGAATCTGTCAGAACCGACAGAGAACAGCTGGTCATTACTGGCCATATGCTCACCCTCCAAACACACATGACGGATATGGTGTGCTCCTGCCCCTGCCAGAGCACCCCAACCCCGGCCCCCTCTTAGCTTCAATGACCCCAGTTCTCTTGGTCCCAGTGGCTTTTGGGGGAAGGACAAGGTCTTTGCCAGTCAGCATCCGTGGGGTGGGAGCTGTACCTCTGTGTACCTTGCTGCCCCCCGACTCCCACAGGCCCTGCCTGCCTTCCAGCAGGTGTCACTTGCCAGGAGAGGTACACAGCCTGCTTCAGAAGAGCACCCCAACCGGCCTGCCTTCCAGAGACAGCCAGGCTAGGGAGTTTTCTCTAAGACCGGTTGGTGGTGAGCACCACGGGACACCCACGTGGTAGACAGAGTGGGACATGGAGTGGCTGAGTTTGGACAGCATGGTTGAGACACCGTTTAATTACTACATTATGAATCACTTTAGCATTTAATTGGACAAGCTTCGACAAATATCTGAATCCATGTAGCCAGCACCTGGACCAGGACAGAGAACGTTTGCATCATCCCCAAGCTACCCTCCTGCCGCCTGTAGATCAATATTTCCCTCCCTCCCCATTCCAGTCTCAGGCAACTACTGACCTGCCGTCTCGCACTGTAGGTTTATCTTTTCTAGAATTCCACTTAGATAGTCCTACAGCGTGTAAACTTTGGAGACTGGCTGTTTCATTCAGTAAAATGCTTGCTAGATTCATCCAAATTGCGTGTATCATCAGTATTTCATCACTCTTCATTGCTGAGTAGTATTCCATTCTGTAGAAGTACAATAGTTTCTTCACCCCTTTCTCAGATGACCACCATTCTTCTTGTTTCCTGTTTTAAACAATTATGAATAAAGTTACTGTGAACATTTATATAAGTCTCTCCATACACGTTTCCATCAGACATTATGCTGGGGTTTTTTTATGTTTTTTTTTTTTTTTTTTTTTTTTTTTTTTTTTG
>NW_022900916.1:37358547-37384002 GCF_012274545.1 Fukomys damarensis | reverse complement strand
TTTTTTTTTTTTTTTTTTTTTTTTTTTTTAGTATGTGTTTGCAGTATAAAATGATTACTTTCATTGTAGGAAGCTGGTACATGTACATAACAATTCTTAATTCTTTTTTTATCTCCTTCCCCTCCCTTTTTTATTCTGCTCTATATTTATAATTTGTGTTTCTCAAGAGAAATCATGTGACATTTAAGCTTGTGTGTCTGATTAATTTTACTTAACGGCATGGTCTTGATATGCATCCACTTTTCTACAGATGACTCCAGTTTAACCTTCTTTATACCAGAGTAGTACTCTATCCAGTGTGTGTAAATGCAGTTTTCTTTATTCGGTCACCTGTTCATGGACATAAAGGCCACTTCCATGATTTTGCTTTTTCTTTTTTTTCTTTTTTTTTTTTTTTGAGACCGGGTCCTGCTGTGTAGCTCAGGCTAGCCTCAAACTCATCCTCCTGCCTCAGCCTCCCAGTGCTAGGATTACAGGTGAGTGCCGCCATACCCAGCAAACCAGCTGTTACGGATTGTGCTATAAACATGGTGGAATATGATGTCTTTAACTCTTTCAGGAAAATACTACCTAGAAGGGGAATACTGTAGCTGGGTTGAAAAATTTTGAGGAGGTTTATTTTGGGGGGGGTCTCTCCTAAATTCCGTGTGGTTGTACTAGCTTACACTCCCACCGACAGTGTAGGCACCCCCAACACTCACAGGCTGGTAAATGTTTAACACTTGTCTCTGCCCTGAAGGAAGCTCTGAATTCTAACATTGCTGGCTTCTGAGGTGTAAAGCCTCCTACTCTGCCAGTCTCGAGCTATTAGCAGGATACCGCTAACACTCATTTCCCCTGGCTAAGGAGAGAACAAGAGGCCCAGTGTCTGCCCATCCTCACCAGCCCCTGGCTCACCGGACTTACATCCCAGCATTCTCCGCGGGCAGTACTGACTGCCCGGGATCTCACTGGTGCTTAGTTTCCTTTTCCCTGGTGACCAGTGATGCTGGCCATCTTTTCCTTGTCTGAGTGCATGGAAGGTGGAGTTTGGGGCAGGGAGAACAAGCGGTGCTATGGGAAATGCTGAGGAGCGAGGGACCATGCCAAGGGGCCTAGAGTCACCATGGAAACCAGCAGTGCCCAGGCCAAGGATGGGCGAAGAGATGGGCAGCTGCGACTGAGGCTGATGGACCGAAGACTACACATGCCTCTCCTGAGCCCTGTTTCATTTTCCCTCAGATCTGGGGAGGCAGGGATATCTGAGGCGTGAGAGGTGTGTTTTCCAAGTTCACTCTGCTGTCCTGGGTGGGTGGAGCTCCGATGTGGCCTCCTCCAGACAGAGCACTTTCCACACACCATTCCACCTGGTTCTCAAGGGAACCCAGCGTACGGGTGGGGAAACTGAGGCCCTGGGAGACGGAGTGACTTGTTCAGGCCACACAGCGAGTGAGTAGCATTGCTGAGACTTAGACCCACAACCCTCAGTGCCCTGCTCTGCAGTTTGTCCCTGCAGAGGTTCACCTGCCCTTCAGCTCTCTTGCTGGGATGAAGGGGCCACCTTGCCCTGATGCAGGGGACACTTTACAAGGTCACTCGGGCTGCGTGTGCAAGGCCTAAGCCAGTCCCAACTAGACACTGTCCTTCCTCCTTTCCTACTGGGGTCTGAGTCCAGGGCCTTCACACTGAGCTGCATCCCCTGGCCTCCCTCTTTTCAATTTTGAGACAGTGTCTTAGTTTGCCAGATTGCCCAGGCTGGACTCAAACTTCCCATCCTCCTGCCTCAACCTCCCAGACTGCTGGATTTTTTTTCATTTCTTTTCTGCTTTGTTTTCTTTTTGTTTTTGTTTTGAGACAGGGTCACCTTTTGTATCCCAGGCTGACCTTGACCTCACCACAGCCTTCCTACCTCAGCCTCCTGGGTGCTGAGATTATAGGTGTGCACCACCGTCCCGGACAGAGTGCTGGGATTGCAGTTGCACACTGCCACTTACCACAGTGATAGCAAACTCGGTGAGGCTCCTGGACACCCTGCTTCAGCCTGCTCTTAGTCTTTTTTTTTTTTTTAGAACCGAGGCTGGCCTTGAACTAGCAGTGATCCTCCTGCCTCAGCCTCCTCAGTGTTGGGACTACAGGTGTGGGTCACCACGCCCTCCTGATCTCAATCTAGTGATTAAAAAACCAAGCTTTCACCCCCAAAGACTCGTCTCACACTCATTGTCCTCTGTTCATGGTGAAAATCCAGCACGAAGTGCCTTGTCACCTCACCTTGACCAGAGTTGTATTCCCTACCTGCAAACTCAGATCCAGATCCATCCTCTGTAACTAATATCTGGACATGTAATGGGCACTTATTAAATGTTTGTTGACTGAATTAATGATAGCATTTGGCAATTGATACGGCTGGTTTTTCTAGATTGTAACTAATTTTAAAACCCAGGAAGAGGGAAATCACATTTACCAGGTGGGTGCTTTGCTACGTGAGTTTGGTATCATGATGCCTATTTTATGGGTGAGAAAACAGGCTTAAGAGGTCTACCAATGTGTGCGGTCCTCCAGTTTATATCAGCTGGAGCCAGGGCTTGAGCTGACTCTATTGTAGTCATGTGACTCTCTGACCACACCTGTAAGGAAAGCACAGGATCCCTGCATGGCCTGTGGCTTTAGGGAGCAGCCTCAGCCTACCTGGCTGACTATACTGGTCATAGCTGCTGGTCACAAAACTATGAGTTCCAAACTTCCTCTAGAGTTGTGGATTCAAATCCACCATCCGCCCCAATGACAGAGCAAGTCAACTGCTCCAAAATAGGAAGCAGGGAAACTGTCCTTCCGTCTTCACCGAACAGTCCAGCAGGGACTGGGCCAGGCCTCCCTCGGCAGCCATTAGTGACCTGTGGTTGTGACTGGTGGAATTCACCAGAGCCCTGGGTTACCAGCATCCTGGGTTCCTTCTACCCCGGAAGGGGCTCTGGTGTTATGTATGTGGGGGGTGACATGACTACCCCAGTAATGTCCAGTTTAATTTGTTTACGTGTTTGGGGAGGCTCATACCCAATAAAGCTCCCTGGAGCAAAAAGTGAAAGAACCATCTCAAAAGAGCTGTTCACACAAAAGCCAGTCACTGCCATCGGCCGCCACCCCCAAGGTGAGGGCCAGGACCACTTTGAGAGCCACTGACTCATGCAGG
This sequence comes from Fukomys damarensis, assembly GCF_012274545.1. NCBI lineage: Eukaryota > Metazoa > Chordata > Mammalia > Rodentia > Bathyergidae > Fukomys > Fukomys damarensis. Next base: position 37,380,836 of record NW_022900916.1, on the reverse strand, counting down.
GCGGGGCTCAACGCTTCTCTTTTCTTTTTTGTTGTGGGGGAGGGGCACCAGGGATCGAACTCCAGTCCTTGTGCTTGTGAGGCAGGGGGTGGCACCACTGAGCTAAATCCCTGGCCTTTTTTTAAATCATCCACCCTCTCAATGCTTTCCTAAACACTGATCTCTAGTCCCCGAGACCCTGAAACATTCGTGGCAAGGAATGGACTCATGGTGGCCTTTGCAGCCACTCCCTGGATGTGCTGCTTTCCCCTCACATCAGGGTGAGAGGCCAGCTCTAGGCTTTGTTTGTTTGAGCCAGGGTCTCACTATGTAGCTGAGACTGACCTGGAACTCACTGTGTAGCCCAGGCTGGTCTCAAACTCACAGGGATCCTCCTGCCTCAGCCTGCCGAGTGCTGGGATTGCAGGGGTGCACCATCACGCCCGGCTTGCTCTAGGCTTTGTTGCATAGGTTTTCCTGCATCAAGAGGCCTCCAGGTATGAATGGGATCTGAGGTGGAACCCCAGCCAGGCTGTGGTACCTGAGCATCCCTGTGCTCTGCCTGCAGTCCCGGGAGGAACTGCACAGACCGGCCCCACACTGGAGCTGGTGCCCAGCTGGGTCTTCCTGGGTGCCTTTAGTAAGAATGACACTTCATGGCACCAGGATGAGCCTATTATCTCACCCTGTTTCCTTCCTAGCCTGGTGGGTGGGGGCGCTGAGGGAGGGACCGGGAGGCTGGCCAAAAGCCACTGAGGCTGCTTTTCAGCGAAACTATCTGTGCCCAGGATAGAGTTACTTGTATCAAGTACACCAAGACTTTCAATCCACTTTGTAATCAAAGAGGGCATCAATGGGGCCCCAAGGAGCCTCAGATGTCAGCATGGTTCCACCCACTTCACAGGTGGGGAAACTGAGGGAGGGTCAGTAACCTCTGCAGGCCAAGCGGACAGAAGAACTCGGGGCTCTGTGTTCTAAGCCAGCTGGCACCTGTGCCAGGGCAGGGTGGGCCGCACATTTTGTGCTGGGGTGAGGGCTCTGCAGATGCCTCTGGTATCTTCTGCAAGTTTGCCGAGCCCCTTCTAGAATGAATTGGGGTCTACAAAACAGTGGAAGGGTTTTGTAGGCAAAGCCGCACAAGGAATTGCTATTTCACCCATCTGAGCAAGCGCCTGAGCTCCAGCCCCTGCACTCCCAGGTCCCTTCTCTAGGCCCCTCCCAGACTGGTGGAAAATCAGCAGCAGGTTGCCCTGGGTTTCTTAATTCTATCTCTGGCCAAGACACACTGGTGCTGCCTTTGTGCTGGACTTGTCCACGAGGCCACGGGTTCAATACCCAGCACCACCACCAACAAACGTAACAGAATACACAGATAGTCAGCACAGGCCCTGGGCCTTGGGTGTGGGTTAAGCACCAGATGCCCGCCAGATTGGACTGCCAGGTAAATACCGAGAGCTTTTTATTTTTCTTTTTGCGGTATTGGGAACTGAACTCATGACCCTGCACTTGCCAGGCAGGTGCAGTGCCACTGAGCCAAACCCCCCCAAGGAACTTGTTAGTATAAATAGGTCCCAAATACATTTTTTAATGTGTTGTTTATCCGAAATTACAATTTGACTGGAAATCTTTTGTTTTTATTTCTAAATCTGGCAACTCTACCTGGGATCCTAAACCATGGGCTCATCCCCTCCGCAAAACGCCTGACAGTTGCAGGTACCCAGCCGCAGTCCCCGTGCCCTCTTTGGTCACCCTGTGAGTGAATCGCTCTGGTGCAGCTCTTGCTGGCTGTTTTCCTCTCCCTTTCTGTCTTTGGATGCCTGACTCTTGCCCTCCTGTCCCTTCTGTGTGTCTTGGACAGTCAGTCCCCCCTTGGGTCCCCTTATGCCCTATAGGATCAGAGCCAGCAGGATCACTTGGCCTAAGGACTAAGACCCAGCCCAGAGGATCAGTCTGCCAGTGAAGGGAGCCCCAGGGTGATGGGCAACGAGGACCAGGCCTTGCTACCTCCCAGCCAACCCACCTTTCTACTCCAGCCTCCCAGAAGACCCTGCTTCCCCTGGGAACAGACTGGGGCCCGTCCAGAGGAAGAGTGGATATCCTAAAGCGGTGCACATTGTCCCTTCTGTCTTAGGGAGGGAACAGCAGCAGAAGGGACCTTCCTGTTTCCTTATGACCTGGTGTTGTTGGAACAGGCCTGGAAACAGAGCTGTGCTGGCTTCCTGGCTAATGTCACCTTAACTCAGCTGCCTGACCTCTGTCAGCCTCAGCCTCCTTGTCTGTAGCATGGGGCCATAGCCTCTCTCGCTCAGGGGCGATGTGACACTCGCCTTCAGCAATCTGCGGCAAGCTCTGGGCACAGCGTGCAGAAACGGGGACCCTGGGTCTGTTTCTTCTGCATCTGAAGGCTAGGAATTCACTAGTGCTGCGTTACATGACAGCTCACAGAGGAGAGGAAGCCCTGGCCAAGAGGGCTGCTCACCCAGTCTCAAGGGCTCCCAGGCCCATCCCCAGTGTCCTTTTTAAAAATTATTATTTTGTATTTTTTGTTATTTATTTATTATTTATTTATCGAGGCAGAATCTTGTTATGTACCCCAGGCTGGCCTCAAACTCATGGCAACCCTCCTGCTTCAGCCTCCAAGTGCACAGCTCTCACAGCCACTTCTTACAGAGGTTCCCAGGTCAGAAGTTGGGGAGATGATCCAGAAGCTTCACAGGGGATCCTTGCTGGGCTGAAAGCCCTTCTGGGGTGGGGCCTTGTTTCCTCCTGGGGACTCATCAGGTCTGTTCTGAAGTCCTGCAGCTGGGATGTATCAAAGCCCACCTAAGGACAAGTAAGGAGTTTCCAATTTGCTGCTCAGATAAAAAAGTGAATTTCATTAGGTCACATTGCAGTGAGAGGTATCTCCAGGCCAAAGTGTATGCAGAGTGAAAACATTGGTATTGGTTTGTTTTACAGATGGAAGCCACACACACACACACACACACACACACACACACAGACGTCCTAGGTTTCGGCTATTGAGCGTGTAGTGCAGTGGGTGGCTGTCTCTGGGAGGGCTGGTTCAGGCTCACGAATTCCGGTGTGTGGCGGTCCAGCCATCACAACACGAACGTGCCTGAGTTGGGGAGTGAGGATTGAGAAAGGAAAGAACACTCAAGCCTGAGCGGAGACCAAGAGAAGTCTGATTTATTTCACAGAAACAGCTCCTTTTATAGGTTCACATCAACAGGAAGCACCAAGCAACTATTTGTATCTTTTATGCAAAGACCGGATTTTCTGACTCTTTGCAAAGAACATCAGATCTTTGGCTGTCTCCTTGAGTTTCTCCCACTGCAGCAACAAGTTTAACAAGCAGAGTCCTAGAATGTTACAGATTGTATCAATGCCTTGAGTGTAGAGGTGAAGAAGTTTCCTTTTAAATGTCAAACTCCTACAGGGCCATGGCCGGGCTCCCACACTAGTGACCCCAAGGTGTGGCTGGGCTGGCGGGTCACAGAAGCCCAGAAGATGCAGTGTGCAGGGAGGCAGGGCTCCTGGGTCCCTGGCAGGCCACTCCCACTTCCACAGGCTGTAGGAGCCCAGGACTCGTAGAAGTGTAGACAGCTCGGTATTGACACCCAGGGCCTGGGAACCGAGGGTGCCTCCTTCTCTAGCCTGCAGCTCTTCGTCCCCTTTCCCAGGCCAGTGCCAGCCTGGGTGGGACCAGTGGGAAGCCTGGGTCAGGGGCCTGGCTGGGTGTGCACAGTGGGGGCCCGACGGACCCCAAACCCAGAGGTAGTCACACACTGCCTCCCCTGTAGACACCGGAGGGAGGGGATGCTCGTAGCCTCTGGCACCCTCTGCTCTCCCACTATGTATGCTGCTCCACTTATATCCACTGTTCTTTTTCATTTATGTTTTGGAGACAGGGTCTGGCTATGTAGTTCAGGCTGGGCTTGAACTCACTACGTAGTCCAAGTTGAGCTTGAACTCACGGTGATCCTCCTGCCTCAGTCTCCCGGGTGTTGGGATCATGGGCATGTGCCAGCACACCTGCTATATCCATTGTTCTTAAAAAGATCTTCGAGTAAATGTTTCCAGTGATAGAGCACAAGCTTCGCCTGGATTCCCTGCATCTCTACCAAAACAAAAACAAACCAATAAAACACCACCACCACCACCACCACCACAACAAAAATCTTCCAGATTCTAAGGCTAAAAACGTTCTGATTTACTTTGACACCTCCCTCCCTCACCTCATGGATGTGGACAATGAGCCTGAGGGTTGGGAATGACCTGGCCAGGGCATTGAGGGAACCAGAATCCAAGCCTCGGTCAGAGGCCTCCCCCCATGGGAAGGTTATCCTGCTGCGGCCGGAAGTACACCTCTTCCTGCCTGCTGTGCAGGGGCTCCAGGTGCCCCCGAAGCTGACCCTGGGGCCCAGCCTTCCCGCCTCAGCTTTGGCAGGCCCATCTTTCACCGAACCTCCTGACCCCCCTCAGCCTACACTTCCTTCAGGACCCACCCAAAAAGCTGCTTCTTTCTGAAAGCTTTCCTGACTCCAACCTTGGGCTTTGTCCTCCCCGTGCACCTGGGACAGACGCCCCTCCTCCAGAGAATGGGGAGACCCCATCTCCCTGGCCCCTGGGACTGAGGCGGACACCTTGGCTGTTTGGGGAAAGGCCTGCTTGCCTGGGCTGGAGGCCTGGGGAGCGAGGTGTGAGGAGCGTGGAAGTTGACAACTTCCCATGGGACCCTGTGAGCAGCAGGGCCCTGGACATGCGGAGGTGGCCTGCTGACTGGGGCTTCCAGAACTCACTCTCATGCTGACTGACTGGGCTGATCGGAGCCAAGTGCCGTGTTCTGGTCTCTGCTTCTTTGACCGGGGTAAGGGGAACGCTGCCTGTACGCCATATCCATTCCTGACCCAAACTCAGGCTGTCACGAGCGACCTGCCAAAAGGGACAGAGGGCCATCGAGTGGGAAGTGTGGGCCGTTATCTGGCACCACCTGTCCCGAGCCTCGTTTCCTCCCCTGAGGTAAATGAAGGTGATGGTGTCTGCCTTACAGACGGGGCCAGTGAGCCCAAGTCTGTGAAGGGCCAATGCCCAGCTGCAGTGACCGGAGTCATCTCACTCTCGGTGCCGGTGCCACTGCTCTGGGACCTCTGGGGGTCAGCCTGGGTACCACGGGGTGCTGTGGGGACCCCATGCAGGCTCCGCGTGTCCGCAAAAGTAGGGTCGACAGGGTGACGATGGGGTCCTGCCCTCAGGGCCACAGAAGGGTGGGAGAGGAACAGGGGTCCTCCAAGCCCTAAACTCAGGCCCCTGCAGCCCTGCTAGAACCATGTGCCCAAGGTGGTACAGGACTTCTCGTGTGTGGGGTGAGCCCTGGGAACAGTGAGGGGCTGGCACTGACCCGCGGCAGGAAGCATTGGGGCCCCTCAGCCTGGAACCCCATCCCTCCACGCTGTGAGCAGGGCCTGTCGCGCTCCATCTTGCACTGAGGGAGGCAGTGGGGGAGGACGTGCGGGCAGCCTGTACCCAGCTGTGTAGACTCAGGTTACCTCTGTTTGCCACCAGGGAACGCGCAGGAGTCAGTGGTGCCCACCTGCTCCCCACGTTCGTCCGCTCATCCAGGGCTGCAGCCGGTGGTGCCCGCAATACAGGAAGCGGCCTTTGAAGTTGCCAGAGGCTGAGAAGGGAGCTCGGAGACAGGCGCAGCTCCTCCAGGGGGCACTGGGCCTCTCCCCGTGCACTGCTCCCCAAAGCAGAGGGTGTGCTGCTGTCACCAGGGGCCTCCGATCCTCACGTGCGCTTTTGCCCAAAGACCCTGTGTGGCGTCTCCAGCCCCACACGGGTCCGTGCACCCGCGTGACGGCGGAGGACAGACTGGACCCAGCACTTCCGCTCACAGCGTGTGAGCGCCAGGCAAGGGGGCGGGAGAGCACTCTCAGGCCGAGGTCATGTGGCCACTGTCAGGGGCTGTCCTGCCGGGCACACAGCACTCCTGTGACCTGAATGGTGAGAGCCGCTTTTCTTGGGAGAGGACTTGGCAATTGGGCCCAGGGCCTTCTTATTGAGCTGCATCCCCAGCCCTTTGAAAGTTTATCCTTATTTTGAGACAGAATTTCTTTTTCTTTCTTTTCTTCTTTTTGGTACTGGGGATCAAACTCAGGTCCTTGGGTGGCAGAACCACTGAGCTAAATCCCTGGCCCTTTTTTTTTTTTTTTTTTTTTTGGTTTTTTGAGACAGGTTCTCACTATGTAGTTAAGACTGACCTGGAACTCACTATGTAGCCCAGGCTGGTCTCAAACTCACGGCCATCCTCCTGCCTCAGCCTCCCGAGTGCTGGGATTACAGGCGTGCGCTACACGCATAGCTCACTAAGGTACTCTTATTTATTTTTCACTACGAGGGGTCGAACAAAACTCAGGGTCTTGCGCTTGCAAAGCAGGCACAATGCCACTGAGCCACATCCCTGGGCCTCACCAAGGTATTCACTCTCGCAGCAAGGGACTTCTCTTCTCTGGGGTCCTAACCCTCTTGCCCGGGTGGAGGCCGCAGTGATCTGGATCCTCATGAGTGTGCCCAGCGCGACTGCCCAAAAACCTGTGCCTGTCACCCTGCGCTGCAGAGCTCCTGTTCTTGCAGTTCCCAGTCCTTTCCAATTGGCCAGGTCAGTCTACTTCTAACTTGCAGAGCAGGGACCCCAACAGTCATTACCACTCCCAGCCACCCCGCCTACCTATTTGACTCCCCAAATGCCGTCCTCTAACCTAGGTGCTATTTTTCTTTAAACAGTACCAGGGATTAAATCCAGGGCCTTGTGTGTGCTAGGCAAGTGCTCTATCATTGAGCTACTTCCCCAGTCCTTTAAATTTTTTTTGAAGTTTAGGGATAGGGTCTCTCTAAATTGCCCAGGCTGGCCTCCAACTTGTGATCCTCCTGCCTCAGCCTTCCAGGGTGCTGGGGTCACAGGCGTGTACCACCACGCCTCCTCCTCCTCCTCCCTGTGTGTTTGAGATCGATTTATTTTTTAGTGCTGAGTGATATTCCTTTGTCTGCACACACTGCAGTTTGTTTATTGTCCCTACTCAAGGACAGCCTGCTTGTTTCTCAGTTTTGGTGATTGTGAATGAAGGTGCTATAAACACCCACATGCATACCGCCCCCTGCCCCCGGTACTGGAGATTGAACCCAGGGCCTTCGCACTGAGCTATATCCCTGGCTTTTAAAATTTATTTATTTTTAAACTTTGAGACACAGTCTCACTAAGTTGCCCAGGCATAACTCAAGCTTGTGATCCTCCTGCCTCAGCCTCCCAAAGTGCTAGGATTATAGGCGTGCGCCACTGTGCTGGCCATAGTACCCATATTAATGAATGTAGCAAAAGTTACTTGACTAGTCCACTATTGATAGACATTTGTTTGTTTTGTGTATCTTGTTTTTAAGTGGTTTATTCTTAATTTTATCTTTTTGCAAAATATTTACACATAGCTAACCCTATAATGTAAGTTATATATCAAATATGCCATATATAAAAAGTCCAATCTATCCCCATTGCTTTATAGCCTGTATAAATAACCAGCTAAATCCAGCCAAGGTAGGGAGTTGGTTCTCCCTTTAAAAAAAAAATACTGGATACAGTGGTGCATGCCTGTAATCCCAGCTATTTAGGAAGCTGAGGCAGGAAGATCACAAGGTTGAGATGAGCCTGGCCTACATAACAAGATCCTGTCTCTAAATAGAAAAATTAAGTAAGGCTGGTGATATGGCTTAGTGCTAAAATGCCTGCCTAGCTTGTGTGTAGCCCCTGGTTCAGTCTTCAGTACTGTGAAACAAAACAAACCCCCAGAAGGAGATACATGTATGCATTCAGATTCCTCTTTCTCACATCAGTACAGCACATAGTAACACTATTAATACTATATTATTATTATTATTTATTTAGTTTTATATCTTTTGGTACCGGGGATCGAACTTGTGTCCTTGTGCTTGCAAGGCAGACACCGGAACCACTGAGCTAAATCCCCGGTCAATACTATATTATTTTACGTTGATTTAAGTGTTTTTGAAAATGTGAATTACACACTTATAGGAAAGTTATTAGTACATTAAAAAGAACTTTTTTCCATTTAAGAGTAAGCTGCCAACGTGATGCCCATCATCTCTGAAGACTTTGATATTTTCTATAAAAATAGAACATTCTAGGGCTGGGGATTTAGCTCAGTGGTTCTGCCGCCTGCCTCAAAAGTGCAAGGACCCAGAGCCAGCTGTGGTGGCACACGCCTATAATTCCAGCACTCGGGAGGCTGAGGCAGGAGGATCACTGTGAGTTCGAGACCAGCCTGGGCTACATAGTGAGTTCCAGGTCAGTCTGAACTACATAGTGAGACCCTGTCTCAAAAAACAAAAAACAAAATAAAACAAAAAAGAAAGTACAAGGACTCGAGTTTGATTCCCAGTACCCACTAAAAGAACATTCTGTCCAGGCATGGTGGCACAGACCTGTAACCCTCGCACTCTGGGAGGCTCAGGCAGGAAGATTGCAAATTCAAAGCAGCCTGTGCAATTTGACAACTTAGTGAGATCCAGTCTCAAAATAAAACAACAACAATAATAATAATTGTTAAAAAGACTGGGAAAAAAAGAGAGAGAAGATAAGAAAAAGCCTGGGAATGTAGCCCAAGCATGAAGGCCCTCAGTTCAATCCTTAGTACCACAAAAAAGAAAAAAAAAATTCCATTTAACTACGTATAAACATGAGAGTCAAGACATTAATGTTGTCCACCATCAGACCCTCAGACTCAGTTTTGGTTTGTTGGGATAGGGTCTCACTGTGTGGTCCAGGCTGGCCTTGGACTTGTAACCCTCCTGCCGCAACCGGCAAGTACGACCGCGTTCAGCTCCGCTGTGTCTCAGTGGGTGACCAGCACCGCCCTGGACGGCAGGACAGTCCCCAGTTGCACAATGTACTAACGGTTCAGTCTCACTGGCCCCTTTTCCTTGATTTATAAACTATAAACACAGTGGCAGTTGTTGGGCAGAGCAGCCCTCGGCTGAGGTCTGATGACCCCTCACAGCCCCCACGGAGCCCAGGTGCCTTCCAGGGCATCTGATGGCACCTTGCTGCCTTGAGCAGGATGCCGGCTTTTCTGGGTGAGCGCCTCGTGTCCCCTTCGTTAGTGATGTGTTCCACGGGGACTTGCTTCGAGACTAGGCAAATGCCCTGTTTCCCAGCAAAGTTTCCATTTGTTTATTTACTTCTTATGGTGCTGGGGCTCAAGCCCAGGGCCTTGTGCATGCTAAGCAAACTCTGTCATGGAGTACACTCGCAGCCCGGGCTTTTATTTACAGCCGTGCAGACCCACGGACACAGACTTTACTCAGTGGATTCTTAGCTGCTAACGTGAGAATTTGTTTTGAGGCTGGGTTATCTTAGGTTTGGCCAGCGGGTGCCCACTCAGATGGCCTCCTGTGTCCTCTGCACACACCCTGTTTCTACGAGCAGGTCCTTGTTTTCTGGCATAAGATGTCCTGGGCTTGTTGTACATTCCTTGCGCTGGGGCTAGAATCAACCATTGCTCCAAGAGCTCTGGCTCCTTTGGGTGGAAAAAGGTTTTCAGAAACCGACCTGGGTATTAGGTTGGCAACCGTCACCACCCTGCAGTTTGTTCAATTGCTTCCTCCTAGTGGGGGGCTTGGTTTCAGGTTTCTTTCTAAGAAACTAGAAACCATGAAGCCTGGTATCTTGGAGGTGCTGTCCCGACGAGGAAGACCCTGTTCTGTGTGTGCTGCCCTGGGGGCTTTGTCCTGCACAGGCCTGGATTTCAGGGAAACCCCCCAGCAGCCGTTCCGACCAAGGGCACAGAGAGCCGACATCAGCCACAGACTGGACTTCCGGGAAGCCTGTGGGGAGCTCTCTGTGTTGGGAAGCCACAAAGGGCCTGGTCAGAGCCGGGTTTGTTTATTTTACTATTTACTTACTTATTTATTTTGGGGTAGGGTTTCACTACGCAGCCCAGGCTGACCTCCCACTTGCAGCGCCGGGATCGCAGGTGTGCACCACGAGGCCCAGTCAGAGCCCGGTTCCGGAAGTGAGCATCCTACTGTGAGCAGCCTAACTACAGGAAGGTCACCCATACTCTGGCTGCACCCTGCATGCCTAAGATCTGGATCTCTTCCATAACAGTTAAGGAGTCCTAGCCCGGTATGCTGGTGCCTGCCTGTAATCCCAGAACTTTCAGAAGCTGAGGCAGGAAGATTTCAAGTCTGAGCCCAGCCCGGGCAATGTATCTACTTAGTGAGACCCTGTCTCAAAATAAAAAATAAAAAGAGCTGGGGATGTTGGTCAGTGTAAAAGTCCTGGGCTCAATCTCTAGTACTTCAAGAAGAAGGAGAAGAAGAAAAAGAAAAAAAGGAGGAGGAGGACGGAGTGGAGGAAAGAGTAGCAGGAGGGCGGCGGGGAGAAGGGTCTCAGGTGAGACTCCTGTCCTTGGCAGTCTAGCATCACTCTGGAAGGGGCTTAGAAAGCAGTGAACAGAGCAGTAGATAAGTCCTGCTCTCCATCGTGCCATGGAGTTACTCAACACTTTTTTCTTTTTGCATACAGGATGCAAAGTCATACTTCCTCCTGCTCCTGTCGTCACAATGCCAAATTAGAAATTACAGTTGTTTCCAGGGCTTGGAGCTCAGGGGTAGAGTGCTTGCCTGTCATGGACAAAGCCCTGGGTTCCATCCTCAGCATGGCAAGATAACACCAACGTTTTATGGTATGTAATATGCAATCTTGCAGTGTTAGAGTGCATGCGTGTGTGCGTGTGTGTGTGTGTGTGTGTGTGTGTGTGTGTGTGTGTGAAAGTCTCTTATTTGCATTTGGCCAAACTCCAATGAATACTTTTTGTTTTTTGAGTCAGGGTCTCACAATGTAGTTCTGGCTGGCCTCAATGTCACAGTGCTAGGATTATAGAGGCGAGTCCTCAGGTCCGGCCCTAACCAATACTGTACTTTTGAAAACAAGATTTCATTTGATTTTATTTTTTTGGTACCAGGGATTGAACTTGGGTCCTTAGGCTTGCGAGGCAGATGGCGGAACTACTGAGCTAAATCCCTGAGCTTGAAAATGAGATTCTAATCAGAATGGCCCAGGGTAGATTTCGGAGGAGGAATCTCCTCTGTCTGAACCGGAAAGGCTTTCTGGGTGTGTTTCTTCCAGGACTGCAAGGAACTGGCTAAGTAAGTGTTCTGGACACACTGCCCTCAGCTGGCAGAGCCGAGCAGAGGCCACATGGGTGTTCTGGAACAGTGAGAAGAGGGTTGCGGTCCATGCGGATAATTTGCGGCCGGGTGCAAATTATTCATGGGTGGCATCAGAGTCGTGGAAAGAGCCCTGGCTGGCGCAGAGGTCGCCGTGAGACCTTGGTGAGCCCTGCCTGGCCTTGAGTGCTGCTTGGCTTCCTGAGCACACGTGACTGTCCACGGGACACCGGGCACTGTTGCAGCTTTGCACCAGATGGTTCACTGGGTAAAACTCCGGCCCTCTTGGCAGCAAGGAGGGTGTAGACAATAAACCCAAAGGCATCAGGGAGCCCACCGAGGCCCAGGCAGGAAAGCCCTATGTCGGGCATGCAGGGAGCGCCTCGGTCCTGTCCACTGGAGGCTGTGGAGGGCAGTGGCCCTGGCACCGGGTACCCTGGATGAGTGAGGGCCTGGCAGGGTGGAGGCACCTGCAGGAATGTAGGCCATTTCCCTTGCAAAAATGAAATTCAAATCTGAGGTGGCACCCGCTCCACAAGAGGCAGCTGGGCACAGATGTGTCCTGGAGGTCCTGGGGGCAGGGATCTCGTCACCCGAAGGCCAGGGCTGGGCTGGTGTGGGTGCCCGAGGTGACCGTGGGCCTGGGCTGACCCCAGTCCTGAGCGGGGGCCCCTCCCAGGAGCCCAGCTGGAGTGGCTGGGATGGCTGCTTGGCCAGCCAGCACATGCATTAGTAATGGCCACTGATCTGCTGGCCCTGCGCCCTGTTTCCAAGTCGGGCAGTAACCTGAGCCTGGTGCCCCTGTCCCCCAGACCCCACCCTCCAGTGGTGGGGCGATCGGACACCTCCTTGTCCTGGGCTCTGCCACAAGACGAAGAGAAATGCAAGCAACTGATGTCTGCTCCACCGCCCCTCGCACTCACTGTCCCGGTGGCCATGTCTTGTTTTGTTGGGTTTTTCTGAGACCGGGTCTCACTATGTAGCCCAGGCTGGCCTTGAACTCACGGTGATCTCCTGCCTCAGCCTCCCGAGTGCTGGGATTACAGGTGTGCACCACCCTGTGGGGCTCTCGTGGCCTCTTCTTACAGAGGTTTCCAGGTCAGACTTTGGGGAACATCCAGGAGCCTCACAGGACACCCTTGCTGGGGTGCAAGACTTTCCGGGGTGGGGCCTCGTTTCCTCCGGGGCACTCGTCTGGTCCTGGTCCGTTCTGAGGTCCCATCTGCAGCAGGGTCCTGGGCTTGATCCTGCCCTCACGGGGGCTGCAGTGGGGCCTTCAGCTGGAGCACCTTACAGAGCAGGCCTGAGGAGGGAGGATCTGAGGACAGCAGGCTTGGGGCCACAGGGCACAGCGGCTGTCCCGAGGCCCGGTTCTGACCCAGGGCTGTGTCCTGTCCCTGGAAGCTGTCTTGGGTGGGGGGCTCCTGGCTGCCCAATAGGGTTCTCCCAAGAGCCCTGTGTGATGAGGCCTCAGTGCATAGACACAGGTGACACTGGAGGAAAGACTCCTCCAGGAACCAGGCCGTTAGCACGAGCTGGAGGGGACACGTAGATGAGGCAAGGTGGGCAGCCCCAGGGCCCTGGGTAGGAGGGTGGTTGGCTGTGACCTCAGGGACACCATGACTCAGGTGGGAGCATGACAGCCCACTCCCTGCTCACGCACCTATGGTCCCCAGGGCTCCCACGGCGGCTCCAAAGAGATCTGCCAACCTCCCTGGAGGTCAGCATCTGTGTTGGAGCGCATGATGCGCTGCTACAAATGGAGCAGTTTGTTTCTTCAGATGTAACCCAGGCTGGTCTCGAACTCACAGAGATCCTCCTGCCTCAGCCTCCCGAGTGCTGGGATTACAGGCATGAGCCGCCCAGCTGACCTCTATTGTTTGTTAGTCACACGGGGTCGGGTGCAATGTTATAGCAACAGAAAGGATACTTGGTGTGAGCCAGGAGGTAGGGACAGGCTCCTCGGCAGGATCAGCACAGGGCTGTTCTGGTTGATGTTGTCACCAGGGCCTGTGGTTTCAATGCCCTGGAGTCAGAACCAGAGGCCAAAGACAGTCAGGCCCGTCCCCGGGCTTCTGCTTCACCACCTGAACCTTGAGACCCTGGTGACAGAAATGAGCTTCAGAGCGAGAAGCAGACAGGTGGCCAGGGTGAGGACGCCGCCAGCCCTGAGGCTTTCTCCCTCTGTGGTGCTCCAGGAGGGCGGGTGTCAGGGAGCACTGCCCCCTGGGCCCTAAGGCAGGGGTGGGTGACTCTCTCCAGGGAGGCTCAGGGCAGCGTCCTGCACCCCCCTCCTGCCCTGCCACTTGGCACAGCCACTGCTGAGAGTCAGTGGCAGATCACGGAGTACTGCTGGCCCCAAGCCTTCCCCGCGCCAGGCTGCCGGATGCCAGGGCTCCCGCGTCGCCAGACCACACCTGACCCCAGCCTGCATTCGCTGTCTCCCCTCATCCTTGTCCTGGTCATCTCAGCTTTCCAGGGCCACCATAGCCCTCGGAGTCACTGACCCCTCGGCCTGCCCTACTCTGCTGTGTCCCCAGCCAGCGCCGCCCTCCCGAGACCCTGCACAACTGCATAAGCCTCCTGGCCAGGTGGCTGCTGAGAGCACTTCTGTCCCCGCTCCCAGCCCATCATGGTTTGTGTCTCCGATCAAGTCCCCCTCCTACCTGGCCCACGTCCTCCTGGCCCTGCCTGGCCCTGTGCCCACCCAGCCCTTCTCCGTGCCTGGTGCCCACATTGATGCCACTGCCGGGCTGTCCACCCACTCTACTTCCATTCAGCCCTGGCCTCAGCCTCTGGGTCCAGGGACGCCCTGCCCGGACACGAGGGTGTCGCCCCTTCCTGCCACCCTGCCAGTGTCTCTGTGGCGTTTACATCCAGTCTTGTGCCTCCCTTGCCTAGCAAGGTGCCCACCACCATGGCTGGCTGGGTCTTTGAATTTCATTTTTCTTTTTCTTTCTTTCTTTCTTTCTTTCTTTCTTTCTTTCTTTCTTTCTTTCTTTCTTTCTTTCTTTCTTTCTTTCTTTTTTTGGTACCCGGGATCGAACTCGGGACCTTGCATTTTCAAGGCAGGTGGCGGAACACTGCGCTAAATCCCCCGCGAATTTCATTTTTCTTTTCCAACTTTGCAGTCTTCCTACATCACTGCTTACTGTGTATCCTGGGAGAAGGGGCTGGGTGTTCATCACCTGAGCCAAGCACCTTGGCAGGTGGCGGGATGGAGGGGACACTCTGAGGGTTCCCACACCTCTGCTTTCTTTCTTTAAATTGCTTTTGTTTTCATTTTTTGAGACAAGGTCTCGTTATGTTTTCCAGGCTGGACTCGAACTCACTATGTAGCCTACCCTGGACTTGAACTTGGGGCGATCCTGCCTCAGCCTCCTGAGCGCTGGAATGATAGGTATGTGCTGCCATGTCTGGCTTTTTGCAGGAATTCTTTGAGGACCAGAATAAAAGGTTTCACCTGCTCTGAGATGAGTTGTACTTGCTTTTTTCCAGGCACCCGTGTGAGACGGACTCTGAAGTTGCTGGGGCCCCTGTGTGACATGAACCCTGACTTCAGGTGGCTCAGCCCTCGGCCCCTCCTCTGGGGCCCTGCTTACTTGGACCAGGGCTTTGCCTCTGTCTCCTGGGGGCCCAGGTTGCTGGTAGAAAGCGTCGTTTGTGCCCTTGCTGTTTCCCCAGGTCCCTGGGTCCTCTGGCTTTGTCTCAGTCCTGCCACGGATGAGCACAGGGCCCGAAGGTGCCAGGCCAAGGCTCTGGCATGGAGCGGCCCCCAGCCCACGGCTCTGGAGTTCTAAATTCAGAGAGAAGAAGGCTAATGAATGAGGTCCAAAACCCAGAGGGCAGCGCAGGCAAAACAATACATCTAACAACATAAACATTCAAATTCAAATGTCTTTGTAGGGAAGAAGAAAAGTATCATTTCAGTAAAGGATGACTTTTCTGTCCATATTAGATCTCCTGCAAATAAGTAAAAAAACAGGAAGGGAGCAAAGAGTTTCCAGAAAAGGTTATACAAATCATCTCTTGCTGTCCGACTTTACTCATATTAAGAGAAAAGTAAATTTACAACTATTCTGAGATACTGCTTTGTACTTATGAGACGCACGAATCAGACCATTTGGTAACTGTTGATGAGGTGCGGGAAAGCACACCCACATGGTGTGTGGACCACAAATTCACACAACCTCTACAGACAACTATGTAGCAATATATATCAAAATACTGTCAGGCACGGTGGTGCACACCTGTAGTCCCAGCATTCAGGAGGCTGAGGCAGGAGGATCGCTGTGAATTCAAGGCCAGACTGAACTACATAGCGAGACCTTGTCTATAAGTAAATAAATACACAAATACACGTATTCTTTTACTAACTCCATTTTAGGAATTTATCCCATATATACTGAAATGAGGAAAAAAGCACAGACACATAGATGCCCTCCTTCTGTATTGTTTTGGGTTTTTTAGTGTTGGGGATTGGACATGGGGCCTCGAGAATAATGCTCTACCGCTGAGCTACACTTCTATTCTGTAAAGATCATTTATCCATAAAGGACTGATTAAACAGCTGGGTGTATTTGTATTTTTTATGCAAGGGTATTTTAAATGATATGATGCTGGGCAAAAAATAGAGCCATCAATACATGAAACAAAAGGAAGCATTTGGAAACAGACATAATGAACATAAGGATCATCATTTAATATGAGAGCCGGGTGTGGTGGTGCATGCCTGTAATTCCAGCACTTGGGAGGCTGAGGCAGGAGGATCTCTGCAAGTTCAAGGCCAACCTGTGCTACATACTGAGCAAAACAAACAAACAAAAATAAGAAATAATATGAGATAAAGGAGTCTTTCGGAGCTAGTAGGTAGGGGAAAACATGCCTCTCCCTGACTGATCTCTGAACCCATGAGCTCCCCATGGCACCTTTACCCACAGCTTCCAGACTGGGCAGCCACCAGGCCTTGCCCCAGCACCAGGCCCACCTGGAGAATTTTCTCCCTCAACAATGCTACTTGCTGCACAACTCGCCTGTCCTCCCCTCCTCACTCTTTTTCCTGTCTCCTCACTGGACTCTTACTACCTAGTCGCTTAAACTCAGCTTTAGGCGGCTCATGTGGAGCTGTCTCCTAAAGCCTCAGGCACCCATGGGTGGGGGTTTGGGAGGTGACTGAATCCTGGGTGTGTGATACTGAATGAGTCCACTGATGGGTTTATGGTTGGGTGTGGGGTTTTAAAAATTGATTTGTTTGTTTTTTTGAGAAAGGGTCTTGCTCTGTAATTCAGGATGGATTTGGACTCACTTTGTACCCCAGGCTAGTTTTAAATCCTTGTCGATCCTCCTGCCTCAGCCGCCTAGTGCTGGGATTACAGGCGTGTGACACACCCTCGGTTGGTGTGATGGTGGGAGGAGGTGGGTCATCGGGCGCACGTCCTGGAAGGGTCTGTCTATCCCTCCTCCTCCTTGATCTCTCTCTGCTTTCTGCTACCCTGCCATTGACCGTTTCACCCTGCCTTGGAACCAGCAGAGACCATGGACTGAAACCTCTCCAAACATGAACCAAATGAACCTCTTTCTTTAACTTTGGATGTTGGGTATTTTGTCCCAGCAGTGAGAGCAGAACGAAGACAGTCATCCTTAATTCTCTCCCTCCCCACCCTATCTGCCCCACAGCAAGAATCTGACTCAGGCCACCATTCTCCTGCTTGGACTTTGGCCTTAGCCGCTGGTTTCCAGACAGCACCTAGAGTCATATATTTCAAACATTCTCTTCCTCTACCTCCCCTTACCCAGCGCAACTGCACTGCTCCTGTCTCTAGAATTCTCTCTGTGTGTGTGTGTGTGTGTGTGTGTGTGTGTGTGTGTGTGTGTGTTTTACTGGGGATTGTATCCAGAATATATTCAAAATGAGCTACATCCCCAGTGCCTCAGCCTCCCGAGTGCTGGGATTGCAGGTATGTGACACCACACCTGGCTCCACAACCCCCTTTTCTTTTTCTTTTTTGAGACAGGGTCTTGTTAGGCAGTCCAAGCTGGCTTTGAATTCACTGTGTAGCCCAGGCCCACCTCCAACTCAAGGCAATCCTCCTGATTCAGCCTCCGGACTGCTGGGATTACAGGTGTGCATCGCCACGCCCGGCTCCAAAACCCACTTTTAAAAATTGATATGATTCGGGGTGTGTTGCACAGATGTAATCCCAGAATTTGGGAGGCTGAGGCAGGAGGATCAAAGGCCAGCCTTGGCACCCTTTGTGAGATGTTGTCTCAAAATAAAATTTAAACGCATATACAAAAAGAGCTGGAGAAGCTGCTGAGCAGTAGAGCGCTTGTGTAGCAGGCATCAGGCCCTAAGTTTGACCCCTACTACAGAAAAGAAAAAAACTTATATGATCATGTTTCTTTAAATTAAAATGTATTTATTTCATAAGATAATTAAAACCTCTTAAATTACACCATAAAATATTTTAGTTAACCTTCATAATTATAATTAATCCTCGCTTTGTCTATTAAAATATTTAATATCTTCTCTTATTAGCAAAAATAAAATTATTATACCAGTTGACAGACTAATGAATTCTTATGTTTTCTTCTTTTATTGAAATTACTAGGAAATCTGCTTGAGAGGCTGAAGCAGGAGGGTTAAAAAAATTGTTTTGTTTTTTTTTTTTGTACCAGGGATCAAACTCCTTGCACTTGCAAGGGAGGCACGGTGCCACAGAACTAAATCCCTGGCCCTGAGGAGGATCAAAATTTTGAGGCAAACCTGGACAACTTAGACAAGTCCCTTTCTCCAAATAGAATACGAAAAGGGCCAGGGGTGTAGCTCAGTGCTCCCTGGGTTCAATATCCAGTATTGCAAAATAATAATAACAAAAGTAGTGGAAAAATTTGATCATGTGCCTAATAAAATTAATGGCATTATTTCCGTTTTCCAAATGCAAGATTCTTATATTTTTAAGATTTTGCATTTCCAAATACAAGATTTTTCCCAAAGCCCAAACATCAGAGTTTGAAACACATTCATTGGAAGATTTCTATTCCTGCTTATTGTACTCTTTAAATCACAAATACTTTTTTATTTTAGCAACACATTAAATCACATTGTTACAAATTAAATAATGATTAGAGAAATGTTTCTTCAAATCCTTTGAAACAGTTGCTGTGTTGCACATCTGTAATTCCAGCACATGAGAGGCTGAGGCAGGAGGATCATGAGTTCATGGTCAGTTTGGACAACTTAGTGCAACCCTGTCTCAACAAAAATCTTTTACTCACTTTTTAGTTGGACTGTCTTTTTACTGCTATACATATTTTGTATATTTTGAGCATTGTCTTTTCACTTTTTTTTTTGGACTGGAGATTGAACTCGGGCCCTTGAGCTTGCAAGGCAGGTGGCAGCACCACTGAGCTAATCCCTGGCCTGTCTTCTCACTTTTTTTTTTGTACCAGGGATTGAACTCAGGTCCTTGCACTTGTGAGGCAGGCATCAAAACCACTGAGCTAAATCCCCAGCCCATTCTTTTTACATGTTTGATTTTGTCTTTTGAAGAGTAAGAGTTTCTAATTTTTGAAATTTAATTTTTTTTTTTTTGTACTGGGAGTCAAACTCAGGACCTTGTGCTTGCCAGACAGATGCAATGCC
The DNA here is from genome assembly GCF_012274545.1 of Fukomys damarensis. Taxonomy (NCBI): domain Eukaryota; kingdom Metazoa; phylum Chordata; class Mammalia; order Rodentia; family Bathyergidae; genus Fukomys; species Fukomys damarensis. The sequence continues at coordinate 37,361,971 of NW_022900916.1, read as the reverse complement.
ACTGAGCTAAATACTCAGGTTTAAATTTATTTTCTCCAAATTGTTTTTCCCTACTTGCTTGAGATTTCTTTTGGTTTTTATTTTGGTTTTTTGTTTGTTTGTTTGGTACTGGGGATCAAACTCGGGTCCTTGAGCTTGCGAGGCAGGCAGCGGCACCCTTGAGCTAAATCCCTGGCCCGTTTTTTGTTTTTTTGAGGCAGGGTCTTGCTATATAGCCTGGACTGGCCTCTAACTCACAGCAATCCTCCTGCCACTGCCTCATGAGTGCTGGGATTACAGGTGTGCACCTCCACACCTGGTTATGAGCTTTTGATGTCATATCTAAAAACCTATCACCTATTCCAATTGATTTTCACTTACATTTCTCCTACAAATTCTATACTTTTAGTCCTGACGTTTGGATTTTGATCTACTTTGAGTTACTGTTGCTGTGGTGTGAGGTAGGGATCTGGCTTCATTTGCTTGCATGCTGTTGAAGTAGAGTCTTTCCCCATTGAACTGTCTTTCACATTTATCGGAAGTTGGGGATTTATTCTGGAATTCCAGTTCTATCCCACTGATTTCCGTGTCTCTATGCTGGTTCTACACAGTATTAGTTGCTATAGGGTCACAGTAAGCTTGAAGTTGGGAGGTTTGAGGCCTCAAGCATTGCTCTAAGATCTTTGTGGCTCTGCTGAGTCCTCCTCACCCCCTTAGGAAGTGCTTGTCTGTTGCTGCACAAAAAGCCTGCTGGGATACAACTAGGATTCCCTGAGTCTGGCAGTCAAGCTGTAGCCTGCTGCTGCCTCAATAGTATTGTTCCCGGCTGTGAACAAGGAATATCTTCCTACTGATCTGAGTCATCTCTATGTTTTTTCAATACATTTGTAGTTTGCAGTGTTATATTTTACATTTCATTGTCAGATTTGTTCCTATTTTATTATTATCATCATTATTGTTATTGGTTGTACTGGTATTTGAACCCAGGGGCCTTCATAATGAGTTACATCTCCAAGTATTTATTTTTTATTTTTTATTTTTTTGGTTTTCTGAGACAGGGTCTCACTATGTAGTTGAGACTGACCTGGAACTATGTAGCCCAGGCTGGTCTGGAACTCACAGTGATCCTCCTGCCTCTGCCTCCCAAGTGCTGGGATTACAGGCGTGCGCCACCACGCCCGGCTGTATTTTCTATTTTAAAACAGAGTCGCACTATATCACTAAATTGCCTGGGTTATGCCTGGACGTGCAGCTCTCCTGCCTCAGCTTCCCAGAGTACTGGGATTACAGGCAGGCGGTCAGCCTTTCTCGGTCATCATTTCACTTCCGTTTCTTCGGAAACTTTCTAAGGTTAGCGTCCTTGGTTCTTTCCTTTGGAGCAGTCAGGTGCCCTTCCGTTTCCTCCTGGATGGTAGCTGCCTCAGCCAGGCTTCTGGGGACTGAGAAGGAATCTCCCCAGCTGGTCTTTGTGTTTGTTTTTCCCTAGCAAAATCCGCTGGTGTCTGGCACTGGTGGAAGAGGGTCAGGAGGTGGGTGGTGCACTAATGTGGGGAGTGGGGCAAGGTGTCCAGCCTCTCCCACCTTCTCTGTCCTTGGCCTTGCTGTAGATGGAACCCGGCGCCTCAGGCACAGTAGACAAAAGCTCTCCACCCCCAGCTGCACCTCTGCTCTCCTCATCCAAAATGTCCTCAGCCGACGCCCTCTCCCGCACGGCCTTTGCTGACCCCAGGATCAAGGTCAGAAGCCCCAGCTTCTGGAGGGCAGCTCTGCTTGCTCTCCTCACTCCTAGGCTCAGAGTGCTTGCTTATGTGGTTCTGGGTGCTGAAGCCAGGGCCTCGTGCATGCCACATACATAGGTCACCACTGAGCTACACACTGGCCCGGGAATAGCCATTTTTTACTTTTGCTGTATGTTTTTGTTTTGTTTTTTGAGACAGGGTCTCCCTATGTAGTTCAGGCTGGCCTTGAACTTAACCATGTAGCCCAGGTTGGCCACAAAGTAGCTGATCTACCTGCCTCAGCCTCCTGAGTGCTGGGATCGTAGGTACGTACCACCACCCCTGGACAAATGTGATCTTTTATTTATATTATTTTTCATGGTACTGAGGATTAAACCCAGATCCTTTGCACTCGGGTGCTTCTTTTTTGTTTGTTTGTTTTTTGAGACAGGGTCTCACCATGTAGTTGAGACTGACCTGGAACTCACTATGTAGCCCAGGCTGGTCTCAAACTCACAGTGATCTCCTGACTCAGCCTCTCGAGTGGTGAGATTACAAGCAGGCACCACCACGCCCGGTTTTGGGTACTTCTTTCAAGTGGGCCCTGACAGGAAAGGGTGTGAGCAAGAGTGCACACTCAACAGCCCCCACCTGGGGATGTGTCCCAAGTTGACTTTTCCGGAAGAGGGGGAGGGTGGCAACTGTCTGGAGCAGGGGATGGAAGGGGCGGGCCCTCTAGGAGGGAGTTGGGTGAAGGAGAACCTCAGGGTGGGCAGGAGGAAGGAGCCCCCCACCCCCGTGCTGTCTCTCCCCTCCTCCCCTCTCTTCTCTCCCCGTCTCTCTCCCTCCCTCCCTCTCTGCACTGTCACTGTAGTTCAGGTCTCAAGTGGATACTCCTGCCTCAGCCTCCTGAGTACTAGGATTACAGGCTGCTGGGACTATAGGTGTGTGCCACAACACCTGCTTCAAACTTGTTTCTAATTTACTTGAGCAGAGAATACCCAAGCAGCAACACTCCGACTTCAAGTAGTCCCCAGAAGAGAGAAGGAAGAAGGAGGCTGAGGCAGGAGGATCACTGTGAGTTTGAGGCCAGCCTGGGCCACATAGTGAGATCAAAGCCAGTCTGAACCATGTGCTCTGGCTTAAGAAAAAAAAATTGGACCAGGAAATCTCTGTCAATAACAACAGTCACAATAGCAGCTAAGGGCTTCAGGGCTTCGCTTACAGAGGAGGCTGTGTGACCAGCCCCAGGGGACACCTGTTGCTCAGCCTGCCCAGCACCTGTTCCCTCCTCTGCTGGTTTCGGGTCTTCAATACCATTTACTTCCTGCTCCTTTGGGGCCTTGTGGGTCCCGGAGGCTCCCGCCCTGCTGCCAAATTCGGAGGAGCTGGAGCTCGGGAGGATACAACCAGCCTCCCTCAGCAGACAGCTAGAGCTCCTCTGCGGATAAATCAGGCTATACTGGCTTCTTGTCATTTAAAAATCAAGAATCCTGGTTCGCCAGGTATGGTGGCACACACCTGTGACCCCAGCATTTTGGAACCTGAGGCAGGAAGAGCACAAATTCAAGCTCAGCCAGGACAATTTAGCGATTTAGACCCTGTCTGTAAGAGGCACCAAAGTTGTTCCCCGCCCGTTGGAGCGAGGCCGGCGCGCCCCCTGGTGGCCGAAGTGGAGACCGAGCGAGCTCCGGGCGCAAGGGGAGCACATGGCAGGCGGCGACCAC
>NW_022900916.1:37352436-37358415 GCF_012274545.1 Fukomys damarensis | reverse complement strand
GCTAAATCCTCGGCCCAACTTTACCTTTTTGCTTTTCTTTTCTTTTTTTTTTGGAGACAGGGTCTCACTATGTAGTTGAGACTGACCTGGAACTCACTATGTAGCCCAGGCTGGTCTCGAACTCACAGCGATCCTCCTGTCTCAGCCTCCCGAGTGCTGGGATTACAGACGTGTGTCACCATGCCCTGCCCAACTTTACCTTTTTTAACGACCTCCGAAAGTTTTCCATTGCTCATGTACACGGCATTCATTTCTGTATTCTCCTCTAGGGAGTGGCTTCCCAGAAAATCTGAGTTTTAAATTTTAGCTCCGCTGTATGCCCCAGAGGTGGGCAACCTGACACCATGGAAATGGAGACGTGTGGGGACAAACCCTGATCCTCAGATCCAGCCCAAGGCCATGGTGTGACCCCCCAGGCAGGTCTGCCAGGCGGCACCTGCTCAGGCTCCAGGTGGCAGGAGCCCGAACAGCCTGAACGATGACCACGGCTAGAGAAAGACTGGGTGCCAGCGCTGGCTGTGCCACGGTGTAACCGTGTTTGCCTGGCACCTCACAAGAAGCCAAGGCCTGGTCTACTTGGCACATGCTCCACCACCACCAGCCTGATAGTGGGCATCCCCGGAGGAGGGTGCTAGTGGAAAGGCTGTTTTCTGGAATGCTCATTAATATCAGAGATTGAACTCAGGACCTTGTGCTTTGAAGGCAGGTGTGGCACTATTGAAATAAACCCTGGCCCTGTACCAGCGAGTTTTCAAAGTCTGCAGAAACATACATTTTATTTTCAAGTACTGGGGATTGAACCCAGGGTCTTTTACCTGGCCACATCCTCAGTCCGTTTTTTATTTTTTTAAGACTGTCTCACTAAATTGCTGAGTTGCTCAGGCTGGGCTCAAACTTGCAATCTGCCTGCTCCAGCCTCCCAGGGGCTAGGATTACAGAAAAAAGTGTTACTCAGGTTGGAGAATGCAGCATGCATGAGATGCTGGGTTCAATTCCCCGCACCAAAATAAGAGCACCAGTCCACACTTTCAAATTCACAGGAGTGGCCTGGAGAACCACGAGGCTGCCTGAAGGTAGCTGCACAGGGCTGGCTGAGGTGTCAGGGATCTAGCCCAGGCTAGCTGAGGTCCACGGCCAAACCACACATAGCACCCTCATCCATCATGGGGTACCTAGAAGGTACCTAGGGATCTGAGCCTTCCTGCTGTCTCTGACCACTCAATACCAGGTCCCAGGGATCAAGCCCTGAGTTGGAAAAGGTGTCTGCGGTACCCAGGATGCCCAAAGTACCCAGTCTTTGTTGAAAAATAAACATCCCCATGGAGCGGATCAAAAGGGACACACACCACACACAGCCAGAGGGAAAATACCCCTGTCACCTTTTGATGTTAAATCTGAGGGGCCAGGGTAGCTCTTCCCTTCCGACAGGCTGTGGCGCTGGACAGCAGGCCTGACCAAATGAGTGCTGTCCCATTACAAATATGGCTGCCAGGCCTCAAGTTCAGCAACTATGGAAGTCCGACGCTCCCATCTGCCCAAGTTCTAGCTGGGGAGGACACCCTAGGATCCAGTGCCACAGCAGCTCACCCGGTGGGACAGAGAGAAGTTAGGGTGAGTACAACCTCTGGGGCTTGAGGTCCGTGACTGAAGTAGCTGATGCCTGAGAAGGGTCACACCACAGGCAGCTGCAGGGTAGGGCTGGAGAACACAGGAGCAAGTTGAGGGGCAGAGGCCGCTCCTCTTGGACGGCTGTAGGAGCAGCTGCTTGAGTAAGACAGAGAGGACTTCTTCCCCTTCAAGCTGAACCCCAGGTGCTCTCAGCTGTCCAAACCTGTCCAAACCAGTCTTGAAGCCCTGGAGTTACGGCGGTTCTGTCTCACGGTGCTTGTGGTACTGCTCGGGCTCACGTGGAGTTCTCAGCGGCAGGTGTCAGAGGTCACTGGTCTAGGGACCTCTTGAACAGCCGAGTGCCAGGGCCCACGGAAGCCCATCATCCCTTGAGGCTGACCACTGGCTAATGAATTATAACTTACCCAGGCAAAGTGCTCATGCCTATTAATTCCAGCAGTCAGGAGTCTGAGGCAGGATCACTTAAAGTTCAAGGCCAGCCTGAACTACACTGAGATCTTGTCTCAAAAAAACAAAAACAGAGCCGGGGATTTAGCTGAGTGGCACTGCGACCACCATGCAAGTGCAAAGTCCTGAGTTTTGATCTCTCGTACAAAAAACCAAACCCAAAAAACACCTCACGCAGCTCTGGCACCAGCCTAGATTTGAGTGCTATCTGCAGTGAACACTCTGACATTTTGCTTCTGAGCACTGAGGGCAGCTAGGATAGCTTGGGGAGTCCTCCCCACCTTCCCAGGTACTCCTTTACTGCGGTGACACTGTACAACACACACAATGCAGGAAGTGTGGAGGGACGAGTAAGGAGAAAGCAGTGGAGGAGTTGGAGGAAAGAGCACAGGAACTCTTCCCTGTCTCCTGGTCTTCTAACAGGCGGCAGTGAGCTCCCAAATGGGACACAGACCAACGGGGCAGTGTCACCCTCTGGTGGCCACTGAGGGCACATGCACTGCAATCAATGGAGGCTGGCATGAGGCACTGAGGGGCTCTCCGGTGGGCAGATCAGTTCCAGTGGGAGGCTGCCCGGCCAGTGCCAGGCTGTGGTTTAGGAGGCAGGTGGACGTAGCCTTTTGGGCTTGGAACTGGATTTTTACCGCTCCAGCAGCCGGCCAGCTGGCAGGCCGGATGGGGGGAGGGCCCACTGCCCTCACAGCTGTGGTGACACAGCCCTTCCCACACCAGTTACCCACCTCCTAGGAGCTGCTCAGAGAACAGAGGGGTGTTTGAAAAATGAATGCTATCTCATCGATCAAGGTCCAGCCGTTTGCCAAGGTATGTACACATTTTATTTAAAAAAGTTTACAGTTTTCATTATACACAACTATTAAGAGGTTATAGTCAGAGGCGGCATTTGTCCTGGTGACAGACGTGCCCACTAGATCATCACAATGCAAGGAAAGAGGTGGAAGGGAGGAGATGGGGCAAGGAAAACGTCAGCGGTAAAAAGCTTCGATTTCAACTCAGGGCTGGTAAGTCCCTTTGATCTCTTCAAGTATCACACGGTATGTACCAAATACAATCAGTAAATAATGGCCATTTCTTCCCAAGCTCACAGCCAAGTATTTGCTAAATGAAGAGCCCTTCCTCACGAGAGGGAAAGCTGCACACCTGAGCCTCTGCTCCATGAGGCCTGCTGGGGCCTCCAGGAAGTGGGAACACGGATTCAGAAGTCCAAGAAATGAAGTTCCTGTGCCCAAGTGGAAACGATGTGATCTCCCACCACAAGGCTGTGAATCCAACTTTTATAAGTTCACACTAAAACACAGGAGGGAGACATGCCACTTAAAACCAAGCACTACTTCCCAGACATGCGTCTGGAAACCTGAGCCATGGAGGCTGGTGGAGGACTGGTCTGCCAGGAGTCCAGCCAACCCCACAGGAGGGGAAAAAGCAAGCATCCGGCCAGACCAAGGAGGGTTTCCGGGAGCAGTGGGTCGGTGGGAGGCTGCTCAGGAGCCTGGATCAGCCAGTTGGCAATCAGAACAGCTTTTGAAGTGGATAAAAACAGTAACAGAGAGATTATATGGCAACTTCTGACAGTTCTCTCATTGGTATAAAATGCTGGCTGAAACTGCAGAGTAACCTCAAGGAAGGCGCTAAGACTGAGAACAAAAAAGCCAAGACACCACTGCTGCTCACTGTCCCGTGATGGGCTGGCTATCGGGCTGCCGCCTGCAGCCGCCTTGCTTGCCTGTGTTTGGCAAGAGCTCGAGCTCAGGCATTAGAATGGGAACATGGCATGGCTCGTGCTGGTAAACCACAAGGTAGGCTTTCAAACAGGCTGATTACCAAGGCCGGGGAAACTGGCAGCAGCAGCTCTGACCATCCATTACCACCTGGGGCTGAGTTCACCTCTCTAGTGCTCTGAAGGCTTGTTAGGAAGGGACACACTGACAGCTCAGAAGGGCCTTGGGGTCACAACAGCTCCTGCTGCAGACTATGGGGGCCCAGAGTCCCAACAAGCCTCCTCCCAGCTCCTCTGAGCCTCCGAGTAGTTTCCTCTTCCAACCTTGTGCAGGAACAGGGGACAGAAAATCAGCATTAGAAGAGATACTGTCCAACCTACAAAAGGAAAAGGCCCAGAGAGCCCAAGCATGTTGGTCAGGGTTAATGCCTTGAAGGGAGACCCGCACACAACAGCAGGGAAGGGTGTGACTCAGGCAGCAAGCCCAGGAGTTCCTGGTGCTAACACAGAAGCCTAATTACACCTTTACCACATGCACTCGGGAGCCACACGACCTGTTGCTTCACCCCGATTTCCACATGGGCCCTGCACCTCAGCCAGTATTGCCAGGGCTCTGGAAAGAGGACAAGCTGAGGGCTTTTCATTGGAGAAAGTGTGTTTCTGTGAAGGCAGTGCTGTGGCACTGTTCATGGACCTCCCCTATATTCCGTTCTACTCTTTCTGGACAAGATCAAAAGCAATTATCTGGACTTTTTTTGAGGGGGGCAATCAGAACACTATCGTTTATGCAATATTGAAAAAATACAATTTTTTATTGTTTGAACTCAAATCACCACCCAGCACTTCAAGCCTACCCTAAGTAGCACCTAACAATAAAGTTTACAGAACAAGCAGACTGAATGTGGCAGGGAAGCAAGTCGGACAGCGCCAGCAGAGACCCTCCCGCCCCCAAAGCAATGAAGACAGCGCGCTAGGTCAAAGCACACCATTACATTTACAGTTACTACTACCCTTCCAACAACCACGAATGCTAGCGCTAACTCGGTATAGTTAACTAACCACAGCCTTACAGAACTGCACTTTTCAAAAAAGAAATCCTCTTGCTTCGTGCCCGTAATTAATATAAGTAAATTCTTTGTCTTTTATTTAGGAAAATAATCATGCTAAAAGCAAGTTGTACTTTTTCAAACAAAAGATTGATTGTGCTTTCTGAATTAAAAAAAAAAAAAAAGATTAGGTATCTTCCAACCTCACTGACTTTTAAATCTTGTGGAAACAGCACTTCTAAACTAAAAACACATCAAAAAGAATCCCAGGGAAACATTCAAAAGTTGTCTTTAGACGGTCTTAGGATTGGCTAATTCTGCTATTGTCCTACTGGTTGTGTGTGTGGGGGGGAAGAAAATACAGAGCTCCTGTTTGAAACTTCTCCAAATCCCCCTCCAGAGTCAGTGGGCAACACTCAGATTTGAAAGAAACTCCATGGTAACCTGGATGCAGGGTTAGCTGAGCAAACACTGGATCGACAGGCATTTTAAACAGTTAGACTTGCTCTTAAACACACAGGACAGAGTGTCCTTCACGAACTGTTGTCCTACATCACATTCCAAAAGCCCTCTTTTCTAGCCAGTCATTCTCTGAAGAAAGATGTTTTTCGCAATGTTGAGCCACTTTGGGTACAAGAATGTTCATTTATTTGTTCCAGTTGTTTTTCATTTCAAATTGAGAATGTGCGTTGGGTCTGAAATACCTATATCCTACTCCCTACAGGCGGACGATGACAGGGCTGCTGCCAGGAGGGAAACCAAGGCCTAACACGGAGGAGCCCAGGGCCTCGAAGCTACCAGGTCAGTCTTTTCACATCTAGTGGTCCACTGAGCGGCATGTCCAGGGAGATCACTCTTAGCACTCAAAGATCACACGTGTAACCAACCTAAGCACAATTCACACAAATTGAAAAAAACCAAAACCAAAAACTCCATTCATTTTCATTTAGTCCAGGCAATGGTCTTGAGCTGGTCCAACACTAGAATAAGACGGGACTTTGCATGTTTTTTGGATGAGAAGAAATTATCTTCCAGTCACTTTTTGTCTCCTGCCCTCTCAAAAAAACCCCCAAAAACCTAAAAAAAAAAAAAAAAAAAAAAAAATCTGGATCACAAGCTGTC
>NW_022900916.1:37310118-37352361 GCF_012274545.1 Fukomys damarensis | reverse complement strand
AAAAAAAAAAAAAAAAAAAAAAAAAGTCTGGATCACAAGCTGTCCCCAAGAAAAAGAATCAGGTTCAGAAAATACTTCCAAAAGGTTCTTCAATGCACAATGCGATGGCTGCAGGTTTGGTAGCATGAAGGGCAGGAATCTACTTGTTAAAATGTACTTAAATTCAGTCAAAAATGTTTTCTCAATTCTCCAATTGGCTCCCTGCTTTACAATGATACTCCACAGAAATGGCCCACTTAGGACTCACAGGAAGGGCCGCTGATTTGTACGTGGCTGGCTCTACACGTTCCCAAAGCAGGCTTCTTCCTCCCCAATTTTTTCCTTTCCAACTTGAAAAAACTATTCTATCGTCACATCCAAGAGCTGGTTGGTTTGGTTTGTTTCTTTGGAACCATCAATAAAAAGAAGCAACTTTTCCTGTTTTACTCTTATCTACCCATCAGAGTGGCTATGTGACATTCAGTAGCACACAGGCTGCCTTGGCCAAATGGACTTATGAATGCATGCATTCAGACTGCATATTGCTACCAAAATGGAATGTGGGAATATGCTATGCACCTCAGGTTGAGAAATGACCAAGAAATCAAGATCTAAAGGGTGATATATAATATATATATATCAATGCTATTATTCATAAAAACCTTGTTTAGTAATAAAAAAAATTGCTTTGTTTAAATATGAATATTATAGTCTGCTTCTCATGGTTAGGAAATAATAGTCTTTCTGAAAAGCAGGCGCTTTTTCTACTACAACTCCATGTCCTGGGCCTCGTCTTCCGAAAAGTCAGACATAGAACTCTCTGATGAGCTGTCCCCAGTGCCCTCTTCCTGCTCCTTCAGGGCCTCCTCCGTTGCGTACTTCTGGATGTACTCTGCACAGGGGTCGGGAAAGAAAACATAAGGGTAAGTGAGCAGCGACCCCAAGACTGCTGAGTTCCATAAGTTCAGATTCCCCGTCTGTACAAGGGTGGAAAAGAGGACAGCTGGTGTGATCACTAAAGGCAAAGGCAGGGCCGGGGATTTAGCTCAGTGGTTCCACCGCCTTCCTTGCAAGCACAAGGACCCCAGTTCGATCCCTGGTAAAAAAAAAAAAAAAAAAAAAAAAAAAAAAAAAAAAAAAAAAAAAAAAAAAAAAAAAAAAAAAAAAAAAAAAAAAAAAAAAAAAATGCAAAGGCAAACCCATGAAGAACAGAAGAGGGATGATCACAGTAGGAGAGCAACACAGAATGTCTGGCTTGCAGATAGGTAAGTTCCTTGCATCCCCACCCTGGGATGCTGGACGGGTGGGAGAAATGGGCACTCTATACACTGTTTTTACTTTCATGTCAATAAAATGATTTGCCTCTCAGACAGAACATGATGTTAAGATTCCATAGCAACTTACCAGGAAATCCCCATTGTTTTCAGCTTTGCAGTTATATAATCATAGCTAGCCCAGATCTATTATTTTAGGAACAGATTTTAGTCTACACAGATCCTGCCTGTCAGGTTTTGGAAGTACCAGTACGAACTGTCTCTCAGTCTGCTCATCAGGAATGAGCTGCCGCCAAGAGGCATGCACACCAGCCTGAGCGGTTTTACCATGTATCATTTACCTTGAGTTTATGCTGCTGTATCCTAGGCTGAATCTGCTGGCTGACAAAAAAATTAGGAAAAGCTGAACAAACAATAAACTTCTTTGGAAAGGTACAGTTTTCAAGTAAATGGCCTACACACAGTATGAAGAGACAGATGGTGGGAATCCCAGCAGAGCAGCAGCCGGACATACACACATACCCACGTCCTTAGATTTGTCTTTCCTCCTATGGAGGTGCAGAGTCTGTAACACGAAGAAGGGAAACAGGCCATGGGGCTGCCATATCTGAGGAGCCAGTGCAGGGGTCCTGCTAGGATTATTTTTTATACTATCCAAGTTTGTAGACAAGCATTAGAGCTCTTTAAATTTCTAGAACTTTACACTGAGATCATGAGATTAGATGAGGCCTCATCTAGGTAAGAATTTACCTAGATTTATGTTTAGAGGAAGAGGAATATTTACTAAGGCCTCAGAAGTGTTATTCTTGCCTTACAATGGGCTGGCCATTCTGCTTCTTTCATTGAAGTTGCTGCACCAGGACACTTTCTTGACGCTAACTCAGTGACAGTGAACATTTTACAGCTTTCAGTGATACAAACAGTCCGCTGTGGCACGTGTGTGCCATAGGCTCACCACTATGGTATAATTTGATCTTACTAGCTTTCTTTAGAATATTCAGAGACAAATGTTTAAGAAGCACTTACTAGGACAGGCCTTTCAGGAGACAGAGCAGTGAAGAGCAAGGACACTAAGAGGAGAGAATAGATGCAGGTCACAGGCAGGAGCCGCTCGGGTGCCCTGCAGGAAGCCATCTATGGAAGGAATTGGTTGAGGCCAGGGAGGCAGGCACAGCTGCACAGACCCAAGCTCTACCAGCTGCAGTGGAGGTCAGGCTGTTCCAGAGGAAGGGCTCAGCCTCACCCAAAAGTGGTTGGGACATAAAAACACTAAGAGATACCTGTGTCCCCTTGCTTGCAAATAAGGCAGAGTAGAGAGGTTTTGCCAGAGGTGGATGCGGGTCTGAAATTTTCTGTACTACAAAGAGCGAATATATCTGGGTACCTGACACCCACCGAACTGCACTGTCACACAGCGGTGTGCCGACAGGAGTCAAGGCACAGACAGAGATCATTACCTCTGAACCAGAAAGCCCCAAATGGCAGGCTGATGGCCCCTGGCAAAGATTTTTGAGCAAAGAAGTGACAACTCTTTGGACAACTGCAAGGATGCCCCGTTCCACAAGTGCTCAATATTTTAACCTATTTTCAAGGCTTTACCCTATCCCATGAACTACTTCTGCTGTCAGTTCTTGCAAATGTGCCTCAGAGGGGCCACAGCTTGAGGCTGATGGTCTACATCTACTGCAGATGGTCAAATTGTGCTGAAAGCTGGCCCAGTGCCTATTTGTTAAGAGCAGATGCATCTCCATTGACCGAATTCCTCTCCTTTCCGGTGGAGCTTTATGGACCCAGACTTTTCACTATGGAAGTTCTCAAATGTACATGGAGGAGAAAGGGGGGAATCACATTCCAGGGCCTTTGCATTAAACTATATCCCCAGCTTTTTAAAGTTTTTACTTTGAGGCAAGTCTCATTATGTTGTTAAATTGGCCAGATTTGGCTTGTATTTCCGATCCTCCTGTCTCAGCCTCCCAGAATGCTGGTATTAGAGGTGTGTGCCATCGCTCCCAGTTCCACTTGAGCTTTAGATGTTCTTTGGTAACCTTATTTTCCTTTGAAACAAACTCCAGTCCCATGATTGTGGGAACATAGGATTCTAAATCCTAAGGGCAGTCTAGATGAGGACACTAGTGCTTGCGCTTGAGGATGCTCAATGCTACTTAAGTCTATAGCTGTTGCTTTAGGCCTGGGAAAATCACGAGGAACTATGTAACTCACAAAGGACTCCAAATGACTAAAGCCCAAGAAGTTTAAGTTCTTCTGACTCCAGGTTACACTGTGTGCCTCCTTACCTTTAATTTTCTGCTTGTATTCTTCTGGTCGGTGGAGGTACATAGCTGCTGCATCACCATTGAGAGGGTCTATGGGATTAGGATAGGCCAACAGCTGGGGCAAAAAGGACTCAAATATGTTGGTAAGATCTGAAAAATAAACACAGGTTCTTCATGCTCGGGAACACACATGTTCACCCAAAATTCACTTGAATTAACAACATGGGGATGATTTTTCCATTAAGGTGTGATACGCTACACAGAACTTATGTTTTTTTTTTTTTTTGAGACAGAGTCTCACTAATATAGTTCACGCTGGTCTGAATTCAATATATAGCCGAGGCTGGCCTCAAACTGGCAGCAATCCTTCTGCCTCAGCCTCCTGAGTGCTTGGATCACAGGTGTGTGCCACCACACTCAGCCCATTTGTTTAAAGGCGGGTCATGCTAAATCACTAAATTGCCTAAGATGGGCTTGAGCGTTCAGTCCTCCTGCCTCCACTTCCTGGGGATTATATGTGTGTATGACCATATCTAGCCCAATTAAAAATTTTAAATATAATTTTAATTTGAAGAACCAGTTTGAGATATATCTGGCCTTTTCTCTAAAAGGAATTTTTCCAATTATTTTTCTCTTTTTTTTTTGTGGTGCTGAGGATGATCAAATTCAGGGCCTCACACATACTAGGCAAGTACTCTCAGATCCAATCTTCCCAGTGCTGCTTCACTCTATTTTTTAAACTGAGAATTAGAAATACTACATAATTACTAATTAAAACTTGTGTTCCGAACTCTCTAGCACCATGTTACTTCAAAATGAGTAAACTTCTTAAGACAGCAATTTCTACAACTTACTCTCTACTCTAAAAAGTACTCAAGCACTGATGAATGAAATTTTATAGGACATGATATTTCTCATTAGAATTTTTGTTTTGTTTTTGAGATAGGGTCTTACTACCTACTGTATGTAGAACAGTCTGGCTTTGAATTTGTGACTCTCCTACCTCAGCCTCCTGGGTAGCTAGGAAAACAGGCATGTACCACAGGGCCTCGTTTAATTCTCACTGACTTCAAATGGAGGTAAATATAACCAATTTTTCTTTTTTTGTAATGGAACAATTAATGAAACTATGTGTCCTCCTTGCACAGAGGCCTCACTAATCTTCTCTGTATTGTTCCAATTTTAGTGTATGTGTGCTGAAATGAGCACAACTAGCTTTTCAATTATTCTGGGTAATATGGGCCACTTCAAGCCATAATCATAAAGCAGATAAACACCAACTGGTGACATTCATTAATCATTTTAATAAACATTAACTCCCTTCTTGCCAGAAATACACAAATGAAACCCACTCACTCAGTGAGCAAGATAAACCCTGCAGTCACACTGCTTTAATAAAGGTAGAGGGCTGGGTGTGGTGGTGCACGTCTGTAATCCCAGCACTCGGGAGGCTGAGGCAGGAGGATCATTGTGAGTTTGAGACCAGCCTGGGCTACATAGTGAGTTCCAGGTCAGTCTCAACTACATAGTGAAACCCTGTCTCAAAAACAAAAAAACAAAACAAAACAAAAAAAAAAGAAAGATAAAGGGAGTGGGCCTTGACTGGGTGTAGGGCCACAGGTGATGGCACACACCTGTTATTGCAGCTACTTGGAGGCTGAGGAGTGGGCGTGGTGGCATATGTCTGTAACCCCAGCACTGGGAAGGCTGAGGCTCAAGCATCTCTATGAGTTTCTAGGCCAGCCTGGGCTACAGAGAATTCAAGGCCAGTCTGAGCTGCAAGGCTCCAAGAACTGGCCTTTTTTGCTATCTCAAAAAACAAAGAAAAATAAGTTAAACCAGGATGTACTGTAAGCTATACCATAGCTTTGGAATGCTATGATTTCTATTCTATTTGTTCCTCAGTTGGCAAACAGTGGACTGGAAAACCTGAGTGCCTCCATTTTTCTATTTCATCATCTGTTCTGTCATCTTTTCCATAAACATTCCTGTTTCTGCAGGCAGTGTGGAAGTATAAAAGGTGGCATAAAAATCTACTCTGTAATTTTTTCTGCACTGACTTTACAGTGATCATGTCGATGCTGTGTGACAGGTGAACACTTTGCCAAGCCACATCATGAGAGATCTGGGGTTCCCCAAGGGATCTGGCAATGTCTGGAGACACTGCATGTTGTCACAACTGGGTGGCAGACATGTGCAGTGGGTAGAGAATGGGGACAATGTTGAATGATCCTATAGTGCACAGGACAGCCCCCAAACAGAGAACCATCTGGACCAAAACATCATGTGTGCTGAGGCTGGAAAGTTGTGCTCTGGATAAAAGATGTTGGCAATGCTTTTCCTAAGAGGACCGAGTAAAAACTCCAGGGCCATAAATAGTGGGCACAAATATTTGTGAACTACAAATAGTTTCTGCTCAAGACCCAGTTCTGCTACTGTAGCACAAAAGCAGACAAAGATACTACGGAAACAAATAGTGAACATGTGGCTGTGTTCCAATAAAACTTTATATACAAAAACTGGTAGCCAAAGTCTGCAAACTGCTCTAAAACATCAGAGGTGGTATTTCCTTGTGGTAGGGTGAAAAAAGGTCAGCAGCATCGCTACTCAACAGAACTTCCCGCAGTGATGGAAATGTTCTGCACCTGCACTGTCCAAAATAGAGGCACTAAATCTGATGCTCACAAAATAAAAGGGGGTGGCGGGAAGGGGAAAAAAGAATTGAAATGTGTTATGTACAGTTACCTCCATAATCTTATGTACTACAAACATATAATAATAAAAGTCAAAAACAAAACAGTAGCCACTCCTCATATGCTGCCAACGAGCACCTAAAATATGACGTGTGTGGATAAGGAAGCAACATTTTCCTTATACCGAAGTCCAACCAAGTTAATTAAATTTATTTATTTGGGGGGGTACCTGAGCTCGAACTTGGGACCTTGTGCTTGTGAGGCAGGTGGGGGAACACTGAGCTAAATCCTCAGCCCTAAGTTAATTAAATTTAAACAACCATATGTGTGTGTACTGGGCAGTGCAAGTCTAGAGCACGATGTGCCACAATCCCTCAGTGGTGAACACCAACAACTCTGATCTCATGCACTGCAGTTTCACCTTTATAAGGCCAACTTTAGAACAATCTCAAAGAATGATAGTACAGTAAGATTCTCATGCATGAAGAAACAGAAGCTGAAGTTCCCAATAAAAAAACAAACAAAATGACCTTCCAAGATAACCCCAAATTATCTGATTTCACTAGTTTTTCTTATAGTTTGTTTGAAGGAAGCAATGGTTGGGGATTCAGCTCAGTGGCACTGTGCCTGCCTCGAAAGTGCAAGATTTCAATCTCCAGTACCACACACACAGAGGAAGCAACAGTCAACAAGTCAATAATTATTCGTTGCACAAAGAAATGGAAAACTAATTGTAAATTGCTTATGCTTGAATGCTGGATGGAAAAAGACCATAAAACAGTATGTAGACTGCATACATAAGAATTTTTTTAAAGTTATGTCAAGGCAATGGGCTTATACAATTTCTACTTTTCATACATCAAGTGATACTACTTTTCTCTTTAAAGAGAACATTTCAATCATAGACAATGCCAAAAAGTAAGCAAATCAAGATCCTGAGTTTGATCCCTGGTACCAGAAAACAAAAAATGAAAAAAAACACAAACAAGAATGACATTAACAGTAGTAGTAGTAATAGCAGTGGCAGCAGGCTAGTCCTTGGAGCACTCACTACAAGGCAAGCACTCTTCAGCTTTTGGTGTAAATGTTCAGCCAATGAGAGTGAGTACCATCACTGCCTCTGTTTCACACACAAAGAAACTGAGGCACACAGGTGAAGTGACTTGCCCAAGAAGCTGGATTTCAAATTTGGGCTTAGCCTCCAGGTTGCCTTTGTTAGCAGAAACAACCACCTCAACTTCCATGATGGTGCAAGCTGTCCACGTCTCTCCAGCAAAGTCTAACCAATCATGGGCAGGGGAGCCATTATGCCAGGCCATTCAGGTATTTCTCTGACTACTTCACAGAGGAAGTGTTCTTGTTTTCAAATGGCTCAACACAGGAAGTGACCCATGCTGTTCATGGATGTGTGCACAGTGAGCTGGGGGCTTCTCTTGACACATTATTGTTATAGGTGGTGCACCAAAGATTAGATGCTGAATGTGCCTACCAATCATCAACAAAAACCTTTAAAAAGCAAAGTATAGATTTTATTCTCTTTCAGTAATATTCTCTGTGCTTCAGGCTAGCAAAATACTACAGACAACATATTACATAACTAGAGTTTCCTGAGTCCCCAGGAGAGATTTTATACCCTTCCCTACCATTTCTAAGTTTTCTCAAGCTACCAAATAAGTGGCTGAGGCCTGTGTTTATTCCAAATAAAAGAACCCTTAATTACTGGTTCGTTCTTCCTGTGTCTGTCTTCCTGTGTTAACACACTGTTGATCCATTTTTACAGATGTACCGAGTCATATCTGTAAAACAGGTGAGCAGAAAAGGAAAAGCCCACAGCTTGGTTTAGACTGAAGACAGGAAAGGTCAGAAGGTTCTGGTCCTGGCCATTCTAAAGCAGTGAATCATCCATTAAGGTGGCCGGCAGAGGGGTGACCAGTGAGTTCACCTGTGCAGGGTTGGGAGGAGAGCGTTCATCTAGCACTTGTGAGGCCATGTAATCAGCATTCAGCACCCCCGCCCCACACTGTAGACCAAGAATGAAATAAAGAAACTCATCTTTTTATTTTTTCCTTGGAGACAGAGTTTTGTTACGTAGTTCAGGCTAGCCTTGAACTCACTATGTAGCCCAGGCTGGCCTCAAACTCATAGCTGTCCTTCCGCCTGCCTTCCAAGTGCTGAGTATAGGCGTGAGCCACCACACTCAACTAAGACACTCATCTTTGGAAACATATATCAGAATGATTTACTTTTGTTTAAATGTATTAAGTCAAAGAACTTTATATTCTAAAAACATTAACCTTTAACTTTTGCAAGGGAAAGGGTGCGAAACACATCACCAATCTAGAGATTGCAATCAGCAGACTCCATTTCTGGTTGACAGACAGTTCCAAGACCCCTGAGAAGTATGGTTCATGATAAACAAATGGCTCTTAGTTTAATCAGCAGGTACCAAAGTGCAGTCCATCAGGACCGACTCTTCAGTCTGATCCTACAGTATTAATGTGAATTTTACAACATATATGTCTCAGTCAATATATAGAAACTAATGGCTTAAATACATATTAAATTTTAAAATGCCCAAGTAATATGGATTTCTCATCAAAAAAGGAGCACCAAGACAGGTGTGATGGGCTATACCTGTAATCCCAGCTATGTGAGAGGTGAAGACAGGAGGATCTAAATTCAATGCCAGTTTGCAGAATTTGGCAAGCCTTTCTCAAAAAAAAAGAAAAGAAAAAACATATGTAAAATATAATAAAATTAGCCAGATGTGGTAGTGCACACCTGTAATCACAGCACTTGGGAGGCTAAGGCACGAGGATCACTACAAATTTGAAGTCAGCCTGAACTACAGTTAGACCCTGTCTCCAATCAATCAATCAATAATGGGCTGGGTCATAAGTGCCTAGTATGGTTTTTTTTTGGGGGGGTAATGGGGATTGAACTCAGGCCCTTGTGCTTGTGAGGCAGGCACCGGAACCACTGAGCTAAATCTCCGGCCCATAAGTGCTTAGTATGTACAAGGCCCTCAATTCAATCTCCAGTACTGCAAAGAACAAAAATCAGTACCACTGACCTTGCTCATTCAGTCAGGGATTTGCTGTTTGTGGATTCTTTCCGTCAAGAAAAGTCTGTCCTCTGAGCTGCTGCAGAGGCTCCAGTTGAGCAGCTTTCCCCAACTCTCATCTCTGCACACTGCGGTCACCACCACCCTCTCCAGGTGGAGATCTGCCAAACCATAGGCAGGAAAAGGTGGCTCTATTCTCAAGGTGATAAAGGCACTTCAGAGGAGAATGAGTAGGGGCGGATATCACCTAACACACTGGACGTGTGGCAGAGCACATTCCCTTACGCTGCACTGTCCCCAGCCAAAGGGGAGGCTGGCAGCTTTGTGGTGAACAATGGATGGAAACCCAAGGAACACAAATCTCATCTCAGGTCTCCCACTGTCTTACTCTTTGACCCTGAGCAAGTCTCTTCCTTTATGCAGCTCTATTCCTTCTCCAAAAAGAGAAGTATAATACTTCTGGATCCTTACCAGGAAATATTACACATCACTAAAAATGACTGTACGATATATTCTCTTTGGCAACACATATATAGACTATATTCTATGATTAGACTAATATATTGATACAAATATGACATTTCCTAAGAGTAGAATTTCCAGCTACATGTATCCTTAAGGAATATACATTAATTAAGTCACATTGGAAAAAAAAAATGCACCAATTCTTTTTTTTTTGTTTTGTTTTTTTTTTGAGACAAGGACTCACTCTGTAGTTCAGGCTGCCCTTGAACTATGTAATCCCAGGTTGGCCTTGAACTTGCAGTGCTTCTCCTGCCTCAGCCTCCTGAGTGCTGGGATTTTAGGCCTGTGCCAGCACACCTGGCTAAAAAATACATCAATTCTTAAGGTGAAGCCACCTTAATAAGATTGTCCAGGCTTAAAGGAGAAAACACATGAGGGGATGAACCACATATCCATGGTTTATTCTTGGCTGTTTATGAACCAGTGACCATAATTATTTCTTCTTGTTCTATTTCCTTTGAACATTAAAGTGAAAAATTCTATAAAGTATGCTGCTTTCTTTTTTTTTAATTTTTGAAGGGCTGGTTCAAGGTCTCATGTACACTAGGCAAGTGTTCCACCACTGAGCTACATCCCCAGCTCAAGCATGGTGCTTTCATTCAGGTTAAAATCCTGCAGGTGCCCAAATCTGGATGTGGTCTTCTGCACTAGGAATCACAATTATTAAGCAGCTAGTCACCTCAGGGAATTTTACTTGCATAATCTTTACGCTTTTCAAATCTAACACTGAAAAATAAAGCTATTCCTTCCCTTCTCAAGAGCCACCTAACCCCCTTTCTACTTCTACTACCAAAACCCCAATGCCCAATGATCTGGGCTCCTTTTTAAAAACAAAGCAGCAAACAAAAAAAGTCCTTGCATTGCAGTGTGAATTCTGAGGTACTTCTAACAACTGGCTTTTAAGCCAAGCATGGTAATGCATGCCTATAACCCTAGAACTCTGGGAGGCTGAAAAAGGAGAATCCCAAGTTCAAGCATAGTACAGGCAACTTAGCAAGACTGTCTCAAAATTTAAAAAAAGGGTTGGGGTGTAGTTCAGTGCAAAGGCTTTGGGTTTAATTCTCAGTTGTGTGTGTGTGTGCGTGCGCGCGTGCTAGGGATATGCTTTCACTCTGTGGAGCCCATCGTATTACAGATTTACATTTTCGGGGGGATCAATTCATCTTATGATTTTAAAGGGGTAAGTGTACACTGATAACTACCAAACCATGGTGAATTCAACCGAGTCATAAAATTGTTCA
Organism: Fukomys damarensis; assembly: GCF_012274545.1. NCBI lineage: Eukaryota > Metazoa > Chordata > Mammalia > Rodentia > Bathyergidae > Fukomys > Fukomys damarensis. The sequence goes on along the minus strand of NW_022900916.1, from coordinate 37,341,312 downwards.
GAATAAAGCAAACTATAAAATCTCTGTAGTTTTTTTTGGGGGGAGGGGTTATGCCTTTTATGTACCTATAAAAACCAGTAGCCAAATAAGTTAAGATTTGCATATTTCCTTTGGTTTATAATGATAGGGGGAAAATTAATAGATGATCTTTTACCAGCGCCTAAAAAGTCAATAATAATGGATTTGAGTTTTTTACTTTTCTTCTTGCTTATAGTCTGTGAACATTAAAAAACTGAAAGTCTCCAAAAAGAGGAAGAAAGGCCGGGCATGGTGCCGCATGCCTGTAATTCCAGCACTCGGGAGGCTGAGGCAGGAGGATCATTTTGAGTCCCACACCAGCCTGGGCTACATAGTGAGTTCCAGGGCAGTCTCAACTATATAGTGAGACCCTGTCTCAAAACCAACCCCCAGAAAAGAGGAAGAGTACTCAAAAACTTCTGGCCAGGAATAGTGGCACACGTCTGTAATCCTAGTACTTGGGAAGCCGAGGCAGCAGGATTGCCAAGAGTTTGAGGCCAGCCTTGGCTACACAGTGAGTTTGAGGCCAGCCTGAACTACAAATCTGGTCTCAAAAACAAAAAAATTTCTGCACCTTGTTAGTGGAGAATCCCAACTGGACACAAGTAAACAGCTGCTGTGTTTGAAAACAAAAAGCTTGGTAAGCAGGCCTTTAAAAATGGCAGACATTCTCCTTGAGGAAATGCCAATGAGGCCCACCAGGAATACCCTCAGAAAGACAGGCAGGCAGGCTTCAAAATGTTAACGTTTTCTAAAATAATGACTTTGAACTCAGCTTCAATGGCCAAAGCCCATTTCTCTTGCTGACCTGAGGGCACACAAGGGGTGAGCTGGAGTAGCCCACTCCAAAGACCTCCTGTGGTGCAAGTCCCACTGGTTTGCCAGGCCATATTTAGTTCAGTGAATGCTAACAAGCTGCAAATAGAATAATACACAACACTGCCTATCTGCTAAATAAATGCAAGAATGCACACAATTATTTAACTGAGAGTGTCTTATGTGTGGATAAAATACAAAGCCTTCAATGTAGGTAAAAGCCAAAACAGATGGAAATGTATCCCTACATATAACTCTTCAAAAGCTAGAGCAATAATGGGAATTAAGGGTTAGTAAAACACTCAGTGGGCGTGGTGGCAATCCCTGCACTCTGGAAGGCTGACGCAGGAAGGCTGAAAGTTCAAACCCACCCTGCACAATTTAAATTAGTGAGCCCTTGTCTCAAAAATAAAAAAGGGTTGGTAAGGCAGTTTAGTGTGAAGACCTTGCGTTCAACCCCCAGTATTGGGCAGCAGGGTGGAGGTAGGGGGGTGGGAGTGATGGCGATCAAATACTTAAAGAATTTTGCAACACATGACATTTAATGTCAGTGGCAGAATTTTGGCTTTCAAATATTTTAAATAGCTTAGAAAGAGGTCATTGTTATATGTAGGAACGGGTAATGTCAAAGATGCAAGATACAAAAACATGGGGAATAGTAAATATATTTTGCAAGTACTAATCACTAACGTAAGGTGTGTAGTTATAATAATAAGGACTATTTCAAAGCATTCCAAACTTACTTATAAAATCATTTTCCTTTTGTTGCCTAATTATCATCCCTCTCCCAATATATTTAAACTGTAGAGATCTATAGAAGAAAATAAATACTCCCACACAGATCAGAATGAAGAAAACCCCCTGCTCTTCAACATACACTGCTCACTGGCTTGTCATCTCAACGCACTTCTCACCTTTTTGAGATTATGTGTTAGAGGTCATTCGAGGTCAAGCCAGCTATGACCTTGCTTACTTTCAGAGACTGTAAGCTAAAACATGGCAATAGGATTTATTATTAACTTTCCTGAAATGCGGGCAGTTAATGTATAATTAGCTAGGTTTTGTTTTTTTGAGACAGGGTCTTACTATGTAGCCCAGACTGCCCTCAGACTCACACTGATCCTCCTGCCTCAGCCTCCTGAATACTGATTACAGACGTGTACCACCACGTCCAGCTCTAGCTGGGTATTCTTACAGTTATACAAAAACTCATTATTAAATATTTTAATTACTAGGGCTATAATATTTTTAACTAGGCTGTAATTTAGTTGTCACTGTCAGGAAAAAATAACAGGAGTTAACACCATGAAATCACAAGCTTCCACACAGAGAAAAGTTTACTTACACATTATAATCACAAGCAAAGGAAGAGAAAACCAGTCAAAGATACTTGTCCATATAATTGAGAATAGAACCTGAGCCCTAAAACTGTAACAGTAAAGGAAGCAGAACGTAGCTGTGGCTGCCTTTCAAAGTCACACACTGGCTGGAACATGCTCCACAACCTATAAAGCCTGGCCTGCTCTATAGTTCTAAAGCTGACCACAGTATTGCATTTTTTTTTCTTTTTTTTTTAAAGACAGGGTCTCAACTATGTAGTTCAGGCTGGTCTCAAACTTGCAGCAATTTCTACCTCAGCGTCCCAACTGGAATTACAGGCATGTGCCACTGTGCATGGCAAATGCAGTATTTCTAACGAATTCCCAGCAAGTTGTTCAACCCAAGACAACTCCATTTTTCTGTGGTAAAAACTAATTAAAATTCCTAAGCCATATATTACTACCTCTGAAAACATCTAAGCTGATAAAGGAGTTGCTTACGGCACTAGTCAAATAGTATGAAAGCCAGCAAATCTAAAACACTGCACGTTTTTTTTAGGTGGATTGGAAAAGAACTGCTCTACTTGGCCTGTATCTACACGACTCAAGCTGACATTCAGCTTCTCCAAAGGTACGAAGATGTCTGACTCCAACATGGATGGATCAATACCGAGTTCTTGAGCATGTTCAAACAGTAGTTGGCCAGCCTGTGAGCCATGAACAAACATACATAGACTTCTTGTCAGTGTAACTATATTCAAATGTTCATAAATAGCACATATTAATTCACCATAAAACACTGTTTTAAGATACAATTACCTTCAAATTTGAATTATTTGGGAAGATTCCCAGCCTAATTGGCTGAAGAGGGATAGGAGAATTATTAAATAAATGTTTAAATACTCCTAAATCCCCAGTAAAAATAACTTGTTTCTCTTATCTAATCTCTAAATTCTGTTCACATTCCTTCTATCAGTAGTCAACTTCGTTTGTCCGTTACTAGTGCCCCAGGTGACTAGATGAAGTAACATCCAAAATGTTTTTCTCCTCAGCATTGTAACAGTAGGAGTATCCAATCTACTGGGAAGAACTGCAAACTGCCCAATTTTATACGAAAATACTTTTCCATGTTATTTACCTACAATGTAGTAATTCACCAGTCAGTTGAGGATGAACATTAATGAAAGCTGAGCGAGAAACACATGTGCAGGGCTCAAGCATTTGGAGATTAAAACCATTGCAGTGCAGGAATGCGGGCTGCTAAGCCAGCTACAGATGAAATGTATTTTGGAGAAAATGAAAACTAGAAAACAAAAGAGGAGCTTAAAAGCTAAAGCTACCCATAGCTTAATGAAGTCTTTAAAATTTACACTTGTTCCTGAAACTGAAATCCAGATCCCCTTGGCTGCATTTTTAGTTTTCCAATGCTTTTTTCACTGCTGTGCGGAAGAGCAGGGAGGGAGGTAAGAAAAGATGATACCATGCAAAAATCCAAAAATGAATCAATTTTTGTCTTTTTAAAATTTTTGTACCAGGGATCAAACTCAGGACCTTGCGCTTATGAGGCAGATGCTGGCACACAACTGAGCTAAATCCCCAACCCCTTATTTTTTATTTTCTGGTACTGGGGATTGAACTCAGGACCTTGCACTTGCCAGGCAGGTGTGGTGCCACTGAGCTAAATCCCAGGCTCTGCTACTTTCTTTTAATGGCAAAAAGTAACATAGGTAACTTCATGCTTGGTAAGTCCATATTGATGACAAGCATCTTTACAACATTAACCATATTACAAAATATAATTAGTTCTCCTGCAAGGTTAAAGAATATCAAATTTAAAGTTACTGGGTGATTAAGCAATTACATAATTTTGAACTCCTGAATGAACAAACATCATGCACTTGGCAAAGAGAACACTGGACGAGAACAGAAGCAAAGTACTTGATTTTTCCATCAGAAATCAATATTCTTGGGAAGGAAATGAATAGAGAACTAAATTTACTGCTAACATGGGCACTGTTTATTATTAGGTTATGATCAATGTAAGTGTGAAATTTCAACTGAGAACTGTTGTTCTACTATACATTCTTATGCCCACTGTACAGTACATGCTGCAGGCAAAGTGAGCTGCAGGAAATTTCATAACCAAGTCTCTGCTCCTCACCAGATTACACAGAAGAGGTAGGTGTTGAAACAAGTTCCAGGTGCCCAGATATCTTTGGCTTTTCAGTTTAATGTTTATGTTAACATGCCAAGTTTTTCTATTAGCTTTTAGTATGAAGTTAGATTGAATTTTTTTTTTTGTCCTCTGAACTAAGACTCTCTTAAGCATCACTGCAGGAAACAGAGTGACTGAGAATTCACCTTCAATGTCAGAGGCTTTAACAGTGTAATAAAAATTTAGTTCAGATCTCAAGATCAGATAAGTTTAAAGAATAAACTTCAAGGTCATATGAACCAACTTTTCTACCATTACTTTTATATAGTGTGTTTACCTGCTTATTCTAAAACGTCCCATGAAAGAAATATTGACACTTTCACACTTTCTTTGAGAAATAGTTTTTGTTTTGTTTGGCTTTTTTTTTTTTTTTTGTGGTTTTTTGAGACAGGGTCTCACTATGTAGTTGAGACTAACCTGGAATTCACTATGTAAGCCAGCCCAGGCTGGTCTCAAACTCACAGCGATCCTGCCTCAGCCTGAGAAATAGTTTTTGAATACAAAGTCAGATCAATTCTCCTCCCATGCTCAGCATACTTCTGACTACATGCTGGAAATCCTTTTGGTTTTCTGTACTTACCTGTAGTGTTAGTATATGTACACTCTTGTTATGGAACACTCTGAATAACTCATACATATGCAATGTGGAAGTCTCCTTTCAGTTCACTGACCAATGTAGTTTAACTCTTATTGCTTAAGTGCTGTGCAAGCAAATATGAGAATATAATTATAAATATGATGAAACCATGGTAATACAGCTAGCTGATGACAGGAATGTAAAAAGGGTACAATTTTTTTTGTTTTTTTTTTGGTACCAGGGACCAAATTTGGGACCTTGAGCTTGTGAGGCAAGCAGGGGCACCACTAAGCTATATCACAGTCCTAAAAGGGTAGATTCTGAGCCAGGCATGGTGGTGTACACCTGTCATCCCAGCACTAAGGAGCAAAGGCAGGAGGACTGCCATGAGTGCAAGGTCAGTCTGCGCTACATAGTGAGCTTGAGGCCAGCCTAAACTAGAGACCGAGACCTTGTCCCTCCCCCTCCCCCAAACCCCAAAGATTTAAAGACATTTACCAATGGATTATTCATAACAGCCCAAATGTGCAAACAACTCAAATATCTATGTTATAATAAACACAGAAACAAAATGTGGTAATAATGAAATATTATTTAGCCATAAAAAGGAAATATGAATACATGTTATAATCAGATGAAGAACCTTGAAAACTTATGAAACACACAAAGCCACTCACAGAAGACCACATCTTATATAACTGCATTGATAACTAATGTCTAGAACAGACAAATCTACACAAACAAAACAGAAGGGTGTAGCTGGTAGGGGGTGTGCTGGAGGAGGACAGCTAGAGTATGAATTTCTTTGTGAGGCAATGAAAATGTTCTAAAATTGACTACAGTGATGGTTGCACATTACTGTGAATATACTAGAAACTACTGAATCACTTTAAATGAATGAGTGCATCATAATTCAATGAAGCTGACATTTAAAAATTTTGTTCTAAGGGGCCACCTGCCTCAAAAGCGCAAGGTCCTGAACTCAATCCCCAGTATAAAAAAAATTTTTTTTTTTGTTCTAAGGTAAGAGGTACTTTAGAATTAGCAAAACTGTCTTAGGAAGCCTTTCTGGTCAATGGTAAAAGATTTAGTGAAACCAAGTCTAATTTACTTCATTGTAATTGGAACCAGCTTGTAGTATTTTGATAAGTACTTTTCTAAAATGTGAATGTAGTTTAAGAAAACACTTCATTACATCAGATATTCCAGGCTGCCTGCCATGAGACTTTTTTAAACCATAAAAAAAGAAAAAGATTTTAAAAGGAATCCATTTAATCAACTTCAGAGTATATGTTCTCTTCTGCTGTCTCATCTCCTTATGACAATGTCTCCCTAAAACTTTCATTACTAAACACTACTGAGCATAGTTACTGCATTGACTTAAATCAACAGTTGAATTCTCATTGTACATTTGGTACTGTTTCAGGCCTGTGGGTGTGTGTGTGTAGACAAGAACAACTGAAGTCCCTACTTTCATGGCACTTATTATTCAAAAGGACAAGATAAACAATAAATAACAAATTTTTAAGAAATTTTATTTAAAAGAAGGTGCTGTGCAATGAAATTCTCTGAGGAGGTGATGCTTGAAGTGAGAAAAGAAGGATCCTAGTCATATGAAGACCAGGGGAGGTAATTCTAGGGAGAGGAAATAATTTTTAAATGACGGTGGGGGGAGATTAACTGCTCTGCTGGTGACCAACCTCCCTCTGTGATTTTCACTCACCAACCTGGTACAAGGATGCCTGGCAAAGGTGACTCTCAAGGCTGTGGGTGGGCTCAGAGGCCTTTCTACCTTAGACTGTTAAAAGGTCTCACAACACTTCAACTAAAGGAAGTTGTAAGTGATCTTTCCTTCCTCTTCCTGTGCCCTTCAGCTACTATTACAGGTGCCACTCATTCCTGCAACTCACACTGCTGAGAAGTACTGTGCTAGGAGTCCAAGAACTTAAGACAGATAAGACATGCACCTGACAAGCCCTTCAGGTAGGAAACAAATCTAGAAGGACAAAAATGTAGGGGTAAACAACAAATACAGGTACAAAAGTAAAGTAAAAGTGAACCATAAGAAAGAGCTATGAAGTAAAGGTACCCAGAGATCACTGCCAGCAGCAGAATCGGAGGAAGTCTCATGGGGTGGGGAACCACAGCACAGGATGCCTGTGAAGCTGAGGACTTGGACATGGGAGGTAAAAAAAAGTTCATTTGTTGCACCTCAAACTTTAAATTTAATTTAGAAAATTCTCAGCTCCCTAAACAAAGTTCAAGGAGAGAAGGCCTAATACTCCTTCTCTCTCTGCGATGTTCAGTATAGAATTTTGTGGAGCTGGGACATTCATTTGTTGATTCACTGTTAAGAGCTGAGTTGCAATTTCAGCCCTGAAAAAGGCTGTCACTCTGCTTCATAAGGAGCATCTGACCTTTGAAACAGATGATCTCTGGAACCACTTTTTACATCATTAACCTCATTTAAGAAAGACATTCCTAGGGCTGGGGATTTAGTGGTTCGGTGGCCTGCCTTGCAAGTGCAAGGACCTGAGTTCAATCCCTGGTAAAAAAAAAAAAAAAAAAGAAAAAAGAAAAAAGACATTCCTAAGTTTTCCAAAATTAAGTGATATACATATAAACACATATACAATGTGCTTCTGAATATACACATAAGTAAATGTTTATATATGTGTTATCTGTATACACTAAACCTTAAGCTCAGGATCTCATAGAATTATTTTCAATTTGCACTGTTAAACTGAAGTTTGTACATTAGGAAAAAAATTTTTTTCACTGATCAAACTTTCCCATCCATCTCTCAAAATCCCTTCCCATTCCCAATAAAACATCTTAAGTCAGAAAAGTAAAGCCAAACAACATTATTTTAGGCAGTGTCTCAACATCTTCAAAAAATAACCCATGGCCAAACTCACCATAGAGAGCTGTCCAAGTTTGATTAATTACATCTAGACACACAGTTCCTGACCTGAAACAGATGGAAAGAATGGCATTTTTAAAAATTTACAAAGTTAGTTGCATGTATCTGGCAACTAATTTTTACTTGAAACGCTTTTCATAAATCCTTTAAAAATAAAACCCAATTGGGAGAAAATATGATGAGAATATTTACAAGGCCTTAAGTGTGCCCATACAGACTGAAAAGGAAAATGGTAACCAGGTGATTAGAATTAATACTGGAAACAAAGGGCAGAGATCTGTGTGGCTAAGTATGTACATACCCTGACTCTTGGGAAACAAGCAAACTCAAACTGAAGGTCAATTATAAAATAATCAGTTGATAAAAAAAATCAACTTTATAAAGAGCAGCCCAAAGAACTGTCCCACATAACAGTTGGGTAAGGAAGCATGACAAGTGATGGCAATGTGATCATGGGCTAAATCCTTTTCTTTTCTTTTCTTTTTTTTAAAGGTGTTAAAAAGTTTATTACTGGGCTGGGGATTTAGCTCAGTGGTTCTGCTACCTACCTTGCAAGCGCAAGGACCTGAGTTTGATTCCCAGTACCAAAAAAAAAAAAAGGTATATTACTGCTGGGTATGGTGGTGCACACCTGTAATCCCTGCACTTAGGAGGATCACTCCGAGTTTGAGGCCAGCCTGAGCTACATAGTGAGTTCAAAACCAGTCTGAACTACATAGAGACCCTGTCTCAAAAAAAAAAAAAGATTAATTATTGCAGTATGGAAGTAGATTAAGTAAAAAAATTATCACAGCATTACATTGCTAAATCTGACATCTATACTTTGCTTACATGAGAATACCCTTTCTTGTCAGGATGAATGATCCCTGAAAAATTAAAGGATAAAAAGGCAAGATGTATACATACAACCTACTCATGCAAGGTCCACAGAATCCTCATATGCAAATTGTGTGACCAATAGCAAAACTGAATGCTGTACAAAGTAAAAACTACAGTCCAAATGATTATGTACTCTAAATAGCACTGGGAGGACAAAATAGGCTACACCAGAATCATTTTAAAATATCACTCACAGCTGGGTATGGTGGCGCACACCTATAATTCCAGCACTTGGGAGGCTGAGGAAAGAGGACTGCTGTGAGTTTGAGGCCAGCCTGGGCTACATAATACATAGTAAGTTTAAGGCCAGGCTGACCTACATAGAGAGAACCTGCCTGCTCATCATTAATAAAATACTAGAAGGAAAGGGGATAACTGAGTCATTGACTGAAATGAAACTAATCATTCATATTTGCCTTTCCTTGAACAAATAAATACTTTAAGGGCTCAAAATAGTAAATTTGTAAACTGAAAACAGATCACTGACTTGTGCCTGCCTATACAATAAGAACTGAGGTATGGAACATTAAAAATGTGGTTGAATAGTGAGGGAAATGAAGGGTCCAGTCATGACAATGGAAAAAACTAAGCAGCACAATAACTGGAGCACAGGCATCTGGAATACCACATCCTCAGGACTCGATGGTTCAAATGAGCACTCATATAGTCCTGCCTCCCATCAAACCCAAAATGACAGCTGAGGGTTCTCTTATAATGGAGAGAGAGAGAGAGAGAGAGAGAGAGTGATGCACTCTGACCAAGAGCAGTTGCTGCTAACATGTAAACATTTTTAAACAGTTACTTACGCTTCATCAATGTTGGGATGGAAAATTTTATTCATGAATCCTGTAAAAAGAGATGTTAATTAGCAGCAAAAAGATCCAGAGAACAAAAGAGTCTTAATGTATGTCAGGTCCTGGAAATAACTTCAGTATTGGGAAAAGATGATGATAATGCTCATCAATCATTATTTACAACTTCAGACCTTTGGCTAGTGGTAATACTCTACATTCTCCTGACAATGTCAGTGAACTAAAATACATAAGAATTCTATTACGAGCAAACCTTGGGAGCAAAGCAGCTTTTTAAACAAACAAATCTTACAAAGCAATTATTTCCTGAGCCAGAGGTACTCGCCCAAGGAGAATTTATAATACTAAATGTTTTATAACTAATATCGAGGTAAAAGTTAAGAAACTTCACTGTGAGTCTCCCTCCCAACAGTTTTATTGCTCAAGCTCCAAATTTGAGGCTCTGCACTTGAACTTCTCCTTCTGAAGCTCATTCACTAGCATCATTTGGCTGCACCGTGTGTGGAACATGAATGAGGCTGCTGAAATGCTAGAGGAACACCACTTCCAAACCACAAAGGATTTCAAAAGAACAGTGACCAAAATATTTTGTTTACTGTTAGTCTACTAATTCAAGGAAACCCAATTTTGATTAAAATCTAGGCAATGAAGAAATAAGACAAAGAGTTTTAAAAAATCTGAGATGGCTATATATGTAATGGATAGAGGTTTCTTTAAAAATGTATTCCCTGGGCTCAGTGGTTCTGCCCCCTGCCTCAAAAGCACAAGGTCCTGAGTTTGATTCCCAGTACAAAAAAAAAAAGTATTCCTAGAAAAACAAACACTGACTTAACATTCTAAGGAGAGTAAATAGGGGAGGGCAGGAGTATGGGGGAAAAAATAAGAACCAACATCTGACATGTAAAGGCAGAACACCCCAATAATGAATGTAACTGTACTATATACTTTAAAAGTACTAATAAACCCAATAAAAAAGAAAAGAAAGTGAGCATCTGAAATAAACAGACATTTCTCTGAAGCAGAAATGGCAAATAAGTATATGGAAAAATGTTCTACATCACTGGTCATCTGAGAAATGCAAATTAAAATAATGCTGAGATTCCATCTCACTACAGAAAGAATAAATGTTGTAAAGAAATAAACCAGTAACAACTGCTGGAGGAGCTGTGGGGGAAAAGGAACCCTTCTCCACTGTTGGTGGGAGTGTAGACTGGTGCAACCACTGTGGAAATCAGTGTGGACTTTTCTCAGAAGTTCCTTTTGACCCAGTTATTCTTGGTATCTTTCCAAAAGAATTAAAAGCATCATACCACAGTGATATATGCACATCTATGTTCATAGCAACACAGTTTGTAAAAGCTAATGGATAAAGAAGCTGTGTTTTTTAATACAATGGAGTACTACTCTACCATAAAGGACAAGCTTCCAACATTTATAGCTAAATGGATGGACCTTGAGATCACACTCTTAAGTGAAATAAATCAGACACACATGTTTAAATACCACACTGCTTCTCTGATGTAAAAAACTGAAAGTGGAAATAAGGAGTAAAATGTATAATGGATATTGGAAAATGCAAAGAAAATGTTCAACAAGGAAAGAGGGCGAAAAGAAGGGGACAAGAAAAAGAAATAGGAAAACATGGAAATAAAGTTTTTGTACATAGGGAAGGGAGGGTTCATGGGGGGATGAGAAAAAAAGGTGGGATGTCTCATGTATAGATGCAAATTCCCTACAATGATTAGGTATGCCTAAAATGTACACTATGTATACCTAAAATGTAAATAAGTATTTTTCTATAAAAAAGAAAACAATTCTAAGGAGAAATCAACTTATTTTCTAATAAAACCAGTGATTTAATCACTATGTATATATGCAAGAGACAATATTCTAAAGCCAAGATCCATCATCAAAGCTGTCATTCTGTCATCTTTATCACTTTACTTTCTCATTTAAGAGGTCTTTATCCCATTCCACACTTGGAATAAATTCTAGTTTCTTTCTAAAACAGTTCTCACCACCACCACCTTCCAGCCCCAGGCCCCCCTCACCTGATCCTCACAGGTTCTTTCCTTTCAAACATACAAGTCAGCATCTACTAGGCAGTCAACAAGCTTGTTTGGTGTACAAAAGTAAGACAGCACAATATTCTGGAAGATACCACTGTATCAACAGAACAAGAGATAGAAAGAACTGCAACATGTAAGGAGTACCAACACAGCTGGGAGAATGCAAAAGGGCAGGGGCAGCACACACACAAAGATAGGAAGAGACCAGAAAGACGCAGAGGCGGCCTCACACCAGAGGATGAACCTCAGTTGAGTTGCTACAGAGATCGTCTCTAAAATCTTAAAAGACACTTCCCTCAAGTCAGAAAACGGGACAAGAACACAAAACTTCTGGCATTCCAGTCTTTGCTCTGGCAACTAATCCTGCTTCTAATTTCTGTTTTTAAATTCTCTGTGTTGAAACAGCTTCAAATTTCATTTATTAATATCAAGACAACCCTGTGACTCTTTGGTATTAGTGGCAGAAGTGAGCTGGCCAAGTGATGTCGCTGTCTGGAGAGCATCATAGTAAGACATGCTGCTGTGCTGCAGCGGTGGCTATACCACCTACCATCTTCAGAAGTCAACCTGCAGCAGATGTGGCTACCCTGCCAAGCACAGAAAGCCTAAGTGGAGTGCCACAGTTAAAAGACCACCAGGACTAGTCAAACAAGGCACCTAAAAATTGTATACTGCAGATTCAGGCATGGGTTAAATGAAGGAACAACACCTAAACCCAAGACAGCAGCTACTGCAGAACCCAGTCCAACTTCACAACTTCAACAATTAGTCTCAAAGGCTCTCGTTTTAAAAGATAAGAATGAGGAGCAATTCACTTTTGAATTCTCCCTACTCGCCCACTGTAGCGGTTATCTCTCTCTTCTTCCCTCCCCATCTTCAAATAAACTGTCTTCTATTTAAAAAAGAAGAGATAAAAGTGAATGAATGAATTAGAAGAGAGAGACAGACAACTCTGAATGTTTAAATTAGTCTGATGCAAAAACAGCCTTGTGACGCCAGGCATGGCGGCACACACCTGTAATCCCAATACCTGGGAGGCTGAGGCAGGAGGATGACTGTTGAGGCCAGCCTGGATTACATAGCAAGACCTTGTCTCAAAAAACAAAAACAGCCTTGTGTCAAATATTAATTTTTCACTAAGGAAATAAAACATGCATCAAAGTCTAGACTTCAGAGTATGAGGTTTATGAAGAGACTATAATAATCTCATGGAAATATTCAAATTTTAATATTAAAGGAAGAAAAATCAGGGAAAAAATTCTTCTGTATGACCCTAGAAAAGTACTCACAGATGTCCAAGATGAGAATATTTGTAGCAACACTTGTTTATAAAAGCAAGGAGCCAAAAATCCAGTCCTAACAGGATCAGAACACTAAAGAACTGTAAAAATGACCCCCTATTGGGAATCTATACTGAAATGAACTTGAACAATATGAATCAACTTGGAGAGATCCAAAGTTATTTTTAAAAAGATGTTTTTAAAAAAGCTCTAAACTAACAGAATGATACATTTACACCATCATACCATTTAAAAAGCAGTAATACTGGCCAGGCATGGTGGCACATGCCTGTAATCCCAGCACTTGGGAGGCTGAGGCAGGAGGATTGCTGAGAGTTCGAGCCCCGCCTGGGCTACATAGTGAGTTTCAGGTCATTCTCAATTACATAGTGAGACTCCTGTCTCAAAACAAAAAACAAAAAACAAAACAAAACAGTAATACTTCCTCCCCACTCTTTAAGTATGGGAAAACTGTACTAGACATATATCAAAGTTGCAAAATATTTTAGGTAGAATCTAGGACCACAGTCATGGTGGAAACAGGGAACAGAACAGGTCAAAGGTGATTAAAAGTGATTTATCTAACACTATATTCCTCTGAAAAAGAGACGAAGTACTTGTACATTATTTGCTCTGTTTTTAATACAAATGTGCACATAAATAAGAAAATGGAAGCAAATATGTACAAAAGTTAACAGTGCAGAATTCTCGAGGATACAACTTCTCCATTGTACTTGCCAAATCTCATCTTTACCACCACCTCTGCACTAGGATCATGGCAATGTGAAAAGGCCAGAAAATATCCCATTATTTCCATCTCTCTTCTAACCCTGCTAAAATTCTGTTTTCTGTCATTTTATTTTATATTTTGTTTATTTAGAGACAGGTTGGCCTTGAACTGACTGTGTAGCCTAGGCTGGCCTCAAAAAGTGGCAATCCTGCCTCAGCTTCTCAAGTGCTGGGATTACAGGCAATGCACTACCATGCCTGGCTGCAATGTATAATTTTAGTAGTTTAAAAAAACAACTTTCAAATTAAAAGTTATAAGCAGTATGAAGCATCGAAAGTAGACTTAGTTATACAATGGGTTAACTAGTGCTAAACCCTTTTAAGAAAAGTAACAGTAAAACCATTTTGTGATCTCCTATCTTAATCTTTCATTTAAATAATACAAATTACAAAAACAATTCAGAAGACTTTCAGGTTTTTAAGGATCAACATCAGTTACATACAGGAATATAATGCTATCTCAACTCCAAGAAAATGTTCCTTTCCTCCTTCTTTTCTCAGGGCTGGGAACAGAACCCAAGGCCTCATGCATGCCAGGAAAGTACTCTAGCACTCAGCTACATCCTCAGCCCAGGAAACTTTCTGATGAGTAGGCAACAGTGGTGAGCCCCTATCTAGTTTAGTTCAATAAAATGGTTCTACTATGTGAGAAGTGTTTTGCTTGTAGCTAATATTAAGAATACAAAATGAATTTTTGGTACTTAAAACCCTGCCTCCACTAGAGCTCTCAAAACACCTAGTGAAGCAACATCGATGGCAAATGTCCCTTGTACTGGCTATTGTGAGAAGATATGTACTCCGAAGGAGGAGAGGCATCAGTGCATCTGGGAAGCACAAGCAGCCACTCTGCTTGACACCTATGAAGAACAAAAAGACACTAGGGAAGCTGGAGAGAAGTTAGTGAGAAGGGAAGAAGAGGGTCAGAAGTAGGAAGCAGCAGGGGCTCTTTTAAGGAGACAGAGAGCCACTGAAATTAGTCTCCATCACAGGACAGTATTTATACCCTCAAGATTTTTGTCCTTAACAAATGGCTTGTCTCAAAAATGAAAAGAAGGAGGCTATTGTGGCCTTCTTCACAATAGTCCACCCTGTGTTCTCCAGGGTGTACTTTTTTGGGGGACAGGGTCTTGGTATATAGTTCAGCCTGGACTTGGACTCGTAGTGATCCTCCTGCCTCAGCCTCCCAAGGGCTGGGATTACAAGTGTGCACCACCACACCCAGCTTCTAAAGTGTACTTTTAACTTGCTTTTTCCTTTTTTACTTGGCCCACGCTTGCTCTGAATTGCGAGTTTCTTCCTCAATGTTCACTTTTACTTTTTCAAATAAACAAAAAAGGTGGCTAGTTGAAGGACAGCTCAATCAGCTCACAGTACCACAGTGGTGGGGAAAAAATGGGGAGTGACACAATTCAGACAGATGGACTAGGAATCCTATAGGGAAGTTAAGCTTCAACAATTTGATGTCACAGAGTACCTTTTAAATAAAGCTGTAAGTCAAGGAAACAGCTATGGGGGATGTGGATGTAGCTCAGTGGTGCCATGCCCACCTTGCAAGCATAAGGTCCTAAGTTTGATCCTTGGAAGAAAGAAAAGGAGAGACAGAGATGGGGGGTGGGGGCTGGGGAAAACGGCTGTGGTGAAGAGCTGTAATGATCAAAATTCTGAAAGATTAAGGTGCCTCTCTCATTGACTGTGGCTTTAAGTGTATGTTGGGATCAATAAAGCTTCTACACTGTTTTCAATCAAATCTAGATTTGGCCCAGTTGAACCCAGGACTATATAATGGAGAGGGCTAAAAAGAACTTAATGCACATATGCTTTAGTAATAAATGGGTTGGCACCCAGTCCCTAGTGTCCTGCTAAGAATAAGACTCTCTGAGCTCTGGGACACTGGGCAGAGGCAGACCGCAAAATACTAAACAGGACAACTCATCAACTGCAGGCCCTAGGCTAATCATTTAATCTAAATTCACTTCTGTGCTTGTTTCTTTACCTATGGTGTGTGTGTGTGTGTGTGTGTGTGTAAAGCTGCATTATGTGATCTTTAAAATCTAACAGTCCTAATCACTGCCAGTGCCAAATATCTAGGATTTAATAACAATGGCCAAAGCTCTGAGAACAGAGGACTCAAAGTGAAAGTTCAATGCTGTAGTCACTAAAGGAAATTAATAGTGTAAGGCAGCATTTTTAGTTACAGAACTATTCTGCAGAATATAAAACTACCAACAGGGTAAAATACCATGAAGAGTCAGACAAAAAACTCACTAACTATGCAAAGTAGGCAGAATCTGAGTGGTGTGTCTATTTATTGAGGCAGGATCTTGTCATGTAGTCCAGGCTGGCCTCGAAATCAGGGCAATCCCGTCTCAGCCTCCCAAGTGCTGGGATTACAGGCATATGGTACCACACTAGCAGAATCTGAGTTAATAATCTTGCCTTTGGGAAACAGGCACTGCCAGACCAACACTATCAGAAAACACTTTCCAGATTTAAGTGACTTTTTTAAAAAATTAATTTTATAGGGCTGGGGATTTAGCTCAGTGGTTCTGCTGCTTGCCTCACAAGCACAACAACTGGAGTTCAATCCCTGGTACCAAAAATTTTTTAAAAAATTAATTTTATTGGTACATCTTAGGTATACAATTTAATGACATTCATCATTGGAAATTTGTACCTTTATGTAATCTATTTTGGTTCTTATTTTTCCCCCATTTCCCTGCCCTCCCTTCAACCCCTCTAACCTCCCTATTTACAAAGACTTCGTTTCCATTTTTCATTTTCTCACATTAATTCCATTTCCTTCTTTCCTTTCCCCTACCCCTCTCATTTCCCCTTCCCCCTTTCTTCCTATTTTACATTATCTATTATACCTTTTAGTCCTTATACTTTCAGTTTCTCACACTAGAGAAACTATTCAATATTTTCACCTGTCCTATTTATTTTGTGATCTTTTTTTATATCAAACATTTAAAATTTTCATTAGTTCACATTTGCAGTGCATAATTGATTACATTCATGGTGGTTACCAGACTTTTAAAATTGTTTTTAAAAATCAAAGCAAATCAATGGAAAGGAGTGTATCTCCTTTCTATTTGTTCTTAGACAAGCAGTGGACAGTGTTTCTGGAAAAGCCATTTACATTCTGGACAACAATGCCAACAATGAAACTTCTGGATGAGGAGGGGAGGAGGCCGGGAAACAACAGGCTAGGAATTCAGAGGAGGAGCGTCCTCAGGACTGAGCATGATTGCCCTGGCAAGTCCACCTTCCTTTGGCAATGCTATCGCTGAGCTAATGAACATGTCTGCAACAAGAGGACTATCCCAACACTTGTTTCCATTCGATCAAGAGCTATTTTAAAGAGATTGTAAGAGAATATATTTTGAAATGGCTTTTATGGAAACGTAAGTGGAAGCAGAAAGTCTTTTTTCCTCCATCAAACAGTGCTAGGACTCAAACCGATGGCCTCTCTCAAGGGCCAGGCAAGCTCGCTACCAATGAGCATGCCCTCCAGCCCAGCAAGTCATTTTTAATCTACATGAATTAATTTTTTTTCACTCCCAGATATCTTCTAATGATGTAACCAGAAAAATCCAGAACTCTCAATCTTTTGGACAATTATATTCTGCCAATGCTTTAGCAACTCGGATGTGTGCATGTGTGGGGAATAGGAATAAATATCTAGTGAAAAAGCTCACTACCTCTGTCCTGTATCTTTTAGTAAAAGGCAATCAAGTGATTTATATTTCTGGAGGAATCTAAATCATGGTTAGCTGATACAGTTATTTATCTTTTAAAAACTGCTTGTTCTACTCTAATACTTAATTGCTCTACAATAACAAGTATCTCAACTCACAGGCTAACAGGAAGAAAAGGTACGTATTATTATGCTGAGTCATGCTGAAAACTGGTTTTTATATCAGTGTCCAATCTTAGAAAAGGGGTCTGTACAAAGTAGTGTGCACTTTTGAGTAACTTCTGATATTGGAGACAATATAAAAGAGGCAAAAGTTCATTATTACTTTCCATTTGTGTCTCCTTTGAGAGGACATTAATGATTAAATTTATGGGTAATGAAATATCCTCGGCCAATAACTTCTCCAGAAATTTCACCTAGAATCAGAAGTATTTTGAAATGAGAAGTTAGACAAATGACTTAAGAAAATGAGGCAAATCCATCTGAAGGCAAGTGGGTGAAAAATGTAAGAAGCAAAAATGGTACTGGTATTTCCCAGAGATAAAATGAGCCTGGACTGAGAGAACTGAGGCAGCTGTGGCTGATGCAATGTAATGATAAATTTACTAATTCCTGTGAGAAAACACTAAGGAAAAACATTAAGTCATCCTGATATTCTATCTTCAGGACACATGTCCATATATGTAGACTACCCACCAAACCAATTAAGTCTACATTTTTAAGAAGGATCAATTATTCAAAATGTATTTAGGGAATTAGCTCAGTGGCACCATGCCTGCCTTGGAAGCATGAGGTCCTGAGTTTGATCCCTGGTGCCGGATAAAATAAAAAAAGATTAAAAAAAAAAAAATATATATATATATAATATATAGGGGCTAATAATATATAGGGGCTAGGGGCTACAGCTCAGTGGCAGTGCATACACTTAGTAATAAGCACAAGGCCCTGGGCTCAATCCCCAGCACCAAAAAAACCTATTCTTCATATATACATATGATAGAATATTCTTTTTTTACAGTATCTCAGACTATAAATTTTTAAAGGATATAACTTGGATCTCAGTTCCTAGCGTAGCTGGAATGTTCCAAGTAAGCCAGGGATGGGGATGCCACCGGCCCCACTAGTGACAGCCATATGCCAACTGTGTGCATTAGTGCACACTCTGATAACTTTTCACCTTACCTGTGACAGCCAGGCCCAGACTGGAGTAGCCTGCAGCTGGGCAGAAGTCTCTTTAGAGAGCTGGACCCTTCCTACTCAGGAGAGATGGACCCGGGCTGTCACGTAAAGAACCAAGCAAGGAGCTCACCATCAATACCCTGTGTCATGGGAACTGCTGACTGATTCTGTGTGTGTTCAGGAGATCTAAACTCAACAAGGGGTCTTTTTTTTCTCTTTCTTTCTGATAATATGGAATTTGAGGAATAGGATGGATGGATAGGAAAAGTTTACTTATAACTAACAAAAGGTGTAGTGTTAGCCTTTAACTCCATAACGCCTTCCCAACTTAGTAGACTATCAAAACCTTCAGCCTACTTGTCTATATTTAGAAGTCTGTGCCTCTTTTTCATCTCCATAGTTTAACTTTCAATCTGGTCATTCATTTAACCACACTGTTGGAATCTGGCAGTATTTATATTCATGGCTAAAAGCAGGACAGAATAGAATACACTCAACTTGAAATCATAAGATCCAATTTTAAGTCTTTACCATCCTTAATAAGTGGTCACAGTTAAAAGATCAGGCGCCAGTTAGACTGCTAAGTCCCACAGTGTGAGCTTTCAGCAAGATGCTTAACCTCTTTGGCTTTCTGTTCTCTTATTCCTGAAGCTAGATTAAATACCATTTTCTACATGTCATATGACTTTCATGCAGATTAAATAAGTCAATATATGTAAAGCAGCTGGGGAATTTAGCTTAGTGGTTCGGTGGCCTGCCTCACAAGCACAAGGACCCGAGTTCAATCCCCCATACCAAAAAACAAACAAACAAACAAACAAACAAACAAAGAAAAAGAAGGAGGCAGAGAGGGAGGAGGAGCAGGAAGGAGGCAGAGAGGGAGGAGGAGCAGGAAGAGAAAATATAATTACTACAAGAGTTATTTAAAAGACCATTCTAGAGCTAGGGACAGTGGCACATGCTGTAACAGGGAGGGGAGGGGTGGCAGTGGCTAAGGCAGGAAGATTGCTAAATTTGTGGCTGGCCTAGACAACTCAGCAAGACCCCATCTCAAAAAGTAAATCCAGGCATGGTAGCACACCTGTAATCCCAGCACTCTGCAAGGCTGAAGCAGAAGGATATCAAGTTCAAGCCCATCCTGGGCAACTAAGTGAATTAACAAGACTCTTGGATGAATACAGCTTAGTACAAATGCTCCTTGGTTCAAACTCTCTAGTACCACATCAAAAACACATATAAACCCATAAATTAAAAAAAAAAAATATATATATATTAAAAAAAGGGCTAGAGGGTCATTGATTTAGCTCAATGGTGCTGTGCCTGCCTGGTAAGCACAGGATCCTGAGTTCGATCCCTGATTCTGCAAAAACTAAACAAAACAAAACAAATTAAAGAAAGAAAAAAAGAAAGGAAGGAAGGGAGGGTGGGTGGGCAGGCTAGAGTAGTAGCCCAGTGCTACAGTGCTTACAAGGCATTCGTGGGGTCCTGGGTTAATCCCCAGTACCAGGGGGTAGGAAGCCATTCGGACTGTATTTGGTATGGAGAAAAACAAAACAAAAGCTAGGACAGAAGCCAGTCTCTGCAAGTGCTTAGTAGTGATGTATCAGTCTCATTTTTTCCCATCCTCAAAATGAGGCAAATGATAAGATGATCTCTAAAGTTCCTTTTAACAATATGGGTATCACCAACAATAGGAACATAAATAAATCTTAACTATGTGAACAAGTTTTTCAAAGGGAACTATGTCATTACTTGTACTGTTTTAAAAAGAATTTCAGTTTAACTGAAAAGAAACCAAAAATACATGTTTTTATTCTGATACCAAATCCTAAAGGGAAAGAAATGGATTTAATGCCAAAAATATATCAGAATTACCAGCTTCCAAAAGTCGGTCACTTTAAAGCAGGAACCTAGGCAGTAAGACAGAATTTTTACAGAGCAAATAGAAAAATTACATAATGGTGAATTATCAAAAGTAGAATTCACACTGGCATAAGTCCACTTCAAAATTCTCCAGTAGTAAAAAGCACATGCAAAGACAAGGTCACGCTGAGAGACAGGGTAGTAGGGAAGTTAATGTATTACCTTTATTCTAATATAAGACAGAATGGGATGGATTTAGATAAAACAGGTCACTATCAGTAGGGTTTTTTTTTTTTTTTTTTTTTTTTTTTTTTTTTTTTAATCAGGAGGGCCAGTCTGAACACTTCCATCACAGAGAACTTCAGCATCCAAGTTTTGTCACCCCAACTCTTGTCATTTCTGGTGACATTACTGTAGGGACCACACTCCTGGCACCCTGGGCTTCTCAGTTCCTTATGCTTCTCAACGACCTTTCCTCTATCTCATTTCTCTTTGTATTTCCTACCTAGGACATACCTTGAACTTTATCACCCCTACAAACAGCTCCACCTCCCCATCACAAATTGAAACATCCCTTCTCCTACCAGTCTCCCATCCTTGCCAATGACTTCCCACCCCATGAACTATTCTTTTGCCTGTGAACTCTAATCCACTAATTCTATTTTCTTCCTACCAGTCCTCTTTCATTCTCTTCTTACTCAGGATTTAAGGACTATCACTATCACCAGTCTCAAGCAAATCATTTGCCTTCTCCCCTCCAAAATGACTACTCAGCTCTTATGGCTTGTGTCTAGATGTCCCCCACAAAGCCTCATGTGGTCACCATTATATATACTTCATCTCTAGCACTTTTTCAGAGGTGTCTGGGTCTAGAGTGCGTGATGCTGGGATTAAGGGTGTGTGACTACTAAATCAGCCCACTAACTGGTTTGGCACCACTGTAAACCAGGTAGCCTCGACAGAGTATAAAAGGGGAAGAAAGAAGCTGCTAAGGTCTCTTGCTTGCTTTGCTACCATCTGCCTGCCATGGACTGTTTTTCCTCTGCAGTGCCCATCTGCCATGCTAACCTGCCTTGGAGCCAGCTGATTATAGATTGAACCCTTTACAAACTGTGAGATAAATAAACCCTTCCTCCTTTTACCTTTGGGTGCCAAGTATTTTTGTCTCAGCAATAAGAGATACTGGAAATCTGCAACTGGAAGTCATTAATACATACTTGCTACATAGTCATTTCTTGGTATCCAAGGGGGAGGAGTTCCAGCCTCCATGATTCCAACAGAGGATACCAAAATCTGCAAATGCTCAAGTCCCTTATATAAAAAGCATGGTAAGTGCATACAACCTACACACATCCTTCATCACCTCTAGATTACATGTAACTAGCACAATGTATATGCTATATAAATAGTTGTTATACCATATTATTCTGGGATGACAAGAAAAACACATACGGGTTCTGTACATGCAATTATTTTTAATCCATGATTGGTTAAATCAGTGGGTGAGGAATCCTTACAATCAAGGGGACAGCTGTACTTAGATATGAGGGTGCCACTAAGTAGGCATTCACTAATTCATTCATTCAAATATTCTTCTAAACCACTACGGCAACAGTGGCAATTGCCTGTACCTGTCTCCCTGTCTTTCCCTACAGCAGAATCACAATTAAAAAACCAAAATCTGACCTTTGAACCTGCCATTTAAAATGAAATTCAAGCCTTTAACATGTCAGACAGCCCTGTGATCCCACCCTTGCCTATACCTGGACCTGTAAATTATCTGAAATTAGCTACTGTATCACATTGATTCTCTGCATTAAACTATCATTTAAAATTTTGCTTCATCATTTCTCAAAAGTGTCCAGCCAGGTGTGATGGTACACACCTATAACCCCAACATTCTGGGAGGCTGAGGCAGGAGGATTGCAAGTTTGAGTCCCTCCTGGAGAATTTAGCCAAACTCTGTCTCAAAAATAAAAAAGAGGCAGTGTGGAGGGCCTGGGTTCAATCCCTTGTACCACCACCACCAAAAAAAAAAAGATGGATGCAAGAAAGTAATTTGTTTACTTCTGTATCTCATCTCTAGCCCTTAGAATAATGCCTAGCACATACCAGGAATACATAAATTTGTGGAATTGCTTAGAGGAATGATGTAGGATGAATCCGAAGCCTTAGCTGCCAGAATTATTTTTTAAAAATGCATTCTGCAGCCAGGGATTTAGTTCAGTGGCACTACAAGCACAAGGTCCACAGTTTAATTCCCGGTACTGAAAAAAAGTGCATTCTGCAAATTTTCATTTTTAGAAAACTGGTAAAAACAGACCTTTTAACAATGGCTATATTCTCATAGGATTACCTCAAAAAATGTTTATGAAACTTTCCTATTAAAATCTTCTTTCGACTGGCATTCAAAAGACAAACTGCCACATAATAGCCAGTAGTATATATAATTTATCTGTGACAGGAACTAAATTCAATCTGATGGTTAGGAAAATATTTAAGTATGTAGGTGATCTTAGTGGCATTTTGCTTCTTTAGCCCATTTTGTGTGAAAATACAGTGGTCCAAGGACACCTTTATTAAGCACCTAATCCCAAACCTCTGATGAGTGACATATTCCTTTCTGCCGTGACTCAACATGGCTTACTCATGCTCCTCACATTAGTTCTCTAGGGAGGGACAGCAGAGTGTTTCCATCTAGGAACACCAAAATAAAGTGGTAAGCACCCTAAATTCTACAGTCTGTTTAGTCATACCATGTTATAAAATTCCATTCCAAAAATAGTGTGGGGTAATTTCTAGCCACAGTGAAAGCAAAACAAAAAACAAACAAAAAAACCCTATGTCAGGAGAGTCTATTTTTCTGACAAGAAAAAGAATAAATAATTTCCTTTAATTACTGGCGTAAGTAAAAAAAAAAAAGTTGTAGGACACTGTTTATCAGAGCATCTTTCAATTGAGAACCCAGAGCAGACCAGAGAGATTTATAAGGGGCTTTGAAGCAAAGTGCAGTGGCACACGCCTATAATCCCACAACCTGGAGGAGGCTGAGAGCTCAAGGCCATCCTGGGCTACATAACAAGTCCCTATGTCTCCCTCCCAAAAAACAAAACAAACTAAACAACTTTCTGACAAATTGTCTATTCCAGTGGAACAGGTCAACCTAAGCCATTCTACTCAGATGACAGCCTGACTTAATTTTAAAGGCCAGTACAGCTCAAAATAATAGTTTAACTTGTTTCCCATGACTTTTTCATTTTGTCTCCATTTATTTACATGAGTTTGGCTTGCTCTTGCTATGTTCTGCTGACATCAAGTTCATGCTGTATCTGAGCTGAGTGTGGTGGCACATGTCTGTAATCCCAGCACTTGGAGGCTGAGGCAGGACTGCTACTGAGTTCAAGGCCAGCCAGAACTACAAGAACATACATCTCAAAAGGTCTAAATAATAAGACTGTAGCTCAGCTAAGTGTGAGTCCCTCAGTTTGACTCTCAGTAACAAACAAACAAACAAAAGGGCCGGAATTTAGCTCAGGGGTGCCATCACTCAAGGACCTGAGTTTGATCCCCAGTACCAAAACGAGAACAAAAAAAGCCCCACTAACTAGATACATACATATATGCTGTATATTTAAAATCAGTAAGATACAATTCTATTAATATACTAGCCAGTGGTGACTATTTAAATATAAAATAATGGAGCTGGGGATTTAGCTCAATGGTTCTGCAACCAGCCTCACAAGTGCAAGGTCCCGAGATTGATCCCTGGTACCCAAATAAATAAATAAATAAATAACAATGAATTATCTTGAATGTTAGTGCTTAAGTAGATATGATCTTGCAGTGACAACTACAGATTCTGAAGGAGACTTGGTGGTACTTTATAGGCCTTTAGTGGTAAAACCTCTGAATCTAATTTCTATATACATATGTATACACATTTATTATTTTATTATTTTGCTTGCAGTGCTAAGATCAAACCCAAGGTCTTAACTATGAAAACACTCTGCCACTGAGCCACCACACCCTCAGCCTGTACATATCTTTATTTTATTAGAAGACTTATAATTTATTTTCTTTGGCTCAGGCTTATTAAAAGTATTACCATTGTTATTAGTTCTGAACAGAGGCCTTTTTTAAAAAAAGAAAACCAGAATAAGGTCAGGAGAAAAACTGGAAAAGTCAGCCAGAAAAGAAAAGGAGGCGAGAACTCATGGAATTAAGTGCCCAAGAGAAGGGAAAAAAGGGGAAGGCAAGGAGTGACAAACAGATGTGTATGAAGATAGTATTTGAGCTACAGAAATATAAACTACAAGCAGGAAGACAAGGAAAGAAAGCAGCATGTACACTTATATGCACACATGATTAAAATTTAAAGAAAAAAACAAAAGAGGCTGGTGGGAAACCCCATAAGTCAGGCAAGTCCTTAGCAAACTGCCCATGGGAATCTGGCCAAGGACAGGTTGGTGGCTTTCTAGAACAGATATGAGAAGTGCAGACTCAGACAATGGAGACAGATGTTCAAAAGACACGCATTTGTAGTACCTTCAAAAATTTGCTTTCATAATAAAAGCAAACACTGCACTATTTGGATGTTACAGAAAAATATTTTTTAAACCTTTTAACGCAACAGCTATTGATAACAGTCAATAATCTGGTATCATAATTGAAATTTGCAAGGGAAAAAAGTTGCATTACATAAAGTTAAGCAGTCTTCTGTGTGTTCTTTCAAGATGGTGTTTAAAACATGAGTCATAGTTGCAAAACATTTTGTCCAGAAGATATACAGTAATTTGACAACTTTATTATCAATGGGTCACTTAGGTTGCTTCCAACTTTTAAATGTTATAAATAACACTGAAGGGCCAGGGATTTAGCTCAGTGCTGTGCATGCCTTGCAAGTAGACATCCTGAGTTCGACCCCTAGTACCAAAAAACCAAAATATAAATAACACTGGAATTTACATGTTCTTGTACATTAATCTTAGTGCACATGCTAGGAAATGTTTTCTTAGACAATTTTTAATTTTTGAAGTATAAATTTTCAAGGATATAAAATCAATATATGTTGCCAGACAAGCTACATACCACCTCTGCCAACACTGTTTAATATATGCACTTTGATAAATCATGTATTACTTTGTTTTAATCTACATCCTTCTGGCTTAAACGTAAAATGACTTTATATACTGTTTCCTGGCTTTTAAACATTTTTTATAAAACATTGCTCTCTGTTGCCTTCTCTTTATGTAAGATCACTGATTTTTATTTCACATCCACAGCAAAATCAAGTCTACATTTTCTTTGGTGAAAACTTTCTCTTCATAGACGAGCACATGTGTAATGTCTAAAAATAGTGAACCTGGAGAAGTATGGAATATGGCAGTCTCTGCAGCAACTTCTGTGCATGAAACAAAACTTCTGTGGACTGGGGATCACATGAGGTTCTGAGTAAGTATTTCTAGGTCAATATACAAAACACAAACTTTCTTGAAAAACCCTATTTCCTCCTTATATTTGCTAAACTGAGGCCCTGAGGTATTGACTCACATCACTTTTAGAAAATAATTAAACACTGCCTCTAAAGAATATGTTGTATTTATTATCTGGGCTTAAAGCACCTACAGGCCATTTCAAAACTTCACATCAAAAAACAAACAAACAACAAGAACAACAAAACTTTCACATCTAGCTTCAAAGCATCAAGTCTTGGGGCTGGAGATTTAGCTCAGAGGTTCCACCGCCTGCCTTGAAAGCGCAAGGACCCGAGTTCAATTCCCAGAACGGAAAAAAAAAGAAAAAAAAGAAAAAAAGAAAAGAAAAGAAAAATAAGATACCATAAAGCATCAAGTCTTGCCATCAACTTATGATATTCAGAAAATGTACAATTCTAAAAGATGAGATTAAAGCAACTGAAACAATGAAGGCATGCATAGTAGAAGAAAGTTAGTAACTTCCCAAGAGTCCATTCACACTGCTTTTCTTTCCAGAGAGGAATTGGGATAGCTATGTCACTATTTTGAGGGGGAAAAACTCATGTGTAGATGTAAATGGTTTTTAAAAGAATATCGTGTGAGAGTATATAATTAATAAACATCTAGAACTGTACTTGCAAAGTATCCCAAAGAGGAGCATATCAGATTATATTAAATATATATTTAAATACACATAGAGAAGTGTTTCACAGACCATAATGCACATAATGAACCATTAAGGTAGAGGATTGTGCATCCCTTTTTATCTTTATTTTTGCTCACCTAGGAAACTTTCTTACATTCTTTCAATGGCTATAGGTCATTTTTAGAAAACACACACACACAATCAAACAAATAAGTATACACAGGTATATACTTTAAAATTCCAGGATGTAGGCATGAAAATATTTAATTTAAATTTGCATGTCTTATTTTTTTTTCCCTGCAATGCTAGGGATTAAATTCAGGACCTTGTACACACTAGGCAAAAGATTTACTCCTGAGCTATACCACCAGCTTCTTATTTTAATATCCAAAACCCGAAAATATGGCTCAGAAGAATGATACACCTGCCCAGATACAATGGCAGTAAGATCTAAAAAAAAACCCAAGGCTGGCTTTATCTTATTTGTCTTTCTTTCTGTACGATTTTACATCTATACAACTCAGAAAAGAAACCTGGCCTTTACTAAGTAAGCCACTACCTTCAAAATGCTTAAGCAACAGTAATTACATTGTTGACAACCTGAAAATGGGTCACCCCACACAACTGATTAAAACTCTCTTATGTAATCTTCCTTTGGAAAAAAACAAGGACAGCTTGTACAAATATTTCAACTTGATCTACTTCCTTAAGGGAAGATGATACACATTTGTAGACACTACCAAATCCTGAAAGCACATAGAAAGGCAAAGGAAAGCTTATGAAGAAGTTAAATTAGCCTGGTTATTTGTCCTAATCAATTTCTACTTCATCATTAATTTAGGAAAGGGCACAGGCTTGTGTCGTTAGTTGGTAAATAAGCAAGTTATTAAAGTTTATTAAATTAAGTTTATTAAAGTTTAGAATATTTTGGAGCTGGGGGTATAGTTCAGTGGTAGAACACTTGCTTAGCATGCACAAAACCCTGAGTTCAGTCCATAGCACTACGAAAAGAAAAAAAAAACTGTTCTTACAGTTTAGATGTTTTTACTTGGAAAGCTACAATAACCAATCATATTACCTAGAAAAATATGTTAAGGTTTGAGAAATTACATTTGAACTGGGTGGGGGGCAGGGTCTTGTTATGTAGCCCAGGCTGGCCTCAAATTCTCTGTGATCCTCCTGCCTCAGCCTCGCCAGTACTGGGATTACAGGCATGTGTCATCATGCCCAGCAGCAGCCCAATTGCATTTTTCTATAGGTTCACTGTTGGTTTCAACAAGCTCTATTATTTCCTCTGACTAGTAATGTGGGATTAAGAAAAACTAGATTCAGCATGCCAACTTTTAGTCTTTAAGTAAATAAGGTATTTATGATATATTTAATAAATGAATTTATATGGTTTAGAGATTCTGTAATGGCTTTAAGATCATACTACTTGCTGTGAATTGCATCTAAATGTTTTCCCAAAGCCTCACAGGTGGGGCTTTTCTTTTCTTTTTGAGTTTTTTGAGACAAGGTCTCACTATGTAGTTGAGACTGACCTGGAACTCACTATGTAGCCCAGGCTGGTGTCGAACTCACAGGGATTCTCCTCCCTCAGCCTCCCGAGTGCTGGGATTACAGGCATGTGCCACCACACCCAGCTGGTGGGGCTTTTCAGAGGTGGGAATCTAATATGTGTGATGCTGGGCTTAATGGTGTGAGTGCTTACCTGCCCTTAGGGATGGAACATAAGGGACAGAAACAGGGCTGTTGCTGATTCATGCACATTCATGTTTATAGCAGCACAGTTTGTAATAGCTAGAGCCTGGGAACAGCCCAACTGCCCATCAATTGGAGATGGATAAAAAAGATGTGGTTTTTTAATAAAATGAAGTACTATTCAGCTATAAATAACAAAAAAACTAGAGACATTTATAGCTAAATGGATGCACAAGGAGGCCATATTCTTAAGTGAAACAGGACACACATGTGTAAATACTGAATAGTTTCTCTGGTGTGAGAAACTAAAAGTGTAATAATGATCAGAATGTATAAGTGATAATATGAAATAGGAAGAAAAGGTCTAAAGGGGTTGGGGAAATGGGAGGGAAAGGGGAAAGGAAAAAATATGAGAAAAGAAAAAAATGGAAACAAAGTCTTATAAACAGGGAGGGCTGGAGGGGTTGAAGGAGGGCAGGGGAATGGGGAAAAAATAAGAACCAAGGTACATCATGTGAAAGTACAAGTTCCCAATGATGAATGTATAACTGTACTGCATACTTAAAATGTACCAATAAACTTAATTTAAAAAAAAAAGGAAAAGAAAAAATAAACAGGGCTGTTGCTGTGGCTTGCTACTTTGCTGCCTTGCTGCCTTTTGCCTGCCACACCATGAACTGTTTCTCCTCTGTGATGCTCCTCCGCCATACTGCCCTGCTTTGGAGCCAAATGACTATGGACTGAAACCTCTACAAACTATTAGCCAAAATAAACCTTTCCTCCTGTAACTTTGGGTGATGTACTGTCTCAGCAATGAGAAAAGTAACTAAGATACCATTCAACTATGTAAAAGTTTAAAATGGCAAAAAAGAACCTACTGAAGTACTGAGGCCAGGGATTTAGCTTAGTGGTGCTGCCACCTGCCTCACAAGTGCAAGGTCCTGAGTTCAATCCCTGGTACCAAAGAAAAAGAAAAGAAAAAGAAAGAAACAAACAAACAAGTCCTCTCAAAATAAGTGATACTAATGTGGAATGGAGCCAAAGAAAGGCTGCTGCCCTCAATCACACAGGTATTAAGTTCAATGCACTTGCAAGAGGTCTCAACACCACCTTATAACTCCATCCTAACTACATAGCTTGGAGTCCCTTGGGGCAATAAGAAAATTTCTGATTCATGTATCCATAAAATATCCTCTCAATTGCAGGCTTTATAAAACTCACCCAAGGAACTCAAATTACCACTTCTTGTTCAAATGACAATTAAAGAGTTCCCAGTCTAAGAAGAAATTAGATGTTCTGTATTATTTTTAGAGCATAAAACTCTAAAGCATGTAAAATAGTAGCCGGATGTTCAGGGACAAGTTTTAGCTTTTAAATGGGATAGTCTGTGACTATCATAACTCTTTTGTACTACTTGCCCTATTAAAAAATATGAGGCCAGGGATTTAGCTCAGTAGCGCCGTCACGTGCCTTGCCAGCGCAAGGTCCAGAGTTCAATCCCTGGTACTACCTCCTCCAAAAAAAAAGGAAAGAAAGAAAAAAATGTGAGAAGATGGAACCAAAGCAAAACCTTAGAATGTTTTGGCCTATGCTTCTTTTTTTTTTAATGTTTTTTGTTTGTTTACAGCTGGACTTGGTCTAAACTACATGAGATCCAGCCAGATGTGGTGGTGCAAGCCTGTACTCCCAGAACTCAGGAGGCTGAGGCAGGATTGCCATGAGTTGGAGGACAGCCTGGGCGACATATTGAGTTCAAGGCCAGCTTGCACTAGAGACCTTGTCTCAAAAAACAACAACAAAAAAACAAGAGATCTGGCATTAGTTCTAAGACAACCCAAAGTGGCACCAAGACATCTGAATTTTTCTAATTCTCAACATGAGACTCAGTCTGATGGTCAGAATACTCAACATATTTCAATTTTACTTTATGGTTCTTACTTAAAATTGACAATATTTTAAACTATTTTAAAATCACATATAGACTGAACCAAAAAGAGCTGACTAAACTTAATCAAATTACTACCATTCTACAATCTCAAAATATTTTAAAAGATGTCAAACTTCAACTGGATGTACCTTTATAGCTCTGATATTAAAATAACTAAACTATCACTCAGTGCCTTAATGGGAGTGACAGATTAATAATGTCACCAACTAAGACAAGGAATATGAAGGCAAGGAAAATGCACCTCTTGTATAAATCCAGCAAGTTGCTATTCTTTCTTGTGGTACTTCTATGTACTGTTTAGAAGCCTAGATTGGGGTTGTAGAGTGTAGAAAAGGGTCATTTTATTGCCAGGTTCCCAGAGCTAGAGTCAACCAAAGTAAGATCTAGAGTAGATTTTTAGATGACAGAAGGGCTACTGTATAATATTCATTTCAACAATCTGATATTAAAAATGAGATTTAAGGATTTGTTAATTTTTTAACTGATTAAAATAGTCAAATAGACAGCTGGCTTTAAAGGTTGATTCTAATCTGATAATGAAAGAAAGGAAACTCTAGAGTAACGGTAATGATAATCATGTAAGTGTATATTTAAATGTCTTCTATCGCATCAGGGAAGCTCCCACCCTACCAGTGGAGTGGATAAAGCTAAAAAGTGGGGGGAGGGTTTAGTTAAGTAATCATTTCTGGAATTATCTCTCACAAAAAGTTTTTTTTCTCTAAAGAGAGAAACTAAGTAGTTACCCACCTATAGATGGAGACTTGAAAGGGTATTTATCAGGAAGATCCACTCTAACTTTCCACACTCCGCCTTCATATGGTGCTGGAATAAAAGTAAAAGATGTCAGACATTACAACTGTTGTGTCCAAATTAGAAAATAAATCTGAGCCAGGGATTTAGCTCAATGGCACTGCACCTGCCTTCCAAGTGCAAGTCCTAAGTTTGATTCCTGATATCGAAAAAAGAAAAAAAAAAAAAAAAAAAAAAAA
>NW_022900916.1:37304577-37310068 GCF_012274545.1 Fukomys damarensis | reverse complement strand
TTTAATTCCGAAAAAAAAAAAAAAAAAAAAAAAAAAAAAAGAAATCTGAGTGTAAATTAAATTTTATTAATCCTAATCTTCTCTAACAACCATAACTTAAAACTCCTTTCAAGAGTCAGGGACCCACTACAACCATGTTCAGATTAACATTTTTCTTTAAAAGATCCAGAGTTCAAAAATAAGTGAAAATTCATCCTCTCCTTCAAATTTACTTGATTTAACATTATTTAATCATTGGTAATAGCCACAGTTCCTTTTTGTCCTACACCTCAACCAATCCCATGTGCCTCTCTTACCCATTCAACAAAAAACAAAATATACTCCCTAGAAACCACTCATGTGGCCATCCATAACAAAACCCAGAATTCATGATTCATAAAAGAGGAAAGTATAGAAAGTAATTATGAGGAGAGAAACATTTCTTCACCGTGGTTCTTTTCATACTAGAAAAAAAAAATTTTTTGTTTTGTACCGGGGATTGAACTTGGGATCTTGTGCTTGTGAGGCAAGCAGCAGAACCACTGAGCTAAATCCCCAGCAGGAAACTTTTCAAAAACTATGGATGCTGCTACTACTTGCCTTTGATAGCCCGCCCAACCACCACCACCACCACCACCACCAACACCACCACTGGGGACTGAACTCAGGACAACCTGCGCCTGTGAGGCAGGCACTGGGACCACTGAGCTAAATCCCTGGCCTGTCTTTGCTATTTTTGCTTTCTCTTAAAAAACAAAAGTAAAAGACTATAAGAGAAGGACACATACCAACACGTGTACTTACTTCCTTGTGGTCCATAGAACTTCACTACAAATTCATTGAGTCCTCCCAGGATTGTAACTTCATGCTTACTCTCAATGCTAAGGTAGAAGTTAAAGGAAATTACACAGGCTTTATAAATTCCTGGAAAAAGTACTAATGACACCCCCAAGATAGGGCAATTAAAGTGTTACCAAAACTTGCTATGATACCAATAAAATACAAAATACAGTGGTACCTCCACTTACAAACTTAATTCATTTCATGACTCTGGGGAAAGCTGCCACATTCGTGTTTGTGCAAAAAATATGGCTACGATTGTGTTCATCACCTGATGCAGAGTTCCCAAACAAAAACAAAATTGTGTCAAATGCTTCTGTATGAGGACCAAATTGTCTGCAAACTAAAGCGTTCATGAACTTAGGTCCCACCATATACATAACTCTAGTAGTTTAGGAAGCAATTTATTCTCATGAAAACAATAAGGCATAAGCTTCAGGTTCAGAGATTAGTGTTCGAATCCCTGGACTGTCAATTACCGGGTGTGTAAATCTAGACAAAATAATGTAAATTTGCTCTGGGGCCAGGGATTTAGGCTCAGCTCAGTGGTGCCACTGCCTGCCTTGTGCAAGGTCCTCAGTTTGATCCTCTGTAGCAAAAACTAAAATAAAATAAATTTGCTCCCCAATCTTTTGTCCTCTCTCTGCCAATTGGGGAAACACTACTTCATAGGATTTCTATGAAGATTAAATATGGAAAGTTGTTTTAAGGCTGCATTTACCTATATGTAAATAAAAATGGGGCACCTTTAGTTTTTCTCCCTTTTGCATCCTTTTCTATGTCTGCATCCCAATCTATTCCCAACAAGCCCTTAACATAAATTCATTATTTCCTTCAGTCAAATTCAAATGCTCAGAAAATACTGATTCTCCTAGGCTACTGTGGCTGACCTCACAGTGGCTTGCCCTGTGTTCCTTGGGGTATACTTCTTTTATTTGGCCCAACTTTGTGGTGCAGAGCCAGTTTCACCCTTACCCTTCACTTTTACTTTTTATAAACTTTGTCACCATTAAAAAAAGAGATACTCCTAAAATTATGAATTTACTAAAACAAGCCCCCATAATTTTCTCCTTGGTTTATGGAATAAAGTTACTGGTAGAACTTTGCTACAAGCAGACCAAAAACAAAACAAAACAAAACAAAATTCTTGATACATTCATTGACATGGCTGTAACTCTGCAAGTCTTGCTGCTGGGTGGCTCTGAACCACTGATGGTACATGCATGACTGTCTGATCTAGCATGACCATCAGTGGTTCAGGCTGGTGGGAACATGTTAAATCTTTTCTGTTACTCTTATATTCACCTGTGTAACATTTCTTGCCCTCCCCAAACTCCATCCCCCTTTATATGTCTCTAGGTTTTGGTATGGTCTGGAACTCTAAACATAGAGCACACACCTTTTGAAGAGACTCATACCTTTTAAAGTACTAAGCTTCAATTACAGAAACCAAATTCACGTGTATCAGTAGAAGAGCTACCAAGGCAAACTACGTTCTATGTATGTCTCCATGTCACGATCTAACCCAATAATGACTCTATTGTAGGTATTTTACGTTGTAGGGATTTTGGGAAGATTTCAAGTGTCTCCGTAACATTGGGTTATTTTGTTTTTTGTTTTTGTTTTTTTTGTACTGGGGATCGAACTCAGGACCTCACACTTGTGAAGCAGGCAGCTGCACCACTGAGATAAATCCCTATTCCTTTTTCAGTTGTATTTTTTTTTTAAGAGTAGGAAAATTTTATTGAGGGAAAGAAAGCTTCTAAGAGAGACAGAAGGATGACCGGAAAGTGGGTTGCCACTTATATTTAGCTTTTTGAGACAAGATCTTGCTATTAGTTCAGGCTAGCTTTCAACTCACTATGTAACCCAGACTGGTCTCAAATTCAGTGATCTTCCTCCTCAGGCTCTGGAGTGCTGGGATAAGAGGCATGCACCACCTGTCCAGCTGCAACATTGTTTTAATGGTTTGAAATTAAGCATCTGGCTCCCCAGGCATCTTTCCTGTAGGCCACAGTACAGCCTACAAGAGGCAAGGTATATTTTGGTAAAAGCCTATCTGTAATCTTGCATAACATCCTTAAGAGATATCAAATAAGATACTTCAGTGTAGGTTAATTTGATCTTATTCTTTTCTAAATGAAAATTAACTACTTTAATAACAAGCACATTAAAAAGATTCAGATTGAATCCACATACAAA
This sequence comes from Fukomys damarensis, assembly GCF_012274545.1. Taxonomy (NCBI): domain Eukaryota; kingdom Metazoa; phylum Chordata; class Mammalia; order Rodentia; family Bathyergidae; genus Fukomys; species Fukomys damarensis. The sequence goes on along the minus strand of NW_022900916.1, from coordinate 37,307,047 downwards.
AACTGGCCTCATTTCTTGCTGGTCAAATGATACACACATGCCTGCGGGCATGCTAAATTCTTCCTGACCAAATATCCTCTGACACCCAAAACATTCCAGTTAATACTAATACAATATCTATGTATATATATTTTTGGTACCAGGGATTGAACTCCAGCTCTTGTGCTTGCAAGGCAGGTGGCAGCACCAGTGAACTAAATCCCCAGCTAAGAATATATGTTTTAAAATTGGAAAAATCTCCCTTGTTTTCAGTTGGGTGGGTAACTCCAGCTGTAATAAGCAATAAAACATCCAAAAATAGGAAATACATATCAAAAGTACGCTGAGATTTCATTTTACCCTAATCAGAATATAAAAACAATACATGCAAACAACAACAACAACAACAACAAATAATAATAAATGCTTGCCAGGATGCAGGGATAAAGGAACCCTTCTACACTAGAGTGGAAAATGTAAATTAAATACAACTGCTATGGAAATAAATATAGAGGTTCCTCAACAACTTAAAAACAGAACTACCATTTGATCCAGCTATACAACTTCTTAGTGTATACCTGAAGGAATTAAAGCACATCACAGGCTATCTGGATCCCCATGTTTACTGCAGCATAATATACAATAGCCAAGGTAGAGAATCAGCCTAGGTGCCCATCAACAGATGAATGGGTAACGAAAATGTGGTATATATACACGGTGGAGTATTAATCAACCATAAAAAGGAAACACAACTTTGTCATTTGCAGAAAAATGGGTGGATCTGAAGATCAGCATATTAAGTAAAATAAGCCAGATTCAGAAAGACAAATACCACATTCTCTCTAATATGTGAAATTTTAAAAGTAGAAGGGATACTATTATTAGATAAGAGGAAGCAAAGAAAAGGGATGAAGAGGGGAGTGTAAGAATGAATAATATGGGCATGAATATGATAAAAATACATTAACATACATTGAAAACCACCTCAAAAATGTGAAACTGGGGAAGACTGGGACTAGGGGTGTGCTGAGGGGGAAATGATTAAAGTCCATTATATGCATGTAACAAATCTACCCAAATGACAGCTATTAATCCATATAGCCAATAAAAATGTGTCAGGGAGGATACCTCAGAAGAAGAAAAAAGTTTTTTCAGTAGAAAAGACCTTCCTAAGAATGAAGGCAAAGCCAAAAACCACAAAAGAAAAAGTAGCAAATAAAAACGTACGCACATTTAAAACATCTATATTTTAAACAACAGAAGACAAATTAGGAAAAAATATATAGTATAGACCAATGGTTGTGAACCTATGGCATACATGCATGCTGCAGTAGGCTGTTATTACTGAAAGCTCTAAAAGGTTCGCCATCATTGGCACAGACTCCAAAAATGTGTATTTTGCTGAGAGTATAGTACAAGTGATAGTGGATGCACTTAGAATGTACAAGGTCCTGTACTCAATATTCAGCATCCTCCAAAAAAGTGAATTTTTAAAATAAGGAGCTTGGCCTGGTATAGTGGTGCACAACTATAATCCCAGCACTCAGGAGGCTGAGGCAGGAGATCGATCACCTCTGGTTCAAATCAGCCTAGGCTACATAGTTTGAAGACAGCCTATCTCAAAAATAAATAAATAAAAAATAAAAAATAAGTCCCAAAAAGGAAAACAAAGATTTCATTACAAAGCAATGGAGGAGGGAAGACACCAGAGGGTGTCCTAACAAAGAAAAGGTCAAAACAGCCAAGCTAAGAAAAGAAAACCAGGGCTGGGGATGTAGCTCAAGGGTACCACACCTGCCTGGCAAGGTCCTGAGTTCAATTCCTGGTCCTAGCGGGTGCGGGGGAGACTAGAAGAAAACTGAAATGGAGAAATTAAGGTTCAGAGCCAGGTGTGTGGTTCATGCTTGTAATCAAATCCCTGCAGAGACTGAGGCAGGAGGATCACCATGAGTTCAAGGCCAGCCTGAGTACATAGCAAGACCTTGTCTTAACTCCCATCCCGTTCAACTCAGGTGGGCACACTGGCACAGCTACTCAGGAGGCTAAGACAGAAGGACTATTCAATTCAAGGGGATGAGGATGTATTTCAGTAGAAAGCTTGCATACCATGTGTGAGGCCATGGGTTCAATCTCTAGCACCAGGGGAGGGAGTTTAACTTATTAAAAAAGCTTAAAATTCATTTTTTCCACTATAAATTGATGACGATTAAAGAGCTACATAAAAAATCTAGTGTTCAGTAGAGTATAATTTGGTACTTTTGAGGACAAATCTAGCACCATTCTAAAACAAACAAAAGAAAATTTACTGGGCTAGGCATGGTGGCGCATGCATATAATACTAGCACTCACAAGGCTGAGGCAGGAGGATTGTCATGAGGCCAGCCTGGGATACATAATGAGTTCAAGGACAGCTGGAATTACATAGCAAGACCTTGTCTCAAAAAAAAAAAAAAAAAAAAAAAAAAAAAACAAAAAAAACAACAAACAAAAA
>NW_022900916.1:37302369-37304544 GCF_012274545.1 Fukomys damarensis | reverse complement strand
AAAAAAAAAAAATTTCTCAAAAAAAAAAAAAAAAAAAAAAAAAAAAAAACACGAAAAAAAACGAAAACAAAATTTTTTTAACTCCTATTTGTATTTCACTTCAAAAAACAGCCAGGTCCTGCTGCTTCAAGTGTAGTTATATTTTCAACACCACTATGGAAACTATGAGGGTATAATGTTCCACGCCTTTAGGCACTACTCAGGGTATATATGCCCAAGAGATCATGTCTACCACAACACATATTTAAGAATGTTCACAGCACTATTTGTAATATCCAAAAAGTAGAGGCAACTCAAATGTTCATTAACTAAAAAGGATAAAACTAGTACAGCTGTCCAACAGATTATACAACTTAAAAAAAATGACTCAGTTGATAGACACAAATGTATGTTTTACAAATAAGTGAAAAAATCTAGACATAAAAGAGAACACACAAATGATCCAATTTACACATATTTCAAAGAGGCTAAACTAACCAGTGGTATCAGAAATTAGAAGAGTGGTTACTGTAGTGGTGACTGTGGTATTCAGAAAAATGTATGAAGAGGACTCTCTGCCACCAAGTAATAAAACTGATTTGCACACTTTTTTATTTTGTTTTGGTTTTTGTTTTTTTTGAGACAGGGTCTCACTTTGTAGTGCAAATTTGGCCTCAAACTTGCAGCGATCCTCCTGCCTCAGCCTCTCAAGTACTGGGATTATAGGTGTACACCACCATGCTCAGCTATGTATGTTATTCTTTAAAAAAATGTAGGACTATAATCCCAGCACTCTGGGAAACAGAGGCAAGAGGATCACAAGTTCATAAGATCACAAGCCCAGCCTGGACAACTCTGCATGACCTTGTATCAAAATTTTTTTAGAAAATTGTTTTATAAGGGCTGAGGATGTAGCTCAATGGGAAGAACCCAAATTCAATTACCAGCATGGGTTGGGGGTACCCCTGATACATGTGCAAATAAAAATATTACTGTAATGTTTGAACAGAAATACTCTACATTTTTATCAACAGAAAACTGGTTAAATGTATTCTAAGTCACTTAAGCTACTACTAGTAATTCCTAGTGTTCCCTCTCCAACCAGTGGTCCATCAATATGTATGTATGTCTGTTCAACCCAGAGTATCCAAAAGTCAGCTGAATACAGTAGAACAGGTAAAGATAAACTAGCCACTAAGCAAAACTCGAAAAGTAAGTGAAAGATTAGAGCAAGGTAAAGGATGCTAAAGGGTTAAATGAATGTAACAAAAGAAGTCTTGAACTAATTCATAGAAGTGCTATTCTCCATCAATCAGAATTAATTTGCCATGAGGGACATAGATCTAGAGCAATTACTCTTGCTTAATCACACAAAACTGTAAGTCATTCTCATGTACAAATGTCACCTCTGGAGAGCTAAAGATATCTTTTCTCTCCTTTACCTGAAAGATGCAATAAATCTGTTTCTTACATTTTATGGCTTATTTAGGATTTAATCTATGCTTACATTTACTTGATGCAAGATTCTGCTTTCTTCTTGTTTTTCTGTTTTCCAGTATTCAGGACCTTGCAAGGCTGGTACTGTACCACTGAGCTAAATCCCCAGCCCAATTCTGCTTTCTTAAATCATGTTAAAATGAGATTAGAGGCTGGGTAGTGGTGCATGCTGGGGCACTCAGGAGGCTGAAGCAGGAGGATCACTGTTGAGTTTGAGGCCAGCCTGGGCTACATAGGGAATTTGATGCCGGCCTGAACTATACAGCAAGTTATATAGTGAGACCCTGTCTCAAAAAAAAAAGAGAGAGAGATTAGAAATCAATATTCCTCTGTCCCTATGATCCCTAGTGCAATCCACATGCCAGAATACAATGTTCCTTTTTAATTCCACACCATAATGTAAAGTTCTTACAGACCATTTCATAAGGGAACCTGAAACTTTTATGACTTCTACCAACTTGGTAAATAAGAGGCTGTGCTAAATTTATGCTGCCTTGGAATGGCACACACACTAAATCAGATGAAAAGAAAAGAAAAACATTGCATTAAAAATAAATCATTCCATTATCACTGAATGAATGACTTGCCACACACACACACACACACAAATATATGTATGTATGTATGTGTATATGTGTATGTATGTATGTGTGTGTGTATATGTGTGTGTGTATGTATGTATGTATGTATGTATGTATG
>NW_022900916.1:37286464-37302350 GCF_012274545.1 Fukomys damarensis | reverse complement strand
GTATTTATGGCAGAGACCTCAAGTTTCTTTCTCCTCTCAGCTGCAAAGTCAAGGACAAGGAAGGCAATGAGCAGGCCAGTTAAAAAGACAAAAATAATTATCTATTTCTGAGATGGGCAGGTTAGGCGTGGTAGATTACTGGAAACTCACTAAACAGTTCGTTATTTTCATTTTCAAACCTTGGAAATACAAAAAATTCTTCAGATGCCATCTTGGCAAATTTTTATCAAACCCATAAATTGCATTTTACTCATCTCTATTCATAAAATACTGGTTTTATCTACTACTTAGCATTTCACTATTAAGGATTATCATTATTTTCAGCAGAATAATGATTAACATTCCCAGGAACCCAAGTCCGTTTCATTTTTAAAATGCCAGCCACCCACCACCTTATTTTCCCCGAATGGCATCATGATTAGACAACCTAATATTTAAAGCAAATGCTAAACTGTCAGGAGAAAACTGACATTCTTGGCAAAATGTGTCTATTAAGATTTTAGAAGTGATTTTTTATACAGTTCTGAAATTTCCAGAAAGGGAGCCAAGGGCTAAACCTGTAGCACAGTATTTGCAGTGATAGGGTAAGGACCCAGGATACAGACATCTCAGTGTCTTAACTTTCTGATATAACTCTATAAAAGAGGGTAGCCTCAGAACTGTTCCCAGGGAGGGACTGGGATGAAGAACACGGCCTTTTCTCTCTAGGTTCAGACCACTTTGTTTCCACCTCTCCATGAGATCAGCCACAGAAGTCTGAAGAAACCAAGCAACTTTCACTGCCTAACCTAGTTGGGATAAGGTAACAAGACATAGAAGAAATGCTATTAGCCTGAGTTCTTTTTCATTTTTGTGGTATTGAGGATTGAACCCAGGGTATTAACATGTGCTAAGCAAGTGCTCAACTACTGAGCTACACCTCAAGCCTCTTGTAAGAAACAAGGTCTCACTCAGTTGCTCAATCCAGCCTTAAACTTGTGATCCTCCTGCCTCAGCATCACAAGTAGTTGGGATTTTAGGCATGTTGCCACCACACCAGGCTAAGACGATAACTTTTTAATATGAATGAGGTTATACTATACACTCTATTTTTATTTGTTTGAACTTTCCCATGTAAAAGCTCTAACAAAACTAAAAACATAGGGCCGGGGATTTAGCTGAGCGGTTCAGTGGCCTGCCTTGCAAGTGCAAGTACCAGAGTTCAATCCCTGGTACCAAAAAAAAAAAACCCCAAACAAACAAAAAAAACCCTAAAAACATAATTATCACCAGAACTCTTATCTTTGAGTAGACATAACAGTTTAGAAGAACTTAGCTACTATAGTTCTCTCACGAGTTTATGAAATGATCCAATATTTTCCTGAAGTATGTCAGGGGAAGAAAAAACTAGCAGATGATCCAGTATTTAAGCATGGTGGTGCATGCCTATAATCCCAGCATTCAGGAGGCTGAGGCAGAAGGAATGCTTTGAACTGGAGGCCAACCTGGGCTATGTAGCGAGTTCAAGGTCTGCCTGAACTACATGGGAGATCCTGTCTCCTAAAAAAGAGAAGGGAAGGGGAAGGAGAAGAGAAGAGAAAATTAGGACTGAACAAAATTTCACAATGAAATATAGTACACTAGGCCGGGATTTAGCTCAGTGGTTCTGGCACCTGCCTCGCAACTACAAGGACCTGAGTTTGATCCCTAGTACCACCAAAAAAAAAAAAAAAAAAAAAAAAAAAAAAGAGTAGTATGCAAAGACAGTAAATCAATAGGTAACATTCAGAAGCAATCAAATTTAAGTGACTCCCTAAGGATATCTATGAAAAATCCAACCCAGAGTGGAGGGGGATAAGTACGGCTTTTGTATACCCATGAAAAACAGCCTCTGATCAAAATAATAACCAAAAAACTATCTTTCTTTAAATTATAAGGAAAAAAGTCCATATGAAGGCTTCTTGTTGAAGTAAGCTTATATTTAAAAGGGGGAGGGAGGTTAAAGGGAACTTTTATTCAAAAGGGAAATAAAAAAAGTAAACTATCAAAATAAAAATAGGTGTAGCGATGTATACCTATAATCCCAGTACTTGGGAGGTTGAGACAGAAGGATTGCTCCTAGTTTGAGGCCAGCCTGAGCTACATAGTGAGATCAAGGCCAACCTCAACTATACAGTAAGACCCTCTCTCAAAGCAACAACAAAAAGATGAAAGGCAACAAAGGGGAGAATCTTTTATGATTGTGTGTGGGTATATATATATGGATTTTATGTATTCTTTATTAACATATAAAGAACTAGGGCCAGGGATTTGGCTCAGTGGTTCCGCTGTCTGCCTTGCAGGCACAAGGGCCTGAGTTCAATCCCTGGTACACACCCCCCCAAAAAAAACAAAGAACTAGGACAAATTTTTAGTCATTTATCTCAATCTAGGAAGCAATTCTACAGTGCCAGCTGTAATAAAAGAAGAATACATATGTCATTCTCTTTTAAATTCAAGCAGTTTTGTTCTCTGTATTTCCCCAAATAATTTTTAAACTTTCCATATGAAATAGGAGCCTATTAAGCTGAGGTATGGAGAATATATACGGTGGCTCTATTAAATTAGCAAAAGTCCGAGTTGTCTCACTAAACATTCTACACACTTTCCCACTTAAGTTCCATAAGCAAACAAAAATTACTCTTAAATACAGCCTGTCTTCAGGAGGCTTAAAATCTAGCATGGGAACATGAGATCTAATGAAAGAAGGTTAAAAACAGGTTTAGGTAATATGCTGCTAGAATCTGGAGTAGGAAGAGATTTCTTCTAGCAGGAGAGGCCTTATAAGTAGATTTGGGCATGCAAGAGTGAAAGAAGGCATTTAGTGCAAAGACTTAACACAAGACAGATCCAGAGAATACTGAATTTTTATTGTGATGAGTAGATCCCACAGAGTAACAGAAAGCAGGCCAAGACCAGAGCACAGAGGGCCTCGAAGCACGGATTTTATCTGGTAAACAGGAACACAGTGTTTCCAGGTATAGTGCAGGTAACTGCTTTACAAAGATAATTTAGCTGTGGTGTAAAGAATGAGTAGATGGTAGGAGTAAACAAGTTAAAGCAAAAGAGCAGAAAATAAGTTTTCAAAACACCAAAAAAGATAATACAACAGCTGTAGGAATGACAAGGAACTAAATGGAGACTTTGTAGTACTTTGCAGTTGACTAGATATAACACAGCTATAAGTATCTCTGTGCCAGAATGTCTCACTTTCATGTGAAACCAACGAACTACATTTCTACATAGATCTCCTAATTTCTAAAAAAGTATCTATGCTCTACTACCTCCTTTCTCAACAAGGTCTTATGATAAGACACCCTTTACAACCACATTAATACACATTTATTATTCCCATCATTTGACATACTATGAACATATTTTAATTTATTACCTATCTTCCATTACAAGACAAGCTCCATAAGAGCAAGAGTTGTCTTTCGTTCACCAAAACAGTCATTTCTAGAGCCTGGAAGAGCTGCTGGCACAAAGTAAACTTTCAGTCAATATTTACAAAATGAACACATGAATCAAGTCACAAGACAGCCAGAGCCCACTTCCACTAGTCTGAGATCTGAGTACAATTTCAGCCTAGTCAGACAGGTAACGAGGCAGGAATCATGCATTTAAAGCCAACCTGGGCTACATAATGAGTTCAAGGCCAGCCTAGACCACAGAGTGACTCACTGTCTCAAAAAAAGAAAAAGGGAAAAATTATGATTATAACTTAGCTTTCCTCTGGATATCTTACTTGCAACAAGACTTCCAAATAATAAGGGAAAAATTAAAAGTCAAAAGTTATAGAAAATAATTTTTTAAAATATTGTAGAAAAAGGAGTGTAAGATAGATAGGAAAGCCAAGTCCTGAACAATCTCCAACAAAATACTTTTAAAAGTAGATTTATAATAGCTGGGCATGGTGGTGCACACCTGTTTTCCCAGTACTGAGGAGGCTGAGACAGGAGGATCACTGCATGTTCAAGACCAGCCCGGGCTAGAGTGAGTTCCAAGGAAGTGTGAACCACATAGAGAGACACTGTCGCAAAAAAATAAAAAAATAAAGTAGATTTACAAAATCATATAGTCCAAGTCAGAGAAGACCCAGTTGCAAAGAAAGTGACAGGGAAAGAAAAGTAAAGGGAAACAGGAACAACAAAACTGTCAACTTGAGATGATAGAAATCAGATTTATGCTCTCAAAAAAGTACACATCCCATTGCCAGGTGTGGTGGTGCATGCCTATAATCCCAGCACTCAGGAGGCTGAGGCAGGAGGATTGCTGTGAGTTTGAGACCAGCCTGGGCTGCATAGTGAGTTCAAGGTCAGTCTCAACTACATAGTGAGACCCTGTCTCAAAAAAACAAAACAAAACAAAAATACACATCCCAATTAAGCATCTCAAAATACAAGTTAGAAGGCTAGTGATAAAATATAAATAGCTCCTTAATAAATAAACTTGTTTTTTTTTTTTGCAGTACTTGGGATTGAACCCAGGACGACCTTTGCCCTGAGCTATATCCCCAGCCCTTTTATTTTTTTTTCAGCTTTAATTGAGTTTATTGGTACATTTTAGGGATACAGTACAGTTACATTCATTGTTGGGATCTTGTACCTCCACCCAGCCCTTTTAATTTGAGACAGGGTCTCTGTAAATTACTAATGTGCCCAAGCTGGGCTTGAACTCACCATCTGGGATTACAGGTTTGCCCCATTACCCCAGGATCACTGCTTTGATATTTTATGACAATAGTAAATTTTACTTATGACTGAAATATCACAAATTTATGTATTATATAAACTCATGTACAAAAACTAGCAGTATATTTCACTTTTTTTTTTTGTACTGGGGATCGAACCTGGGACCTTGGCACTTGCAAAGCAGGCAGTGGAACCACTGAGCTAAATCCCCAGCCCCAGCATTTCACTTTTAAATAACTCATAAAACGTTAATCAAAAGCTCAATTTGGTTACCTTGGTAACCAAAGGAAAACTGTATTCAAAGGAAACCCTCAGTTTATTACAAGTGTATCCACATGTTTAAATACTGTATTATTTCTTTGGTATAAAACTATGTGGAAATAAGGACTGAGATGTATAATGAGATGTTAGACATGGGAAGAAAGTGTTCAAATAGGAAGGAGAACATGGGAGGAGGAAGGAAGGGACAAAAAAAGTGAAAACAGAAGGAAAAAATGGAAACAAAGCTTTTGTACATAGGGAGGGGAGGGGCTTGAGATAAAATAAAATTTATATTAAAAAAGTGTATCACCTTGAGCTGAGGGGTTTAAGTCACTAGCAGATCACTTGCCTAGCATGTACAAATCTCTGGGTTGGATTCCTATCATCTTCCCAAATAACTGCTTGTTTTTAAGTACGATAACAGTGCTATTAATAAAACATTCTTACTTTTAAAGAGGAGTATCATATATATACAAACACACACACAAACAATAAATGATAATATCTGGGACTTTCCTTTAAAATATTTTAGGAATAAAAAAAGATTTCACATATTTGACTATACTCTGCTTCTAGGGGAAAGTTACAAACATGTTAAAGAAGTATCAGCTAGTCAGGTATCTGTTCTAAAGCTTAAAAACTTGGAATACAGGGCTAGGGATTTAGCTCAGCAGTTCGGTAGCCTGCCTTGCAAGCGCAAGGACCAGAGTTCAATCCCCGGTACAAAAAAAAAACAAAACAAAACAAAAAGACTTGGAATATAACAATGGAACTCTAGAGAAAAGTAAAGACATCTCCCCCAAAAAGAAAAAATTTTCATGAGTCTCAAGACATGACACATTCACAAGTTCACAATGAAAATCTAAATAAATGATCTACTATAAGTATTTAGAAAAAATATTTTTGAGAAATTATAGATGACAGGACCTTAAAAGATGTCTTTCACTTCACTGAAACTGCCCGTTTTCTTTTCCTGCTCTCAAGGAATTATAAAATTACTTTCTTAGGCAAGTGTGGTGACACAAACCTCTAACCCCAGCTACCCCAGATATTGAGGCAGGAAGACTGCCAAGTTAGAGACCAGAATGGGCAACTTAATGAGATCTAACCTCAAAATAAAAAAGGCTAGGGATGTAGCTTAGTGGTCCCTGGGTTCAACTCCTAGTACAGCAAAAGGGCCAGGGATTTAGCTCGGTGGTGCCACTGCCTGCCTCAAGAGTACAAGGACCCAAGTTCGATCCCCAGTACAAAAACAAAACTAAAGTACAGCAAAAAGAAAAGAAAACAGTGATTAGAAAACTTTCCTAATCTGCCTCTTTGGGGCAGTAGGCAGCACATGAGTCTCATAAAAAGCTTTTTTAAGGCTGGGGATTTAGCCCAGTGGTTCCACCACCTGCCTCGCAAGCATAAGGTCCCGAGTTCAATTTCTTGGTACCAAAAAAACCCCCCCAAAACCCAAAAAGCTTTCTTAGACAACAAAATCTTTCCTGGTTATTTAGACCTGGAGGTAGAAATAATGAGCTTTGCATGTGCTATATTGTACACATGTCTGAGGTGGCACATAGCTGGGGCTGTCATGCAGCCTCTAGCACCTGTCAGCAGCTACTGAAAGGGAGACATAAGCAGAGATCATATGGACAGAGGTACATAAAATCACCTGTACAGCAAAGAAGACGGAAGTCTGTCATTCCAAAGGCAGACTCTACCTAACCACAGGACATTACGACAGAAGAAAAACAAATATCCCATGCATAAGGATGACAATAGCGTCTAAGCTTGAAAGCTTGCAAGTACAAGCACTGTATAAATATGATTTCCAATAAATGCTACAAAAATCTGCAAATATTTGAATAGTCCTCTGCAAAATCCTTATGAAAACATCTACTTTAAAACATCCTACTTCTTGAGAGCTGTATGCTTCAGCCATAATGCTTAGGACAAAGCTCATCATGAAGCAGATTCTCAGTAATCTCAAACAAACTAAATTTAATATGGCTTGATAGAGTATCTACGCAGTATATTTGGTATTTGTGTTTTCAATATTCTTGTCTCCTCTGAAAAATCTTTAAGGACATAACTGTCTTTTTTTCTCTCTCTCTCTATTTGGTCTTAAATTACCATCTGGCAGACTGTAATTTGCACTAGCTTTAGAAGCAAGGACAGAGAGATTCTTATGCTAACACGTGATGGGTACCCTGCAATGTCAATTCTGTCAACAAAGACAGAATAAAACTAAATAAGTGTTTGAAACTCCCTACAATTCTCAGAGACATTCTAATCAAAGTATATGTGAATCATTCACAGTAAGCAGTAATATGAGAAAGAGAGTTCCCTGGCATTCTTCACAGTCACACACACACACACACACACTCCCCATCTGCAAAGTGGTAGCTAACAATACCAAGCATGGTACTCACTTAGCAGATGAATATTACCAAAGTGTGAACAATGAACCACAGAAAATGAATAGAAGGATATCTTCTATATGCTGCCATCTCCTCCTTCTTATAGAACATTTAACATACCATGAAATCAGAGAGTTATTTACTGAAAGACCCAAACCCCAAACCCAGATGGTGGATCTTCTTCCTTTCCTTCTCTATCCTAGTTAATTACTAGATTGGGTCTCTAGAGATCAGTAAGTTTCCATCTTAATTTTTTTGTTTGTTTGTTTGTTTGTTTTTGTTTTTTGAGACAGGGTCTCACTATGTAGTTGAGACTGACCGGGAAGTCACTATGTAGCCCAGGCTGGTCTCGAACGCATAGCAATCCTCCTGTCTCAGCCTCCCGAGTCCTGGGATTAAAGGCATGCACCACCACGCCCAGCTCCATCTTAATTTTATGACTTCAATAATCTCAAGAACATTTTTTAAAGCAAGCTCTTTAAAATTCAAATTGTAAAAGCCTGCAAGTCCAGAGGAAAAAGGAAAAGATAGCACACATACACATACAATTAGTATAGACAAGTTAGAAATTACTGCTCTGAACCTCTAATCACAAAGCATCCTTCACTTCCTAGTTCCTAGTACTTTTCCAGAACATGAATGGCCGAAACCTGTAGTTTCCTTTACTAATCCAGGTTCATTAAGAGTGGCATGTACCAAATAGTAATGCTATTTGATCAAAATGCCAGTTGTGGTGGCACATGCCTATAATCCCAGCACTTGGGAGGCTGAGGCAGAAGGATCACTGTTAGTTTAGGTCAGCCTGGACTACATAGTGAGTACAAGGACAGCCTGAACTACACAGTGAAACCCTGTCTCAAAAATAAATAGTGTAGCGCCTGCCTGGCAAGCCAAATTCCTGAGTTCGATTCCCAGTACCAAAAATTAATTAATTATGTAAACAAAGTGGCAAAACAAAACACTCCAACTGAGTAAATGAGAGAAAACCCTAGAAAGTTCAGAGCAGTGAGGGAAAGGGTTGCAGAGTGATACAACATTAAGGGCGTTAAGAGTTATTTGCAGCATCATACAAGAACAGGTGGTGGAGTGCAGGGAGGAGCTGGCTTGCCATGCTAACAAGACTCCTAGTTTAAGACCAACAGAAATGATTAACACTATGGAAGCTACCCTAATAATTTAAACAGAAGCTCCAGAATTACACATATACAAACAGTAAGAAAATAAAGGCTGGATTGTTAGGATGTACAGAAAGGAATTAAAAAATCAAGTTTTTCATAAGAAGCGCTTCCTGAATAATTGAATAATATGAAAAAAAATAAAAGTTTTTGAAAAAACAGGAGAAAACAAACATAGACATATATGAAAAGGCGGATGCATATTAGGAAAGCCTGGCATTGAAAAGATGACAAAACTATTGGGTTTCCCTCTCTCATGTTTATTCCCGGGGGACAAGCACAAGTGATAGGCTCAGGTGCCACTGAGACACATCGGCACTGCGATCAGGAGCAGAGCACAGGGAGGGTCCCCTCTGAAAGATGTAGGAAAACACCTTGCAACACAATGGAAGGGTGAGTTTTAGACCTTTTCTTATTGTATTTTAAAATATAAATGGAGCTTAAAGCAACCTTCCTTTCACCTAACCCTGTACTCCCACTTTCCAGACATTACCACTGCTAAGGAATTTTACAGTTTTATATAGACACATCTTCATGGCATCACAGAAAGACACACAGGTGTATACAGTTCTGCACATACCTCTGTCTATGCAATAAACGGGGGGTATCTTTATGAGCATATGAACTTTTAAGCCCTTTTAATGCCCAAATAATGACACACCGCAATGTAACTATCCATCAGTGAACTGGTAGGTCACTGTCAGCTGTGTTTGGGGTATTCCTCTCCCTCCCCTTCACAATGTCACGGTAAGTATCTCAGTATATTGGTATTCTCTTTCAACTATCTGTTTGCAATTTCTAGACGTGGAATTTATTAGGATGGTGGTGGTGGGGTTGTAGTAACGGAATCAAACTCAAAGGTCTCCACCAATGACCTATATCCTCCAGTCCTTTTGATTTTTAAGGCAGAGTTTCCCCAAATTTCCTAGGCTGGGCTCAAACTTGCAAAGCCTCCTGGCTTGCTTTCCCAAATCACAACCCCATGCCTGGATAGGAATGAAACTTCAGACCCACAGGGGCATTACCTAATTTTAGTAGACAGAGCCTAAGTGTCCTTCAAAAAGGATATTTGCATCCATTTATTTTCTAACTACAATCAAATGAGTAGATCTGTTCCTCTACTTTCACCAACACTGGTATTAAAGCTTTTGAAGTGAAACAAAGTTCAACTTGAAACACTACCCACTGTCCTCATTGCCATATGCACCTCAAATTGCCCAGTGTTCTTTTTTTTTTTCTCAAACTGTTCACCAAGCAGCACTGGTGAGGTCACCCAAGGGGAAAGCGACAAGCATTTGTCTCACAAGGATCAACTCTACAGACCATCCTTTTTCCCTAACACAACTCTGCATGTGGCCAGGAGTCATGAGCAAAATCACAGAGATGAAGCACCTTTCGTTAACTCTCTGAAAGACATGACCAGCCAATCAGAGCTGGCTAAGACAAGTTAACTCCAGAACTTATGCAGAAAAAGCTAAAAATAAGAATTTAGTTTGACATGTCATCATGTAATAATAAAAAGTAGTATCGTATCTATTTGCTCTACACATTGAAAAGTATTTGTACTTCTAAATCTATGCCCTGAATTTAAGATGTAAGGTGAGTTTACCTCTCAGATGGATCTTATATTTTAAATCGCTCCCTTAGTCCAAACTACTTTTACTATTACAGCAAACAAAATCATTTCTCACAAAAGATTTACATGCATCTAAGTCCTTCAAAAACAGCTGGGCATGGTGGCAGGCCTGTAATCCCAGCACTCTGGAAGCTGAGACAGGAGAAATGCCCCCCAAGTGCAAGGACAGTGTAGGCCATACAGTGAGTTCAAGGCCAGTCTGAACTACATAGTGAGACTCTGTCTCAAAAAAAAAAAAAAAAAAAAAAAAAAAAAAAAAAAAAAAAAAAAAAAAAAAGATATTCACTGTCATGGTGGCACAAGTCTATAGTCCCAGCTACTCAGCAAGATGAGGCTGGACTGCTTGAACCCAGTACTTCAAGGCCAGCCTAGACAACAGAGCAAGACCACTTGTCATTGAAAAAAGAACATACGCTAACTAGGTGGGCAAAGGAAGCTGATCCATGAATATGCTAGTTAACAGAAGTCACATAGAGATGAATATCTGACTGCAATCTCCCAAGGACAATTAATTCATTTTGCTGCTGAAAAACAACCAGTACACTACTTCAAAAGGAACAGAATGTAGTATACTCAACAACAGAATTATGTGGACTGTAACATCCAGGACTAAATAACCACATGTTGAGGAATGACAGAGGACAGCATCGTGTAACATCTAACTACCTATGTGCTCCTCAGTCTCATGAAGTCACCCAGCTTCTGAGTTCCCTTCTTGAAAGAAGGCTTTTTCTCCCAAGAATCAAGATCTCAGAATATATTAAGTCCTAAATCCTAGTGATCAGAGAAATGAATTTAACTTTGAATCTTACCCTTGATCATTTACTTGGGCACGTCACTTGACTTCTTTGTGCCTTGGTATCCTCAGCATACAAAGGGAGTAGCAGGAATTATTATCTCAGGGTTCAACAAGGGTAAGTGTTCACTATTAGCATCAGTACTCCATAAACAGTATCCTCAAATTTAACAGAGTACATTTATCAGTTTCACCAACATTAGTTTCTAAACTGCAGAGCTGCAATTACATCTCATCTATCTTGAGAAGTGTTAAGTACTTAAGTAATTTTTAACCTTTAATATGCTTAGGTCTTTAGTATACTGACAGTACCAACTACCAACAAAGGAATTATAAATCTGTAACTTGTTCTGAAGGGAGCATCCACCCCAAATTCCCTGCTGGTGCAGTTAACTCTTGAAATTGCTACTCCAGCTGAGAAGAGCGGTTCACTCCCAGCACTCTTGGGAGGCTAGGGCAGGAGGATCACAATTTGACCATCTCAAAACAAAAACTAAAAACTAAATTTAAAAACAAGGTGGGGATGTAGCTTAGTGCAAAGGCCCTGAGTTCAATGTGCAATCTGGACAGATCTTTACCTAGCACGTGCACAGTCCCAGGTTTGATTTCAATATTTAAAAAGGGCGGGGTACATGTCAGAACACAAAAAGTTCTAAGTAAATGCTGAACAAATGAATAAAATGTAACTTCAAACTCTTAATAGATTAAGGAAGTATCAAATAGAACACTCCATAAAACCCCTGTCCCACTAGGTGAGCACAGGGAGGCTCTATAGGATTGGGTGAAGGCTCTGGAGTAGAGTAAAGCAAAGTATGAAGCCCAGTTGTATCATTTCATAATAAGCAACCTTGAGCCTACCCTAATAGGAGGAGGGGACCGATCCTTGTCAGAAATATAGAAATCAGCTGCAGACTAATTCAGTCAGAATCTTCATTCTATCAAGATCTCCCAGTGATTAGCATGCACATCAAAGTCTGATAAACACCAGCCCACCAGGGCTCTCTAAGTGAAATGCTCTCTAAGCTTTCCTTCCTCCTCTTTTCCCTTCCCTTTGACAAAAGTGGAGATGGTAACCTTTACACTATAGGTTAGGTGAGGATTGACAGATGCCAAGTATTTACCAAGCCTTTACCAGGAGATGCATCTCACATATGCTATTTCATTTAATCCTCTCATCACCTTACTGTGTATTTTTTCCACCATAAAGATGAAAAAAGCAAGGCATCTTGGTACACATCTGTAATCCCAGTATCTGGCAAACTGAAGCAGGAGGAATTCAAGTTCAAAGCTAGCCTACGAAACTTAGCTAGACACTGTATCAAAACAAAATTTTAAAATGGCTGGGGAGAAGCTGAGCATTGTGGTGCACACCCATAATCCCAGCACTTGGAGGGTGAGGCAAGAGAATCTTGAGTTTGAGGCCAACATGGGTTAACATAGTGAGTTCAGGGCAAGCCTGAACAACAAAGGGAGAGACTGCCTCAAAAAAACTAAATAAATAAATAAGTGGGTGGGTGGGGTACTAGTGCTCAGTGATACAGCATTTTTCTAATGAGGTAAGGTCCTAGATTCTATCTCCAATACCCTCCCCACAAAAAAAAAAAAAAAAAAAAAAAAAAAAAGATTAAGAAAATTCTGAATTGCAGCACTGTCCAAGATCACTATTGGTGAATGGTACTCCAATGTCGTTCTGTCTTCCACTTCCCATCAGTCCCAATAGCACACAAATAACCTAGCACATGAAGAGGAGAGTGGGCATGAGAGCTGGGAAGGAGAGAAGCCTTCTACTGGCAGGACTTGAGACAATAGTCTGAAACAACAGGCCAAAACAACACATCAAAAACTACATTTATCCATGAAATGACTCGATTGTGCTTATCTTGAATTGGTTTTCACATGAGTATGTGGCATTAAATTAGTAATATTTATCAACAGTTGTGTATTAAAATAGACCACCTAGCAGAGATTAACACTGGTCAATCAGACTACGTAAAAATACTCAATATAATATGGAAATATGGCTATTTTCTAGGTACATTAGGGATAGAAATTCAGGTAAGGAATGTCTAAAAGTGACATCACACAAAACAATTCTAGGTTGTCCAACATTATTTGTTGAGTGTTAATGTTCCAGAAAAGAATGTTACAATGAATGTCTAGAATCACAAGTTCAGTGGCTAAGGATGAGGCTCAGAACAGGCCAAACACCGCAAAAAACAAAACAAAAACCAAAAACCTACAAGTTGTAAGAGTACTAGATCCAAATAAATCTTAACCTATGTGCATCATTATATCATTGTCTAATTTCACCCACCCAAGCCAACAACATCACTGACACAGTCAGTCACATTCTCCTCTCTGCCTTCCCAGGCTCACTGATCATCTTTCATTTCCTCAAACACAGAAAGCTGTCTTTCTCCACAGGGCCTCTGCAGGCCCTTTCTTCTGCCTAGCCCGACTTCCCTGTTTCTACAGATAGCTTGATTCTTCCTTCCTTTACAGTGTGTCTTAAATGCCACTTCCTTATATCATTCTCACCACTTGAAGAACATACTCAGACTCTCCAATTTTTAAAATTATATCTATACTTATATATCCTCAATTATTTTCTACCCCCTGCCTATTGTCTGCTTCCTTGTAGGTCTTGCCATGAGCACTTTTTTTGTTGGTTTTTGGGACAGGATCTCCCTATGCAGTTCAAGCCGGCCTTGAACTCACTATGTAGCCCAGTCATGAGTACTATTTATCTGTTTACATCCTTACCCACCTTCAATAAAATTCAAGTTCCAAGGGCAAGAACCTTGCCTGATTTATTCTTTATTCTCCTCTGACACTCATCCAGTGCCTGGGCTTACAGTGAGTACTCAACAACAAAAAAACCCCAGTTAAATGGCCATACATGGTGGTATACACTTGTAATCCCAGCACTGGAGAGACTGAGGCAGAAGGACTGCTTCAAATCTGAGGCCGGCCTGAACTACAGAGCAAGACCTTGTCTCAAAACAAAACAAAACAATTAAGTGAATAATGAGAATGGGTGCTGTCTGCTAGACATGTGTCTTCTGATAGATCAAAGTTTGGTGGGCAAAAAGACAAGCCATCAATTATCAGGAAGAAGACAAAAGCAATGTGAGACTGGACGTAGTGATGCACGCCTATGATCCCAGCACTCCAGAGGCGAGTTCAATGCCAGCCTGGGCTACATAGTGAGATCCTGTCTCAAAACAAAACAAAACAAAACAAAATAAACAAGAAGGATCACTCAGAGCTGTCAGGAGGCATTATGAAGGTACTCCTATCCTAACCCAGAACAGCGGGGAAACAAAGGGGGGGGCTTTAGCAGATAGTGATGTCAGCTAAACCCAAGGGGAAATGGGGAAATTGGCTTTTTTTCCTTACATGGCAGCTATTGTACAGTATTCTCTAACACATGAAATGAGACAGCTCTTCAGAGATCAACTGGAAAGTAACAGACAATGATTTGGGAGAGAATAATACAAACCATCTGACAGAGAAGCTGTCACATAGCAAGGTTCAAGTATAGCCAGTCTGAGTGCATTCAGACATGTAAAATAAATGGCCAACTCAACTAAAGAAGAACTAAAAAGAAGATGACAGGGACCACTGAAGTCATTAGGAAAGAGTGAAAGATGCTTTGCTCAGACATGAGTCTGCTGGTCACAATAATCTCTCCACCACGAGACCATTAAATCAGTCAGATTATGAGACCACTATACACTTGATTCATCTCACCATTTCTGTTCTGATTCCTACTCAAACAACCAACCTTCTAGTTATGGTACAGATTCCTATAGACACCAACAGGGGAAGAACACTCTGGCCTTCACCGATATTATAATGGCTTCCCAGTCTCACCAAGCTAATTTATGGACTTGGTTAATCTAAGGTCAGGGAAGTAAACTAGCTTTTATTCATGTACTAAATCTGAGGAGGGCAAGGGGTAAGGACAGCAAAGGACAAGTTTAACTTGAACTCAAAGAGAGGGAAAAGGACTTGAAAAATGTTTTAGGTGGACTTGACATACAGAAGGAAAGGACAAAGACAAGTCAGTGATAATATTCAGCAAGTGAATAATAAAGGGGCAAAGGCCTTACAGAGAGATAGCCCACTTAGGATGTCACATCTAATTTCTGAAGAGCAGCTAAGTGAAGATCTCTAGTAGGCACCTGACCGTCCAAAGAGTGGAACTCTAGAAATACAGAATTTTAATTATGGAAACAAATACGTGGGCAGAACATACGAAACTACCCAAGTCTATCAATCAACAAGAGATAAGGATCAAATGTGGAACCCTGCACAAACCCAAGAATTAAAAAGATAAAAGAGAAACTTCCAAGGTAGGTTGAAAAGTAGAATCATATAGAATTTTCGTTTTTTCCCCCCAAGGCAGTGTCTCACTATGTAGCCCAGATTGGTCCTTGAACTACGTAACTCAGGTTGATCTTGAACTCTAGGTGATCTTCCTGCATCAGATTGGTGAGTGCTGCGATTCCAGCTGAGCACCACTACATCTGGCCTTAGAATTATTTTAAGGATTTTTAGATTACAATGCCAGTTTTCAATAAGTACTCTGTCAATTTTTTTTTTACAGAGAAAATACAAACTAAAATGAAAAGAAAAACAATGTGTAAGTTACTAAAGCAAACACACACATACTCACACATACACACACACATTATTTCAAAATAAAATATTATAGTTTCCTGGGTCAGGAAGGAAATTAAATAGAACCACCTTTCTGACTTCTCACCAGTACCTCAAAATATACAATAAAGCTGGTTAAAAGAAATGAAAGAGTAGCCAGGCATGGGCCTGTAATCCCAGCACTTGGGTGGCTGAGGCAGTAGGATGCCAGCCTGGGCTAAGAGTTCCAGATCAGG
>NW_022900916.1:37275032-37286120 GCF_012274545.1 Fukomys damarensis | reverse complement strand
GGAGAGGGGAGAGGGAGAAACAAAAGAGTTTTCTATAAAGACATACATTAAATGTTTAATCCTCACTAAAAGTCCAAAATCCACAAGGCTAACCACTTTTGGATGGATTTTTCAGGGTAGAGAAGATATCTGCAATGTTCATTTTAATCATTAACACTGGTTTGGAGAAACATTACTACACATTTATACTCTGTGACAGATCCATCTTCAGGCTCTGAGAGGTCTATGTATACAGCACAGTACTAGTCTCCCAGTAGTGTCACTGAGTGTGACTCTCACTGAGTTGGAAGAGTTGCTTAATGGTTTACCAGCATCTAGAACCTTTGTTGTTTAGCAAAGCTTCATGCTACACCTGAGTTGTACAACATTTCCTATTCTATTACAGCTTACAATTTTGTTGATGAAGACCATACAGCACCATAAACCCTGAGATTTCAGTAAAAATAGCAAAATTAAATGCCAAGTAAGCAGTAAAAGTAGTCAGATCAGGAAGTATTCATCCCAAGGACTGGACTGCACAAGAAAACAAAGCTTGACCCAGACCTTTAAGAAAAGACAAAACCTATAAGAAAAAACAAGGAATGGGATGTGTCCCCAGTACTATAGGCAGGGTATAGACACAAACAAAAGACACAGACACTGGCCCTATCCCTGGAACCAACTAATCAGTTTTTGTTTAAGAACTAGTGATTAAAACCAGGGCCTCACACAATGCAGGCAAAGTGCTCTACCATGAGCTACATCCCCAGCCCTTTTTATTTTAAAACACGGTCTGGCTAAATCGCCCAGGTTGGCCTCCAATTTGGGATCCTCCTGTCTCAGCCTCTTAAAAAGCTGGGATTAGAGGCATGGGCTACTACACTGGGCCCAGTTGATCAATTTTACTGGGATGGGAGATTTATGTAGGCAGACTGGTAGAATAGGCCAGAGAAGAAACAGTATGTTAAGAAGTTCAAAGAAGTTCAGGCCACAGAATTTTGTACCTTATCCCATAGTCAGTATATAGGCAGTGAAAGTTTTATGTACATGGATATAAATGTATGTGAATATAAAGTGAAATTTTAGAAACATCCTGGCAACTACGTATAGAAGGAATGATGGGTACCAAGACTGAGGTATGGTATATATTTGCCAAAAGCCATTAAATGCATATGCTTAAAATTGTTTTTGATGTATATGAATTATACTTGAGATCAATTTTTTTTAAAAGGACAAAAGTAAAGACAGTCATAAGCTAATTATTAAAAATACAGGCTCGGGCCTGGGGTTTAGCTCAGTGGTTCCACCACCTGCCTCACAAGCACAAAGACTCAAGTTCAATCCCTGGTCCCAAAAGAAAAAAAATACAGGCTTATGCTGGGCAAACGACATATCCTGTATTCTCAGCTACTCAGAGGCTGAGGCAGGAGGATCACAAGTTGGGAGCCAGTCTGGGTAATACAGCAAGACTGCATCTCAAAAACAAAAAGCATAAAATCCTAAACATGCCATAGCTTAGGTTAATTCAAGCCAGCTGATTATATGTAACACTTCCCAACTTTAAGTTCAATGACATCACATTGGTAGGTCATAATGGAGTTTTATTACCCTAGAAATCAGCAAATCAGGGCTTTACTCACTCCAGGGCAGTAGCTCATTATTCACCAGCGCAATGTGTCATTTCTATACAAAGTTTAACCTGAATATGGTATTAAATGAAGAGCTTCTTGACATTTTCTTCAAACTCAAAATAAAGACATAATCTTAACATCAATAGATAGTTATCAAAAAAATTATAAGATGTAAGAACCTAACGTTTTATTATTTTCAAGACCTAAAGCATGTCTGTGAATAAGACAGAAACCTTTGTGGTGTCTCAATCAAGGTTTCTAGCTATTATGCGGTTTGCCTGGGCCTAACACCAATCAATCATGATAATGTACAAAAAAAATTCCAGCATTCCCATTCCATTATAGTAATGGCTAATTACATAGGTCTATTATTGGAATATGCTTTCCTAGTTCAAACTCCATTTCAATAGAGTAAAGAGAGTTTTCTGGAGAAACCCTACTGTGAAAAGATGAACTGTGCCTTAACTTTAGTTTCAAAAACTACTCATAGCTGGGGATTTAGCTCAGCGGTTTGGTGGCCTGCCTTGCAAGTGCAAGGACCCAAGTTCAATCCCGGTACCAAAACAAAACAAACAAAAAACCCCACAAAAACTACTCATTTATAGATGCCTATTTCACATCTCTGAAGCAAAATGGTTCATTTGTTATGCAGATTATGAAACAGCCACTTAAGAATAAAGAGCTTCCTTCTTTAGAGGCTCCAGCTATCTGCATAGGCCGTCTCAAAACCAGCACAGAATACTTCCAAATATTACAGCAAAGGATCATTTCAAATGTTTCCGATTAGTTGCACAGAACAGAAGGACACGTCCTTCCTGCTTTCCAGCCCACTTCGCAGAGGCTGATCTAGGTTTCCTCTTAAGAAAAGCTGTCTTTAGCCCAGCCTGGGCAATTTAGCAACTTAGTGAGATTCTGTCTCAAAATATAATATTTTTAAAAGGCTGGGAATGTAACTCAGTGTAAAGGGCCCAGTTCAACTGTCAGTATTTCAAACACAAAGTGAAACAAAACAAAAGCAGCCTCTAGAGAGTTCTTGGGACTCGAGCTAAAAAGGTAAAAATACAAGTAACAGGAGGAAAATATGGTAAGGGGTACAGAATGCAATCTACAGCAAGTTTGAATCCATAAATCCTCACTCAGAATTCAAAATCTAATTTCTCAGGAATATAAATAAACTGAGCCAGGCATGGTGGCACATGCCTATAATCCTAGCACTCAGGAGGCTGAGGCAGGAGGATTACTCACTGTTAAGTTTGAGGCCAATGTGGGCTACATAGTGAGTTCAAAACCAGCCTAGAGCCGGGGATTTAGCTCAGTAGTTCCACCACTTGCCTTGCAAGTTCAAGGACTTGAGTTTGATCCCCGGTAGCAAAAAAAAAAAAAAAAAAAAAAAAAAAAACCCAAACTATAAAAATTAAAAATAAAATCAGTTGAACTCACTTGCAACTGATTATCACAGTTTTACTATGGATTATTAACCCTCATATATATTAATGTTTCTCCTAGAAAATGAAATGCACTTAAAAGTTCTAAAGTGAGACATTAACACCATCATTTGAACTTCACTGCAACCAGAGCTCTTCTCAGAGAAAGGGAAATGAGAAGACAAAACAAGGAAGATTTTGAAGAACTATGCAACACAGGTACACAGAGAGAAAATGTCAGTGAGAAAAGTAATGAGAAATGAGAAGTATGCGTGTATAGGAACAGCAAGGATATCGGCATTCCTTGCCCTGATAACTGGGACTAAGACAGAGGGAAGGTGATGAGGCACTCTGAGACTCTGATCTACATCCAAACCATGCTCTAGGAAGTGAGTTACCAAGGCAGGAAAAGCATACAAGGGGAAAGTTTTGAGTCCTAGGCTTGTCCACTGAACATTCTTTGTACCAGATACCAGTCCAATAGCCTTTTCCTTTTGCCACTTTCCTTAGGCTTCTAATTCTCCTGGAAGACTGTAAGAAACTTTCAAGAAAAGGAAAAAAGTGTCCATGTGGCCACATCTCTTTTTAATGAACATTTACCATTCTGCCCTCCCCCGTCTTCAAAATGCTCCGATGTATAATGTACAGTTAGTGCCAGTACATATGGACACAAGGATCAGACACAGGACCCATCCTCTAAGGAGTAACTTCAAGGAGGGGGGAGTGAGAGCCACAAGCAAACAGCCAATTATATAAAGTGGCAACTGCTTATCTGAGAGGAAAAGAAAGGGTGCTATGAAAGCAGACAAGAAAATCATCTCAGCCAAATATGGTGTGGGGATGGTAAGGAAGGCTGAGAAAGATGTAAGGCTTTATATGTGTATTCTGAACAATAAAGAAAGTAGGCCAAATAGGGACCTGTGTGGAAGAGTTAGTTTGCCCTGAGAGGCTGGTGCATTGTATGTGCACACACACACAGGTGTGTGCAAGCAGCTCACTAGCACTGTGTAATGGAACTGCTTTTTATCCCAAGGCTGACCCTCTATCAGCCTCTTCATCTACTGACTTTCACACCAAGGTTAGGCTTTCATGGGCACCAAGCAAAAGGTTTTAAACACAAAGTGGCAAGATCAAATGTACTAAAAACAAGACTGCTCTGAAAAGAAAATGAATAGGCAGACTGGAAGGAGAAAGAGAGGAGATGAAAGGAGCCCTGAAATTGTGAGAAAATTTCCAGCAGTCCAGGGAAGAGCCTAAGGGCCTGAACCCAACAGTGCGCTTAGGATGGAGGTTGGGGAAGAGTACAGAGGGCAGAACAAACAGGATGAGAGAGGAAGGAGTTGGAGTTAAGACACACAGGCTTTCCAGTTAGGCAACGCGCGCGCACGCACACACACACACGCACACACACACAGCTCAGCTAGGGGTGTAGCTCAGTGGTAGAGCATTTGCCTTGCCTATGCAAGGCTGCAACACCCCAGCAACACAAAACAACAGCAACAACAGAGACCAAAGTGAAGTTTGCAGGATATAGCACTCCAATCAATGTTAGACATGTAAAAAGTTTTAGGGGCCTGTTGGGCTGTTCTTGGAGATACTTGAAAGGCAAGCAGCTACAGAGTACTCTGGAGTTTGGGAAACAACTCAACTGAAGATGCAAATACGTTTTACAGCAAAGATCTATGATAAGAAAAGAGGGTCCCCATAGGAAAACCAACCTTTAATAAATGTGTAGAGAGGTGTAGGATCAAAGTAAGGCCCTACGTTGACACAGAACTGAGAACATTCCTTTAATCTAAGGCTCCACAAACTATGGCCCTCTGTTTGTTTTTTTAAATAAAGTTTTGTTGGAATACGACAAGCCCATCCATTTATATACCGTCACTGACTGTTTCTGGGCTGTAATAGCAAAGACATGGTCCATAAAGCCTATCAAACTTACTGTTTGGTTGTTTACAGGAAAGGTCTAGCTGCTCTAGTCAATAGCCTCTGGGCAAAACCAATCCCCACATCATACCTTAGTTTTACCATCTTAGAAAGAAAGTACATAGAGGCTGGGTATTTAGCTCAGTGGCAGCGCGCCTGCCTCTTAAGTGCTAGGTCCTGAGTTTGATCCCCAGTACTGAGGGGCGGGGGGGAAGAAACAAAGTATATTATGTTTAAGTTCAGTAAGAACTTAAAAGGCTCAGGAACATTTTAATTTAATATCAAAATCATTCATAAAAAAATTTTTTTTGAGACAGAATCTTGCTATGTAGCCCAAGCCGACTTTAACCAACAGTCCTCCAGCCTCAGCCTCCTGAGTGCTGGGATTATAGGTATGCACAGCCATACCCAGCTTTTGATCCTTAACACATTCCCACTAGCTTGAACCACCAGTCATATATGCATGACTGTCCCATCAGGTGGCTTGTACCACTGGTGGTACAAAAGAATCTATTCACTTTTATGGGTCTTTTTAATAATAAAAAGCCACCCAACAAAACACTTATGCGTGTACCACAAGTTGTTCAAGCTGCTCAGCAGAGAGACATATGAATTATGGTCCCATCACATATTTGTTAAATAATTTTCTTCCAACAAATGAAGTGATTGCCAATTAAAGCCAAGGTCATAAAGTCTATATAATAATTTACACATTTAATACACATGGCAACTTACTGAGTATATGTCACTACAAAGTGAAGGGAATCCCAAATTTTACCTTATACCCATTACAGAGTGTTACAATACAGTCTAGTCGAGAAAGCATTCACTTCTATGAAAAGCTATTAACAGATGAGATCAATCACAGAACAGGACTAATTACCAGTCTCCTACACGCCAGCCATGTCCAGAAGATACTCTGAGCCACTTAATTTAGCCTGTTTGTCTCATTCAAGCCCCACAATAACCCATAAAGACTTCTGTCTTGTACAGGAGGAAACAATGGCTTAGAAAGGCTAAGGGCCTCACCTCAAATACTCAAGGGAGTGGGTGGGAGGAGGTCTGACCTCAGAGGCTTGGTACTTCACCAAAACCCCATAGGGTACAGTCACCTACACAAAGGGAGATAACATCTCTGAGAATGAAATCTGGAAGCAATGAACACATATCCGCTTCTCTTCCTCCCCTGGAGCTCAGTGCAGGTCTTAGAACCCAGGCTGGTACCACTGCCTTAGGAAAGTTAAGTCATCAACTAACACCATCAGACTGGCTTGCAGAATCAGCACCAGGTACAAGACATCTCTGAGTGTAAAACATCAGCTTACAAATCAACTTTTAAACAACCCTCTCCCCTAAATGCACAGAAGCCCACACAAGAAATGAAAAGATCTTTGTAAATCAGATATTATAGTAATGCATTCTAAAAGGTCATATGCTAACAATTGGATGAGCTTAAACTTTCATTTCAAACTGACACGTTTGAATTCTGGCTTCAACTCGTATCTTATAATAGTAACTTATTTTCTGAGCCTACTCCAATGAATTATGGTCATCTTCCTTATTACCCAGCCTAGGGAATGACCAGCCAGTACTATGATGTGTTCAGCATCAAAGCTCCTGAGTCCAACATTCTGAGTTTATTGTCCAGCTCTGCAACTGACTTGACAGAGGACTAGGACTTAAGACTCTGGGTTCTCATCTGTAAAACAATGCAAAAAGTACCTACACCTTTCAGGGAAGACATCTAACATGCTAAAAAAAAAAAAAAAGCAGTGCCCAGCACAGTAGGCACTCCATATCAGCTGTTATTACTATCAGTAATATGTCTGGCTTAGAGGAGGCACTCTGAGAAGTATTTTATCAGTTTAAACCACAGACTAAATGACAATTTCCAACCTCTCTAAACCTGGTCTTTAGGAGAGCCATATCTTCCCCAGAGGCTGTAAGAGCAATTTCCAACTTTAAAAGAAAGCTTATAAAGCTTTAAAACACACTTCCAGAGTTAAGAGCCACTGCTTTGGCTATCATTAAATGGTGAGAAGGGTGCTTCATTTGCTGCTTCAATCTTTCAAACAGATACTAAATACTGCAACTGGAGCTTTCAGGCAGGCAACACCTTTATCCTCCAAACAGAATACACTATTTTCCCCACATAGTTTTCAGAGTACCAGGAAGAAACACTGAGACAGAAAGACATCTGTTTAGCAGAACTTGGTAAAACAGCCTACCTACACCTGTGGCCAAAGCGCACACAAATAAGCTTGGCTTAAGTGGTACAGACCTTAAATCTGCCTATCTTACAAAAATGCTCTGGTGGGAGCATGCAACTGCCTTTCAGCTCCAGTCATCAAAAGCCATTAAATTCTCAAGTCCCATAAATTTTTCTTTCAAGCATTAGTTCAAGGTATGTAAACAGACCAAAGAAGTTGCAAAGATAGTCTATAATTAAAACATCTTTTTTTTTTTGGTTTTGAGACAGGGTCTCACTATGTAGTTGAGACTGACCTGGAACTCACTATGTAGCCCAGGCTGGTCTCGAACTCACAGTGATCCTCCTGCCTCAGCCTCAAGCGCTGGGATTACAGGCGTGCGCCACTACACCCAGCTATAACTAATACTTCTTGACCTTTACCAGCCTCCTAAACTCATCTACTTAAAATGTGCTCTTCACATCAGATTCACTTGTTTTTTCTTTTAGTTTTCTGGAGCATAGAAAGTAAAAATTATGTTTGAAAAAGTACCTAAATTTCAATGCATATTATCCAAATAACCTTTAGGAAAAAGGAAGAATATGGAAGCTTATAAATTGATCTAATCTACAATTAGGATACATGCAGGTATCTTCCAAGTTGTTTGAAAGCAGTTAAGCTCTTTCTAAAAGCATGTCACAAAATTTTTCTTTAAAAATATGCATAATAATTAAAAATATAAATTCCTTTTACTTCTTTTTTATTTGTTTTTATGAGACAGAGTCTCACAATGTAGCCTAGGCTGGCTTCAAACTCGCCACCCTCCTCTCTTGGCCTCTGGAGTGCTAGGATCACACAAGAGAGTACCACCACACTGGCTTTCAAGTACAATTATTTTTAAAAAGACTAAAAACCCTTTGACTCTCAGAAGACCTTTCAGATGCATTTTAAACTTTCAAATGGCTCACATTCCTGCACCTGTTTATTTTCTTTCAAATGACTGCAGTTTTTTATAGATGGTTAATTACATTCATTCCAGGACTCTAATACTCTAAATACAAAGTCTTGGCATTATAAGTGGCTTAACCTAGAAGCGCTCTGCCATTAAACACACAATTCAAAAAATACTGAAGATAAAACAGAAAAGTAGTTTCCAGGTTCAGCATCAGCTGTGTGTGTGTGTGTGTGTGTGTGTGTGTGTGTGTGTGTGTGTGTGTGTGTGTGTGTGTTTAGCATCAGCTTTTATCCACCACAGAAATCAAGATTCAGCTTCTACAGACCCTAAATTTGCTTTAAATTTCTGAGCCATTTAAAATAGAATAGGCACAAGTGGTGAGTGGCCATGTATTTTCCCACTTTAAAAAAATTTATCTGTAGTCTAACTGAATTTAAAAAAAAATTCCTCACCAAAAAAACCAAATCCAGGACTAAAGACAAATATTCACTCTTCAAGGACTAGTTCAGATTTGCAAGTCTTATTTTTGTTCTGAAAGCTAAGAGGAAGGAAAATAGCATTTCTGTTTTAGATTTCATTTCTGGAAATAGAAGTAGAAGTAATGTTTCAAGGTTACACAGTACCGAGAACATCCTGTCCACTTGCCTAAATACATTCTGAGCATGATCAACCTGCAGAAGTACCATTTGCTCAGTCTCACACGCTACCTACAAATTCAAGATTATGCTGTTTCATTTTGTTTATTTTAGAACAGTCACTTTGATCCAATTGATCTACCCAACTTTTGGTGCCAAGGAGTTAACAAGTATTACATTTGCTGAAATCAGAAGTAGATAAAACAACCCCACCCTGAGGACATGCATTAACATTTGCACTCCTCCTATTATAAACTGTGTGTGCATGTGTATATAAGCAGAATTGAGACAAGTAACAAAAGAATGAGACTATATCAACATGAGGGTGGGTGGGGGAGGGCTCTGAGAGGGCTCAAAAAGGTATATTGGGCAAGACAGACTTCTGTTTAGTTCTTTAAATTCCAATCATGGTTTTTCTCAGTGAAAAGACTTCTTCGGTTAAGTCTGAAATTAATAAAAAGCCTTTCTTTTATAGAGATATAGGGAAAGCAGGTAATTTCTAAATATCAAATAGCTAGAAAAGACAATCAGAATCTTGAACTGGAAGGTATGGAAAAGCTAATCTACCTGTGTAGGATTCTTCTTAATTAAAAACAGTACTCACGCTGGGTGTGGTAGCGCATGCCTGTAATCCCAGCATTCAGGAGGCTGAGGCAGGAGGATAGCCACAAGTTTGAGGCCAGCCTGGGTTACATAGCAAGTTCAAAGCCAGCCTGAATTACAGAGCAGGACTCAGTATCAAATAAACAAAATACAATAAGCCAGGCATGGTGGTGCATGCCTGTAATCCCAGCACTAGGGAGGCCGAGGCAGGAGGATCGCTGTAAGTTCAAGACCAGCCTGGACTACACAGTGAGTTCCAGGTCAGTCTCAAATACATAGTGAGATCCTGTCTCAAAATAAATAAATAAATAAATAAATAAATAAATAAATAAATAAATAAATAAATAATAAATAAAATAAACCCCAAAAATAAAAAAATAAAAACAATACTAAGGACTGCTTAAAACCAATCCAAGTGTGACACTTCTTACCAATAGCTGATACCAAATACACACATACTTACAAATGCTTACTATCCTGTTTAATACTCAGTGTTTTAAAACACTTAAAATTTCCAAAACACATCTGTCTCCCAACTTAAGTCTCCTGAAACTGCTTCTATTAAATTAAGTGCTAGCAGGCCTCAACATTCATGCCTTGAAGCAACACAAACACTCTACTAAAAAGGACTATCTGGGTATGGTGGCATACATCTGTAATCTAACTACTTGAGAAGAGAGGCAGGAAGATCTAAATTCAAGGCCAGCCTAGACTACTTTAGTGAGACTCTGGCTCAAAATAACTTTTAAAAGGTGTGGGATGTAGCTTAGTAGTACAGTACTTAGTTAGCATGCATGAAACCCTGGGTTAGGAGGGGAAGGGGAGGACAGGAGGGACTAGCAAATCAAGGATGCCAAAAATAGCAAGAAATCCAAAGAACATTCTCTAAGGGCTGGGGATTAAGCTCAGTGGTGCTGTACCTGCCTTGTAAGTACAAGGTCTTGAGTTTGATCCCCGGTGGGTGCCAGAAAAAACAAAAACAAAACACAGCACTCTCTGTCACCATCTACCTACACACACACACACACACACACACACACACACACACACAGAACTGATGAAGAGGCATTCCAGCTTATAAAAAGAGTTCTTTTACTTGTATTTGCTATGATGTAGCAAGAGTAAGACAAAGATTGAAAATATCTTCATGAAAGATCGTCCAAAAATACAAACTCTTAAAACTACCATTCCTATTACAAAACCACACCTATTTCTATACGACAACAGAAAACACTGTGAAGACCATCTGTTGTCCTACTTACCACAAAGTCGCATGGATGAGACCAAATGTAACACACATAAAGCCACAATCCATTCCATCTTCCCAAACTGGGATAGCAAATTACCAACTCTAGTTTAAAGGAAAAATAATTTCTATCTCCCTGTTTCAGAAAAGCAATAACAGGAGCCATGCTAACAAGTTTGAAATTGAAATTTCATGTTTGTCTGTAGTTTTAAACACCAGAATCCATTTCCTGACCAAAAAACAAAAAAACTGACCCTCCTTACTTATTAATTTATTATTATTAAATTTACTTATTTAGTTATATCCTGTGAACCACCTTCAGTCACAGCTCCCAGTTCCTGCAATAACGAAACTCCTGCAGCCTCTTCTCTGCTTAGCCCCTGGCCTCAACCCATCTTGGGGCTCTGCACTCATTGAGTTCCTTAACAGATGTCTTTGCCTGTGCACGCACTCGCACTCGCGCTCGCTCTCTCTCTCTCTCTCTCTCTCTCTCTCTCTCT
>NW_022900916.1:37257114-37275005 GCF_012274545.1 Fukomys damarensis | reverse complement strand
TGCCTACTCATCTTTCAAGATCAAGGTCAAGCTTCATCTCTCTCAACAGCTCCATTCCCTCAAGGAAGGTATCACTCCCTCCTAGGTCCCTCTGCCATTCAGAGGTTAACAAAATTCATCTCTCTACTAGAATGCAAGCTTTCTCGAGTAGAAAAGCCATGTCTTGCTTCTCTCAGTGGCATCTTTACTGCCTTGCAAAGGGTCTAACACAGGAAAGACACTACAAAACATTTGATTAAAACACAGAAAACAGGGGCCGGAGATTTAGCTCAGTGGTTCAGTGGCCTTCCTTGCAAGCGCAACAACCCGAGTTCAATCCCTGGTACCCCCCCCAAAAAAAACAACAACAACACAGACAACATTAGGGTACAATTTTATATCCATCAGATGGGTAAATACTGGCAAGGTAGACAAGTACTGGCACAACAGTCTCATGTGTTGTTCACAGGAATGCAAATTTGGTACAACCAGTTTCAAGAGGGGTTGTTTTTCTTCTCTAGTCAAGTTGAAGATATTCACAATTAAGTCTAGCAGTTCCAAGCCAGATTTGGTGGTACATACCTGTAATGCCAGCACTCTGGAAAGCTGAAGCAGAATCACAAGCTCCAACTCAGCCTGGGCAACTTGGTCACTTAATGAACCCTGTCTCAAAAGCAAAAAGTACTGTTTTTCTTGTCCCTCCAGTAAGTACAAAGGCTCTGAGTTCAATCCCCAGTACCACCAAAAAGTAAAATTAATTAAAAAAAATTCTGCTTTAAGTTTTCTAGTTCATTATTGCCATATGACTATAATACATTAGGGGTGGCGCTTTACCATTAAAATGTTCTGGCAATTATACCGGCAATGATGTGCACACCTAAAATCCCAGCTACTCAGGAGGGAAGATCACAAGTCTGAGACAAGCCGGGACAGGAGAGATTCTGTCTCAAAATAAGAATAATAAAGCCTGGGGATATCACTTAGCACGCATATGCATGTGTAAGGCCCTGGGTTCAGTCCCCTCAATGGCAAAAGGTTCTGGCATTTATTCTTCCAAACCAACATATATTCCGCACATATGGTTTTTTTTTTTAAACTAACACATACTGATGTGTCAAATACTGTGCAAATTAGCAGTTTCATTCAATTAGTACAATAATTTCACACAATTTCATTCCATTAGTACAATAACCTTCTGTGGCAAGTATTTTCCTATTAAATACTGTCTCTGGTCATTAATCTTAAGGTTCCAATTTTATTCACCATTCTAGTTTTTTATGGGCAGATAAATAGACTGATCTATTTCAAAAAATTTACTTATTTATTTTGCTTGCTTTTTTGAGACAGGGTTTTGCTATATAGTTTAGGATAGCCTTGAAAACTCTACTTGGCTCAGGCTGACCTCAAACTCATGGCAATCCTCCTGCCTCAGCCTCCCAAGTATTAGAATTACAGGCATGCATCACCAAGCCTGACTCCATATGATTTTAATATAGGTTCAAAGCAAAGGGATCTTCTCCCTTCTCAGTTAATTCCATCAAACTATTCTAATTACAACTTAATTTTACTACACTGTATCCTATCTCTGCAGTTGGAATAAAACATACCTGTAATAAATACCATCTGAGCTCCCTTTGGTCACTGCTTTTAAAATGAACTCGGGCCAGAGATTTGGCTCAGTGGTTCTGCTACCTGCCTTACAAACTCAAGGGCCCAAGTTTGATCTCCAATACTCCCAAAAAAAATTTTTTTTAAAAAAATGAATGAACCCAACATGGGCCCACTTCAAGTACACCTGACAGAAACTGCTAATTCTTGGGCTGGAGAATTAGCTCAATGGTTCTGCTGCCTGCCTCTCACGCATGAAGTCCTGAGTTCAATCCCTGTTGCAGAAAAAAAAAAACCAAAAAACTAATTCTTAAAAAAATGCAGCTACAATTGCAACCTTAAATTCTAATCTAAAAGCTGATTATATGCTATTAGAATGTATGGAACTATTTTCTACAGGAGGATATCAAAGATTTCAAAGCAAACTTTTACACTTTCTCTTTCCAGCATTTTGCTACAATGTTTAAGGAATAAGAATATAATATGTTTCATCCTGTTAAAATGGCTACACTAAAACTATCACCATTTGGACATTTTCATATCATTTTCATGATATAAATGGATTACTACTACTATTCCTTGGTGTGATAATGGTAGGTACTATGGTTAAATAGGAAAAGCCTTTACTTTTTGAAGATGCATGTTCATGTAATTAGGCTCAAATTTCATGATATTTGCAACTTACTCAAATGATTCAACCAAAAGTATAAATAATAAAGGAAATATAGCAAAAATATTGAGTCTACTTGGTGGGATAGAATATAAGTATTCCTTTATACCATTCTTTCCACATTTATGGATCTGAGGTTTTTCATGGTGAACTGGAAAGAAAATTTTTCAGTCAGTATTTGTTCAGCAGGTAATTTAATATCACCACCATTATGCATTTCAATCTGAATTATCTGTTCTTTGTTTTTTTCTCCCCAGGGCTAAGGATTGAACCCAGGGCCTTACTGATGCTAGGCAAGCCTGCAACTGAACTGCATCTCCAGTCTTTTTTTTTTTTTGAGACAGGGTCTGATTGTCTACGCTGACCTCAAACTTGTGATCCTTCTGCTTCGGCCTTCAAAGTAGTTGGGATTACAGTTATGTGCCACTGCAGCTGGTTTTACCTGCTTCTACTCATAAAAATGTGGCAACTACATGAAAAAGATCTATAATATGGCCCACAACTTTATTTTAATCAGTGAATATTACTACCAACATTGATTTGGTTCTGCAATATTACCCAGAAGTTAAAGCACCCCTCTCTTGATACTGGTAAGCTGAAACGTTTATTTGACTAGAAGTTATGCAGTAATTTCAAATATCATAAAACTCATCACTGATTTCCTTAATCACAATTTCAAAACAAGCTGAACTACCCTAATCTGAAAACAGAAAATGTTCCCAACAGACATTTTGCTCACCAACATACCACATGTGAAAAATTCCAGATCATGAAACTATACTTATTAAAAATACTATATAAAAGTACCTTCAGTCTATACTACAAGGTATATATGAAACATAAATATAGTCTGTATTTAGACTCATACCCCATTCCCAAGATACCGCATTCTAAACATGCAATTATTTCAAAATCCAAAAAAATCCAAAATCTCAAACACTTCTGGTACCAAGCACTTCAGATAAGGGGCATTCCTCCATATTTATAAACCAAATTCAAGTTAAAAAACCTATAATTCAATAGCTGGCTCTTACCTAATAATCAAAATATCCCATTACCAATTACAAACATCTGAGGTGACAGATAAAAAACAACACTGAAAGATATGAAGGAGCCCTAAGTCTTCCACTTCTAGAACATTAACTAACACATGTGCTCACCTCAAAGGACACCATCAGAAATTAACTTGGCTGCTGCCCATAGCCTCAATTCCACGATCTCTTATAATGGCAACAACTGATTAATTCATAGAGCTGGGCAAAGTGTGACTTAAACATGAAAACCCTAACATCTGAATACTTAGTTAAGCAAGCGATAACATCGACTAGCATTAATAATTACATTTTCACAACACTTTACCTAATCCTAGAAATGAAAGAGTAACAATTCATTATTAGCAAAGACAGAGGCTGTTCCTATTAAACTTAACACTGACACAGGTTTCTAAACATGTAGCAACAAGATTTCATTGCCATATTTAAATATCAGAAACGGGAATGTCAAGGGTTCCCTACTTTGGGCTTCTAAAAAGCCATAGTAAAATTCCAAGGAATTTAGCTCAGTGGTTCCGCCACCTGCTTTGCAAGCGCAAGGTCCCGAGTTTGGTCCCTGGGATCAAAAAAAAAAAAAAAGGTGCCCTAGTAAAAATTCATACCAAGAAAATAATAAACTGCAGATTTTACCCTTACTGCCTATATTTCTCTTGAGAATTCAAAATGAAATTTTTAATTAATGTTGAACCCAACCCAAGGTAAGAAAAAAACATAGGTTCAGGGTGCGGGAGGTAGGCTCTGGAGAGGAACCAGCAGGAGAAGCCGTCTGGGCTGACAATAGTGTTTTTCATCTTGCGAGGAGTTTGAGTTACTCAGGTGTTTTACTTGTCAAAACTTGAGAATGAACACAATATCTGTGCATTTCAGGGTCAGGGATGTAGCTCAGTGACACTGTGACTGTCTGCCAAACGCAAGGTCTTGTGTTCAATTCCCACACTGGAAAAAAAAAAAAAAAAGATATGTGCTTTTTTTGAGACAGGGTCTTACTATGCAGTTGAGACTGACTTGGAACTCACTATGTAGCCCAGGCTGGTCTTGAATGCACAGCCATCCCCCTGCCTCAGCCTCCCGAGTGCTGGGATTACAGGCATGTGCCGCCATGCCCAGCGATTTGTGCATTTTGGTGTGTACATTCATTAAAACCTAGAAACATATGCAGTGTTAGGGCCACATCCATGTTACGTCGACCGCGTGGTCGGGGTCAGGGCTTGCACAGCTCTGGGGGTTTGCAGCTGTGGTTGTGTTGGTTATACCCAGGCAACCCCTTCCCATCCAAAACCACCGGTGGAAGGCTGGGGATTTAGCTCAGTGGTTCTGCTGCCTGCCTCAAAAACACAGGGACCCGAGTTTGATCCCCAATACAAAAAAAAAAAAAAAAAAAAAAAAACAACACCCTAAAAAAATCATTGGTGGATTGTCTCTGGAATCCTTTGCCAAAATCCCAAGGCAGAATCCTAGGGTCCAAGACAATTTCCACCAGGTTCTTTTCTTTCCTGGATTACTAAAGTCAAGTGTTACAGTTGTACTATTCCCAATCTGGCCTCGGCTTGCTGAAAGAAAACTCTGTATGCCTTTTGTAAGGCACAGATTCTATATTGTAATGATGTCCTACGCAAAAAGAAAAAAAAATTAATGATATTGAAAATTTTATTGTTTTAACATGTATGTATGTTTAGTGATGTTTACATTTTGAAATAGTTTATGATCCATTAAAAAAAAACACAGAAACATAAAACATACATGTTTAAGCCAGGCTTGAGCTCTTGAGAGGCTTGAAGCAGGAGGATCAATGCAAATTCAAAGCCAGTTTGAGCTATGCAGCAAGAACCTATCTCACACACACACACTCACACACACACACAAATATATATATATATATATGCACATGTGTGTACATATATACATACACACATATGTTTAATTTTTCAATTCTGTATTCTCAAATACATGTGACTGTGAAGATCTTTTACACTTACAACACACACCAAAGATGTCTACAAATAAAAACAATATACTATTTGGAAAGACTTAAAATTATCTAAACCAACTCCTTATCTGATACATAAGGACAGTTACTCAAGAAGGAAGTGAAAGCCGAAATGACTCAAGGCCACTAAGCACAAGATTGCCAAGGACAAGAATACTAGAGGTCTTCTGGGTCTTCTCTCCCACAGCAACCAAACACCCACGTTAACTCCTCGGAGTAAATGTGTGAAGCACTAAACTATGGATGAAAAGATTAGCTTTTTTTGTTCTTCCGTAATACTCAAAAGTAAGTAATTTCTATCACACAAGGCCAATTCTCACAGCAAAGCATGACCTAGAAAATGTAAGAAAAAGGTAAAAGATAATCTGGAGGGTGGGGGGAAAGACAGCACTGAGAATCAAATCCAGGGGAACGCTATTATTAAACTACATCCAGCCCTCTTTATTTTTAGGCAAGGTCTCACTGAGTTGTCCTGTCTAACCTCGAACTTGTTCCTTTTTTTTTGAGAGTCTTACTATGTAGTTTGCGCTGGCCTTGAACTCACTGTTTAGCCCACGTTGGCCTCAAACTCACAGCAATCCTCTTGCCTCAGTTTAATCCTCCTGCCTCAGCCTGCCAAGTGCTGAAATTACAGGTATACACCACCACAACTGGCAAGGCATTGTATTTGTGATCCGCCTGCCTCAGCCTCAGCCTCCTGAGTAACTAAAGCTACAGGTGGGTGTTACCATGTGTGACTATGAAAAAAAAAAAAAAAAAAACCTCAAAGAATCTAAGCCTACGAGATAATGCTTAAAAACCCCCAAAAACCCAAAACAAAAAACTTAACATTCACTGTGGCAGACATTGCTAGTCATCTGACCAGTATCCATTCTCCCCTTCACTCTTACTAGGAAAACCCTGATCTAATCTGGAGCAGTCAACAAGTCATTATTTTGCCAGGCGTGGTGGTGCATGCCTATACTCCCAGCACATGAGAGGCTGAGGCAGGAGGATGCTGTGAGTTCGACACCAGCCTGGGTTACATAGTGAGCTTTAGGTCAGTCTCAACTACATAGTGAGACCCTGTAACAAAAAAAACCAAAAAAACAAACAACAACAAAAAAGAAGCCATTATTTCCCAGCTTCTACTGCAGTTCAAGTTGATCAGTTCATTTCTCATCCAGGGCTATCAATGCAATTTATAAGGAGAGAGATTCAGAAAAGTTCCTTAAAAGTTAGATGTATGAGCCAGTTGTGGTGGAGCATACCTAAAATCCCAGCATTCTGGGAAGCTGAAACAGGAGGACCTCAAGTTCACTTAAGGGGAACTTAAGTGACTTGGCAAGACCCTGTCTCTAAATAAATGAATAGGATGGGGATGTAGCTCAGTGCAAAGGTCCTTGGTTTAACCCAGAGTACCACCAAAAAGGAAAGGAAAAAGGGGAAAAGATGAGAGTGCAGAAGATGCAGTTAGTTCCCATCCCCTTGCCCACCTCATTCCCTTTCTTCCCCTTCCTACCTGAAACCCTCATGTGACGGCAGGAGTAACACTTCAGGATGTAAGCCACACTGAGTAGGGATCTAGCCTGCCCTTATCTGCCTGCCTGCTAACTTTCCATTGCAGTCACATTATTTGCAAACTTTTGCTACAGCCCTGTAATTCCTCACTGAGCTACTCACTGAACAACTACACACTAAAAACATTCACATACATCATTTCACATAAACTTTAAAACACATTATAGGCATTTTCTTCATTTTTTGGATTAGAAAAACAAAGCAAAGACAGATGCAAATCCAAGTTTGCGATGGTCATTCTACTGTGTTTTACTTCTTCTAATGTAGCATACTACCTGAAAAAGTATATGCAACATGCCAACATGACCCCACTCCATTCATTCGCTATTAAAACCATGCCAGCCAATGACCAGGTTTCAACATCCTCTGTGGAGAAATTCTTCCCCAAGAGCCCTTCTCTGGTTGATGGATGAGAGATCACACCTCCAGAAAAGTATCAGATATGGACCCACAGCCTGTGCAGTGTCCTCTACAGCAGAAAAGGCCAAAAGCTCAGCCTGTTCACCTTACAGCATCTCACACAACCTTGG
This sequence comes from Fukomys damarensis, assembly GCF_012274545.1. Taxonomy (NCBI): domain Eukaryota; kingdom Metazoa; phylum Chordata; class Mammalia; order Rodentia; family Bathyergidae; genus Fukomys; species Fukomys damarensis. The sequence goes on along the minus strand of NW_022900916.1, from coordinate 37,267,619 downwards.
TCATATACATTGCACACTAGTACAATCACACAGTTACTTACAGTGACTGCTCACAAGTCTGGATCCTTTCATCAAGTCCAGCCACTGCTCTCTTCAGACCTTGTGGTTGCCCACCTTTGTCTCTGTAGCACGAAGTCATCTCTGATACGTTTGACTTCCTAAGGTTTGACTCTTCCTTTTCCAAGGAAGGCTCTTTCCTTACCTTAAACTTATTTTTAGGAGTGACTATTCTATTTATTAATACAGTATCTTTATATCTCAATGTTATGGTTCAATTCTTTTATATAAAGAATAAAACAAAGCTGGAGGTACGAGCACTTGGGTCCCAGCCCTTGAGTTCAAGGCCAGCTGGGTTCCATAGTGAGTTCAAGGCCAGCCTGAACTACATAGCAAGACCCTGTCTCAAAAAATAAAATAGAATAAAATAATAAAAACAGAGGCACAATGTAACATCAGTAGTATCTTCTACCTTTTTTTTTGGTACTGGGAATCAAACTCAGGACCTTTCGCTTGCAAAGTAGGCAGTGAAACAACTGAGCTAAATCCCCAGCCCTCAGTAGTATCTTTAGTGGTTTTGTTTGTGGTTTTTTGTTTGTTTGTTTTGAGACAGGGTCTTGATATGTAGTTGAAGCTGACCTGGAACTCACTATGTAGCCCAGGCTGGTCTTAAACTCACAGCGATCCTCCTGCCTCAGCCTCCCGAGTGCCAGGATTACAGGTGTGCACCACCACACCCAGCAGCAGTGTCTTTAAATAGACCTACCGGAGAGATTTTTTAAATGATGAAAACAACTATATGATTAAATAGAAAACCAATAATCCTAATACTTGGGAGGCTGAAGTAAAAGGAGTGGAAGCAAGGACAACCTAGACTATATAGCAAGACCCTGTCTCAAACACAACACAACACAACAGAAAAGGTAAATAGAAAAGTGAATAGCTTTGATTATGAAAAATAAGACACAAGAGTTTTATGTTTACTTTAAAAGCTTATATCCTAGCACTGAAGCCTAGCCAGAATAAAGATAACTGCTTGTAAGTAGAATATTCCAACAATGGGCCCACTGTCAATTTCCCAGAGTCAATTCAGCACCTGATGAAAAATAACATCAGCATATCCTGTAGCTACGAACTGAACTGCAATCCAATATTTCCTTCTCTCAACATAGAGAGAGATACTTATTTCATCACATGTACAACCATCATTTTATGACACAAGGAAGAAAAAAGCTACATCTAAGTGACTCACCACCAATTTTAAGACATCTCAATTTCAAAGATGTTAAGATGTAGAAAAAATTGTCTGAGAATTTAAAAAATAAGATGCAAACCAGACAATATTTACTAAAAAAATGCTTGCCATCTTTTACACAACACCAAGTTTCCTTCAAGGCTCAATGTGTATTTTCATGACTTACTGTACAATTCAATTCACTCTAATCATTTTATTAAAGAATCTTCTAACATTCCAGACATTATGCTAAATACAATTAAAGCATGTCACAGATCTACCACCACCTGACAATTTCTTTCAATATTTTAGAGTAGTCTCCTTTTTGTCTTTGCTACCACATAGCCACCATGAACTTACTTCTTCTCTACAATGCCCCTCTGCCAAGTGCCACTCTGCCTTGGAGCCAGCTGATTATGGACTGAAATCGCTTTAAAGGGAGAGCTAAATAAACCTTTCCTCCTTTAAAAAAAAAATATATATATATGCATAATATATATATATAATATATATATATAAATACACAGACACACACAGACACACACACGCATGCATGCTTTAAAATTGAGACTCTCAGGGCCAGGGATTTAGCTCAGTGATCCCACCACCTGTCTCACAAGCACAAGGTCCCAAGTTCGATCCCCGGTACCAAAATATATATATATATATTAACAATTAAAATATTAACTCATTAAAAAGTAGTAACAAGGGCTAAAGATGTGGCTCAGTGGTAGAGTATTTACCTAGTGACCAACATCCATGGCCACTACACACACACATACACACACACATAGTATCAATAAAGCCTATGCCTCTTAACATGTCATTTTTATCAAACACAATAATTAAAAAAAAAAAAAAAAAAAAAACCTCAGTGACAGCAACATGCCTATAATCCCAGCTACTCAGGAGGCTGAGGCCAGAGGATGCTAAATTCAAGGCCAGCCTGGGCAACTTAGTTAAGATCCTGCCTCAAAGAAAAAAAGGCTGGGGGGCTGGGGCTTTAGATCAGTAGCACCACACCTGACTTGCAAGCCCAAGGTCCTAAATTTGATCCCTGGTACCAAAAGAAAAGCCTGGGGCTGTGGTTCCAGGGCAGAGTGCTTGCCTAGCAGACACAAGGTCCTGTGTTCAATCCTCAATACCAGCAAGAAAAAAAAAAAGTGGATTTCCCCCCCCCCCGATGATTCTACAAATTTCTTCAATACACAGGTAATGCAAAAAGGCTGGATTCTCATGTGGTTTTACATTTAATCTAGTGAAATGTTTTGAATATAGTTAGAAGAGTACCTTTACAGACTTTTCAGACAATTCTGGACATACTTCATTCATTGCCATCATGCCAAAATTTGGTACGTAGTAGTCTCTTAAAGGCTAATCTTAAACTGTACCAGTGAATTTCTCATATTCATACAGTAGATAAATTCAGTGCTCTACCTTGTATTTTGCATGTTTTTTTTTTCCCAAGTATGATAATCTATCATGCACTGGCCATCTGGAAAATAATGGTTCACTGCATCTTCCCAATGCTGACACATTTCATTGTACAAAATTTTTAAAAAATCATGTCATGAATGTCTGTAAGTATTGTTAAACTGGCATGCAAACGGTGGCAGATACAAGTTCTCCAAAATCATAACTTTTCTTTAAAGCTCAAATTTTATCACTGGAAACACATACTGTCAGTTTTTCTTCAAGTGACAGGCCCACTTAATTCATTTTTTTGAGAAAATGTCCACCAAACAAACATGTCTGAGTAGCTCTAGTTAGTCACAATTACAAATACAAATGCCATTTCCATGCTGGGCAAAGTGGTGCACACCTTTAATCCCAGCACTTGGGGAGGTTGAGGCAGGAGGATCTCAAGTTCAACCCCAGCCTGAGCACTTACTGACTTAGTGAAACCCTGTCTCAAAAATAAACAGACTGGGTATGATAGTAAAGCCTGCAATGTAAGAGACAAGAGGAGCACTGCGAGATCAAGACCAGCATGAGCTACACAGGAAGATCCTGGGTCAAAACAAATAAATAAAAAAATAAAATAAAAATAAAAAGGGGTGGGCATGTAATTCAGTGTGAAGGCCCTGGGTTCAATTTTTTCACTACAACTCCAGTGTGCAGCAAAGGTGCTTCCCATTTCATAGCACAGAATACTAAACCAACTCTCAAAACGTCCAAGTTCATTGTCTTTAGCCCTTATTAAAGACAGGCTTCCATGAAACTGCCTTTTTAAAACTAAGTATTCGGTGAGAAAGAACACAACACCCACTAACATGGCTTTTGGGTGCCAGGGCTCTCAGTTCAAAACATGATTGGTTCTGCACTATCAGTGAAAACGACAATACAGCAAAAAGGGCAAAAATGACATGGTTACTGTGAAACACGTTCTAACCTTACAATTCCCTGAAAAGGTGTTGACAACCTTCAGAGGATTGCAGCAAATCTGTAGCTTTAATTGATTATAAGAATTTATCAACCATCAAGAGCAAATTCTGTTCTGTAAGCATACACCATGCATGTGCACACACAAAGCAAAGAAAGCTATGCTCATGAGCTGGGGATGCAGCTCAAGGTAAAATGCAGCCTGGCAGACACATGGCTGTCGGTTCCATCCCACCACACACACAAAAATATTAGACTGGCAATGAATCTTAGAAACCATTTGAAAGGACACTTAGTAAGATGAAGTATTAGCACTTCGGACCATTGTGGAACACAAATACAGATGTTACATGTGGAGAGATGAACACTATTCATAAAAAGGCAAGTGGCATCTACACTGCAGAGAACTCTCCATACCACTAGTGGAAGATTTCCCCTCTCCAGCATTACTTCCATGCTATTGCTTTCTTTTTGGTGGGGAGTTGAGATAGGGTCTTGCTATGTAGTCCAGGCTGGAGTTGAATTCACTATGTAGGCCAGCCTAGCTCTGAACTCGTAGCAATCCTCCTGCTTCAGCCTCCTAAGTGCTAGAATTACAGGCTTGTATCACCACATCCTGCACACACTGTTTCTATTCCAGGCATCAAAAATCAGTCTAAGAATGATCCAAAGGATTGAGGACAACTGTGCAGTATGTTATTTCTGAGGACTCACTTAACAGGTATTTCCTCAAAAGCTACAACACATGCAAAGTTAACTGTGTGCTCTAAGGGACAAAAGCATAAGAAGCCTCATATCCATCGCTATGAGAACATATTCTATGCTCTCAGCACTTTCAACAGACCTACTTGGCCAGGTTTTCAATCCACAAAAAGCAACTCTAACATCTCACCAGGTCAGGGATGGAGTTCAGTGGTGCCATATCTACCTGGCAAGTGCAAGGTCCTGAGTTTGATTCCTCGTATCAAAAAAAAAAAAAAAAAAATCTCAGAAAAAGGACACTGTAAGGATGAATATGACATATAACATAGTGAAAATTACCATATTATACAACAAAGATGAGGGGAAAATTAAGTACGGAATAGACCAGCAATACATAACTTATCTACTTGCATCTACTGTTTTTAAAATACAAAAGTAGATATGGAAAACTGATTTTTATATTTTAAAAATCTTAAAACATGTAAATACTTTTTATACTATAAAAATAGTACCCTTAATCGAAACTATATCTTTCACTATTTACTAAAATAAAATCAAAATGGATCAAAAGTCAGGCGTGGTTAGCACATGTTTGTAATCCCAGCATTAAGGAGGCTAAGGCAGGAAGATTGCAGTGAGTTCAAGGCCAGCCTGGGTTACATAGTGAACTCAAGGCCAGCCTGCTCTACAATTTAAGACCTTATTTCAAAAAACAAAACTAAACCAAAAAAATGTATCAAAGACCCAAATATTAAAACAATTTGCTGTAAGATAAAATAGGTACATCTCTTGAAGAGAGAACATAAGCAAGGACTTTCTGAACAGAATCTCAATTGCACAAGAAATAACATAAAAAATCAACAAATGAGAATATCAAATTTAAAGGCTTCCCACAGCAAAGGAAACAACCAACAGAGTGAAGAGATCCTACAGAATGGGAAACAAAATTTTTGCCAGCTACTTCTCAAACAGAAAACTCACAGCTAGGATATATAAAGAAATAAAAAAAATTAGACCCCCCCCACAATAAAAGACCCAATTAAAAAAAATGAGCAAGTGGCCCATAAATACATGAAAGAATATTCAACATCTCTGGCCACCAGAAAAATGAAAAAGCAACAGTGAGATTCTATTTCACTCCAGAAAGAATAGTTATCATCAAGAAATCCTGGTGAGGTTAGGAGAAAACAAGAACCCTTTTAAATTGTTGGTGGGAACATAAACTAGTACAACCACTACAGAAATCAGTTTGGAAGGTCCTTTAAAAAAACTAAAAATAGGGCCTGGGATTTAGCTCAGTGGTTCCACTGCCTGCCTCGAAAGTGAAAGAACCCGAGTTCAATCCCCAGGATCAAAAACAAACAAACAACAAAAAAAAACTAAACTAAAAATAGACTTTACATTTGACCCAGCTATTCCGTTCTAGGTACAGGATTTTTCCCAAAGGTGTTAAAGATATATTAAAGAGATACACGCATACCCATGTTTACAGCAGCACAATTCATAAGTTAATCTATGCCCTCTAAGTCCATCAAAAGATGAAAGGAATTTTTAAAATGTGGTATTTATAATATAATGAAGTACTACTTCTGTCATAAAGAAGGATAAATTTGAGCCATTTGTAGGAAATGAGACGCGCCTTAAGACCATGTTAGCTGAAGTAACACACACACACACACACTTAAATATCACATGGTTTCTCTTATATGAGAAACCCAAAGTATATATAATTAAAGAGCAAAATGACAGACTGATAACAGGAAACAGGGAGATAGATCTCTTTCAAATGGGAAAGGCACCCAGTGATGGGGGGGTAAAAAGAATTAAAATGTGTTACATACATGTACCAACTCCCTATGATGAATGTAATCACATACTGCAAACATTCACTAATAAATATTAATTTTTAAATAGTATTCTTATACATAAAAATGGTCTTATTTTAAAAGTTAGTACTGAGCCGGGGATTTAGCTAAGTGGCACCATGCTTGCCTCGTAAGCTCAAAGTCCTGAATTCAATCCCTAGTACCAAAAAACAAAACAAAACAAAACAAAAAACCCCTAAGTACTACTTTTTGAAAGTTCTACCTATTCACTAAAACTGGCCTAGAAGGACACTCAAATTTAAGGTGAACAAAGGAAAAAAATGGCACAAAGAGTCAACTGAATGCCTTTTCAGAGTCATCAAGCCAGGAGGATGGCCCTGAATGTCACACAACTGACACTTAACATTTATACGATATCCAAGTGCTGGTGTTACTTAAACCTAAATGTGAAAAATGCACAGAGATACTAAACTAATAAACAGCTACTTATATACACCTCTGACTTATGGATTGCACAAAAACATAGGTGTTCCCATGAGTAAATTCTTAACTGTCCTTTAATGTATCAAATTGAGTTACTGCCACTATGTTCATATTTGTGCCATTAATATTCCATTCTCACCCCTGAAAATTAAATTCAATTTTACCCCTTAAGAGATAAGTACTTTGGCTTAGCTTTTTAGCCTGCAAACCAAATGGATTTGAATGAATTTTAATATCTCATTATTATTTTTCCAATAGCTTCACTTATCCAACAGCACCTATTAAAATATATTCTGCTCAAGAAAGCAAGCGTCTCTGTCCAGATCTGGTGACACATACCTGTAATCCCAGGTGAAGGAAGCTGAGGCAGGAGGATTGTCAATTCAAGGCTCACCTGGGCAACCTTGCAAAACCCTTGTCAAAATAAAATAAAAAGGGAAGGAGATGCATGCAGCTCAGTGCTAGAGTGCTTGCCTAGGATACATAAGATCCTAGGTTTAATCCCAAGTTCCATAAAATAAAAAGAAAAAAGGAAAAAAGAAAATGACTCTGCCCAAGTTATTTTAAGATTTTCCTTTTATAAGAAAACCAGCCAGGTGTGGTGGTGCACTCCTGTAATCCCAGCACTCCGGAGGCTGAGGCAGGAAGATCCCTGTGAGTTCGAGACCAGCCTGGGCTACATAGTGAGTTCCAGGTCAGTTTCAACTACATAGTGAGACCCTGTCTCAAAAAAGCAAAAAAAAAACAAAACAAAACAAAAAACAACCAGGCAGGGTGTGCTGGTGCATATTTTTAATCCAAGCCTTGAGTGGCTGAGGCAAGAGGATCACCATGAGTTTGAGGCCAGACCCTGTTTCAAAAGAAAAAAAAATCAAGTTTGTTTCTAGAAAGGAGAAAATGGAAAAACAACCAAAATAAAAATACACCAAAAACTATATTAATTTTCTCATTAAAAGGAGTAACTTTGACTGCTTAGGAAATTCTGGAGTCAAGAAAAAGGGCCCAGGGATGTGGCTCAGCAGCACAGTGCCTGCCTGGCAAGCGCAAGGTCCTGAGTTTGAGCCTCAGTACCAAAAAAAGAAAAGAAAAAGTACACTGATATAGTGATGCACACCTGTTGTCCCAGCTACTCCAAAGGCAGGAGGATGACTCTGGGTAGGAGGGTAACAGATCAAAACCCCACCTCAAAAGAAGGAAAAAAGAAAATTGAAAGAAAAAAAAGACATAAGAAGAAAAATTTAAACTGAAATTTTACCTAGCTAATCTCTACGTTAACTGAATTTTTAGTTAAAATTACCAGTTACCATTTAAATCAACATTTTTACTGAAAATACAAACATAACTGCTAAAAAGAAAAAAAAAAAATCCAAACAGTAAAAAATATTTTTTGGACGGGCATGGTGGAGCATGCCTATAATCCCAGCACTCGGGAGGCTGAGGCAGGAGGATCGCTGTGAGTTCAATACCAGCCTGGGCTACATAGTGAGTTTCAGGTCACTATGCTATGCAAATGACTAAATATGCAAATCCCCTAAATTGTGCTCTTAAATCACATCCTTACTTATTTCTCATCTTGTTTCAAAAAAAGCTGTACCAATTTTTCCTTCATTCACATTCAAATCTAACTTGTTTAAAAGCCACTAATAACTAAAAGTAATCCACTAAGACAACCAAAAGTCAAAACCAATTATCTAGCCGACTGCTCACAATCACATACCTGTCATCTAGCACTTGAGAAGCTGAGGGAAGAGAACTGCAAGTTTAAGGCCAGCCTAAGGTACACTGCTACTTCCAAGCCAACTTGGATTACTGTTTGATACCCTGTCGCAGACAGACAGACAGATGGACACAGACAGACAAAGACACATTTTAAGGAAGAGAAAGGGGAAAAGGTTGATTAATAAATGGTACCGAACTAGGAGAGGTTCTGGATGTGCCACTGCACAGTAAAGTGACTATCAATAACAATACTGTACTGTACATTTCAAAAAGCCAGAGGAAGTTTTCATCCTACGTAACTGATAAATGTTTGAAGAGACAGTTATGTTTAACCTAATTTAAACATTATTCAGTGTAGGCATATAATGAAATATCATCTTTCCCCATTTATCTGCACTTTCTTTTTTATTTGGTACTGGGGACTGAACTTAAAGACCTCTTGCTTGGTAGGCAGGCACTGTGCTGCTGAGCTACTGCCCCCACCCCTCAAGTTGTTTCTATGTACCAGTAAAAATTAATTTTAAAATTACTTTCTCTATGAGGGGAGCTGACTTCCCCTAGCCCCTTGGAATGTGGACTAGACTTAGTGATGCTGCCAGTGAGCAGAGCTCAGAAGGGGGAAAACAGTAACTGTACAATGAAGAAACCTGCTAAGCACTCAAGATCAACATCACTAGTGATATCATGTGGACATCAGGAACCTGTTGGTATGATGTGAAGAGAGGGCACTGCACTACTGTGCTGTTCTCCCCCAAATCCCACACTAAGCTAGGCAAAATCTTAACCTCACTATTATGAGTCTAATCATGGAGGGGAGGGATCAGAAAAACCCTGAAAAAGCAAAAACCTCTCCTTAGAAGGAGAGAGAGAGAAAAATGAAAGGAGGACAGTATCTGACCAGTATTTCAAAATATGGTCATGGAAGACAAGACTGACAGACTATCAAGACAGGAGAAAACTAAGGAAACAGGACAACTAAAAGCACAGTAGTATCCTGGGTTTAATTCTGGAACAGAAAACAGCGGGCATGAAAAGACTGGTGAAATCTGAACAGAGGCTGGAGTTTACAGTAACAGGCCAATGTTGGGCTCTTAAGTCTTGACAAATGTACCAGTCATAAAATGACAGGTAAAAGAAACTGGCTCAGGTACAGGAATTCTGAACTATCCTTCCAACTTTTCTATGCTTTAAAAGAAAAAATTTTAGCCAGGTATGGTGGCACACACCTGTAATCCCAGCACTTGGGAGGCTGAGGCAGGAGGATCACTGTGAGTTCAAGACCAGCCTGAGCTACATAGTGAGTTCCAAGGTCAGTCTCAACTACATAGTGAGACCATCTCAAAAAAAAAGAAAAGAAAAAGAAAAAAAATTGTATATATATGCTGAACTGTCTTAAGACTAAATTAAAATTACTATAACAAAAACCAAAATTGACTCACTATGGACAGCTTAAACAGCACTAAAGATGCAACTAAATTTCCTACAAAAGATACTTTTAAAACATCTGTAAGCAATGAAACATATAAGGGTAAAATTCTTGAATGCTAAAGTGTCTACTGGTTCCAATCTCTTAATTGGATCCAATCCTGACTCTAGACACATTATTCTACTCGGTTACACCATCTCACCAGTGCCCTTCTGAAAAATAAAATATATGTTTGGTGAATAATAACATTTTGAAAGGAAAGTATGTTGATATTTTATCCTGACAAAAGCTTCCACAAATCAGAGACTCTTACAAAGCTTATTTAATATTTAAAAATTACTGATAGGGCACCTACAGTTCAGACACCTCAAGAATATATGATGCAAGCAGGGCATAGCAGCATACTCCTGTAATCCCAGCACCTGGAAAGTTAAGGCAGGAGGATGGCTGTGTGACCAGCCTGGGCTACATAGTGAGTTCCAGGTCAGCTTCAACTACATAGCGAGACCCAGTCTCAAAAAACAACAACAAGGACAACAGAACAGGAAGGCCCCAAAGACCCCAGAGGGGGTTTTTTTTTCAGCTGCCTGCCTGCAGAAAGTTAAGGATGGCTGTGTGACCAGCCTGGGCTACATAGTGAGTTCCAGGTCAGCTTCAACTACATAGCGAGACCCAGTCTCAAAAAACAACAACAAGGACAACAGAACAGGAAGGCCCCAAAGACCCAAGACCCCAG
>NW_022900916.1:37239191-37257072 GCF_012274545.1 Fukomys damarensis | reverse complement strand
AGGCATAGGTCCATGAAGGGTAGTTTTCTGAGCTCCGAACTTTGAACATCTTTAAAGAAAGGGCAGGGGAAACCTGTAATAGAACGGAGAGGAGTTCAACCCTGAGGGTAAGGAAACTAAAGTTAGGCCTTGTAGATTGTGTTCACACTCAGTCGTGAGGAACAGCCATTGGCTAGCTATAACCAGGGGATTGGGTTCCGCATATGACTGTGCATGTGGTATAATATGAGATCAGAGATAGCCTGAAAGAGGACCTTCAAATTCTTTTTCTTTCCCTCTCTCTTGTCTCTTTTTTCCTCTTTCCACCCTAAAATTTCTTTCTTTTTTCTGTCCTGTCTCTCCAACTCAGTCTCTTGCTCCACCATAGTGTCCCTCATCTCCCTTTTTATTCCAGTTCCTGAAGAACTCAGACTTCTTTTTTTATTTTTTGTTTTTAGGACGGGTTTCTCTTTATGTTCTTTTCTCCAGTCATTTTACCTCACTCATGGCTCTGTACCTTCAAGGGAAGGCAAGCGCCTGTTACTGTTAAGGGGATATATTCCTGTCCTTATTCCTGCACTCTCTCTATCCCCCCTGAACTTAATAGCTTTGTAAAGATAGTAAGGTAATTCTACAACCTCTGGATTCACTTCAAACCTGCTCTAATTCTTTCACTTATCTAATCCTCTTGTTCTAAGTCGAACCCCCCATCCTAAATGGTAAAGATGCCATATTGAAAAGAATATTCACTGCAAACATACTATGAGCTGCTTCTTGAAATTAATCTAATTCACATGAGTTAAAGGTGATACATTAATGACTACCATAAGTGGTCAGTTGGCAAGCTGTGCCTGATCCTATTGGGCTGCTGAATGTATCAATTGGGACAAAGAGTGGTGATTGATTTAAAGAGTTGTTTTCTCTGATATTATGAAAACGAGAATGTCTATGAGTCATTAGAAACTCAAAAGCTAAAACGCAACTATATTAGGAAGATTTAAGTAATACCCAGAAATTAAAGAAGGACAACCCAACAATAAAAATAAAAATGAGAAAACACTTAAGCAAGACACAAAAACAAATATCCAGTTCACCAATAGCAAATAGTAGGACAAATGAGGATGAAAAGTCTGATAGTGAACCAACAGGACTCCCTGGACCCATAGCACAGGAGGTAACAAAATTGATCAATCAGGCTCTAGAAAAATTCAAATCAGAAATAATTTCCCAGCTAGCCAGAGAGATGATGAGCAAAATAGAAGTCATGATTCGAGACTCTAGAGCAGAAACTGAGAAAAAAATAGATGAGCTCAAGACTGTGATAGAAGCCATGAAGACTCAGCATAAGAAAGACATGGAAACAATGAATGCCCAACAGAGGAAAGAAATGGAATCCATAAAACAGATTCAAACAGATATCCAGGAGATTAAAAACTCTATTGAAAGTGTACGAAACAGAATAAAAGATTGCGAAGATAGAATTTCAGATATAGAAGATAGGATAGCAGTCAGTGACCGTGAAAAAAGAGGTCTATTAAAAACAGTAAGGGATCATGAGAAATCAATCCAACAACTCCTAGACGATACAAAGAAAAATAACATAAGACTGATAGGAATTCATGAAAAAACAGGAGAAAACACAAATGATATAAAAAAGCTCTTCACAGAATTAATGACAGAAAACTTCCCAAACAGAAGGGAAGAATTAGACATACAGATAAGTGAGGCATATAGAACCCCAACTAGCCACGATCAAAAAAAATCTACACCTAGACATATAATAATCAAGATTCCAGAAATCCAACAGAAAAACAAAATACTACAAGCAGTAAGAGAAAAGAAACAAATCACATGCAAAGGGAAGCCCATTAGAATCACAGCAGACTTTTCAACACAAACCCTTAGGTCAAGGAGAGCCTGGAGTGAGGTATTCCAAGTCCTAAAAGAAAAGAATCTCCAACCTAGACTTTTGTATCCTGCAAAACTCTCTTTCAAAATAGATGGGGAAATAAAATACTTCCACGACAAAGAGCACCTGAGAAATTTCATGAACACCAAACCAGCACTGCAAGGAATTCTAAACAATATCCTAGAAAAGGACAACGAAATTCACAATAACATGAGGCCCAACAGACCAAATCAAATAGGCAAGGCAAGAAACTAAAAGGAGATGGGAGAAAAAGTAAAAAGAGTCAACAAATGGACAAAAACATGACAAGAATAAGTCAAAATATATCAGTTGTAACCATCAATGTTAATGGCCTCAATTCACCAATCAAGAGAAACAGATTGGCAGAATGGATTAAGAAGCAAAATCCAACAATATGTTGTATACAAGAAACACACCTAGTGCAAAAGGAAGTCCATAGACTGAAAGTGAAAGGATGGAAAACAATTCTCCATGCGTCAGGAGTCCAGAAAAAAGCAGGGGTAGCAATCTTATTCTCAGATAAAGTAAATTTCAAACCAAAACTCATTAAGAGAGACAAAGAAGGACACTACATCCTTGTAAAGGGAACAATTCAAGAGGAAGAGCTGACAATCATAAACATATATGCACCAAATATAAATGCCCCCAACTATATAAAACAAATATTAAGTAACATGAAAAACCAAATAAGCACTAATACAATTGTAGTGGGGGATTTAAATACCCCACTATCACAAATTGACAGATCTACTAGGCAGAAAATCAACAATGAAATAATAGAACTGAACCAAGCTTTGGAACACATGGACTTAATAGATGTTTATAGAGTATTCCACCCCCAAAAACCAGAATATACATTCTTTTCGGCTGCACATGGATCATTCTCCAAAATAGACCACATACTGGCTCACAAAACAGGTCTAAATAAATGCAAAAAAATTGAAGTCATCCCCTGTTTATTATCAGATCATAGTGCAATCAAACTAGACATCAATAGCACAAGAAACTATAGAAACTTCACAAGCACATGGAAACTGAACAACACTCTCCTAAACAATCAATGGATTACAGAGGAAATTAAAGAAGAAATTAGACAGTTTTTACAAATAAATGAGAATGCCAATACAACATACAGGAATCTTTGGGACACAATGAAAGCAGTTCTACGTGGAAAATTCATAACATTGAATGCCCACACTAGGAAAACAGAGCGGGCTCAAATAAACAACTTAACGATGAAACTTAGACTCCTAGAAAAACAAGAGCAAGAAAAACCCAAAGCTCGAACAAGAGAGGAAATTATAAAGATCCGAGCAGAAATCAATGCAATTGAAATTAAGAAAACGATACAAAAAATAAATGAAACAAAGAGCTGGTTTTTTGAAAGAATAAATAAAATTGACAAACCCTTAGCTAATCTTATCAAAAAAAGGAAAGAAAAGGCTCAGATCCATGCAATTAGGAATGAAAAAGGCGAAGTCACAACAGATCCGAAAGAAATCCAGAGGATCATGAACACCTACTTTGAGAACCTGTACTCTAATAAAATGGAAAACACAGAAGAAATGGACAGATTTCTAGATACTTATGAATTACCAAAGTTGAACGAAGAAGATAAAAACATTTTAAACACCCCAATCACAATCAGTGAAATTGAAAATGTAATTAAAAACTTACCAACAAAGAAAAGCCCAGGCCCTGATGGATTCACTGCTGAATTTTACAAGACATTTAGAGAAGAACTACTACCATTACTCTTCAAACTTTTCAATGAAATTGAAAGAGAAGCTATACTTCCAAATTCATTCCTGGAAGCAAGTATCACTCTGATTCCCAAACCAGAGAAAGATACAACCAAAAAGGAGAACTACAGACCAATCTCCTTAATGAATATAGATGCAAAAATCCTTAATAAGATACTAGCAAACAGAATACAGAGGATTATTAAGAAGATCATCCATCATGACCAAGTCGGATTTATTCCAGAGATGCAAGGGTGGTTCAACATACGAAAGTCAGTGAATGTAATACATTATATTAACAAAGTCAAGGACAAAAACCATATGATCCTCTCAATAGATGCAGAAAAAGCATTTGATAAAATTCAACACCCATTCATGATAAAAACCCTGCAAAAAATTGGAATAGATGGTCTATACCTCAATTTAATAAAGGCTATTTATGAAAAACCATCAGCCAACATCATATTGAATGGCCAAAAACTGAAAACCTTCATGTTAAAATCAGGAACAAGACAAGGATGCCCACTATCGCCACTTCTCTTCAATATAGTTCTGGAAACATTAGCCACAGCAATTAGACAAGAGAAAGAAATTAAAGCAATAAAGATAGGAAAGGAAGAAGTTAAACTATCATTATTTGCTGATGATATGATACTCTACATTGAAGATCCAAAAAACTCCACCAAAAAACTTCTAGACTTAATTGACAGATTCAGTAAAGTATCTGGATACAAGGTGAATACCCAAAAATCAATAGCCTTTCTATACACAAATAACAGACAGACAGAAAGAGAAATAAGGGAAAAAATTCCTTTTACAATAGCATCCAAAAAAATGAAGTATCTAGGAATCAATCTAACAAAAGAAACAAAAGATCTCTACACTGAAAACTACAGCACTCTGAAAAAAGAAATCGAAGAGGATATAAAAAAATGGAAAGATATCCCCTGCTCCTGGGTAGGAAGAATCAACATAGTGAAAATGGCCATACTACCGAAACTGCTATATACATTCAATGCAATGCCAATTGAAATTCCAACACTATATTTCACAGAACTAGAAAAAAGAATCCAAAAATTCATTTGGAACCACAAGAGACCTAGAATAGCAAAAGCCATTATAGGCAACAGTCACATGGCACCAGGTGTAACAATTCCCAATTTGAAACTATACTACAAAGCCACTGTGATAAAATCAGCATGGTACTGGCAAAGAAATAGGCCTGAGGATCAATGGAACAGACTGGAAGACACAAAAACAAATGCAGATGTACTCAGCTACCTCATCTTCGACAAAGGAGCTCACCATCCTCAGTGGAGGAAAGATAGCCTCTTTAATAAATGGTGTTGGAAAAACTGGATATCAACCTGTCACAGATTAAAATTAGACCCTTATCTTTCGCCATGCACTAAATTAAAATCCAAATGGATTAAAGATCTAAATATTAAAACAGAAACATTAAACTTGCTGGAAAGTAAGTTAGGCAGAACTCTGGAAGACATTGGTATAGGAAAAGACTTTATGAACAAATCCTCAGTAGCACGGGAACTAGCAGAAAGAATCAACAACTGGGATCTCATCTTACTAAAAAGCTTCTGTACTTCAAAAGAAACCATTAGCAGAACTAAGAGACAATCTACAATGTGGGAAAAAATTTTTACCAGCTGTACCTCAGACAAAGGACTATTATCAAGGATATATAAAGAACTCAAAACAATCAGTCCCCCCAAATATAAAGACCCGATCCAAAAATGGGCATCCGAAATGAACAGACATTTCTCATACAAAGAAGTGAAAGCAGCAAGAAAATATATGAAAAAATGTTCCACATCACTGGTCATTCGAGAGATGCAGATGAAAACAACACTGAGATTCCACCTCACCCCACAAAGAATGGCTGCTATCAAGAAATCACACAATAACAAATGTTGGCGGGGTTGTGGGGAGAAAGGAACCCTCCTCCATTGTTGGTGGGAGTGCAGACTAGTGCAACCACTATGGAAATCAATATGGAGATACCTCAAAGAGCTTGGACTGGAGGTTCCATTTGACCCAGCCATCCCTCTGTTGGGTATCTTTCCAAGAGAACTAAAAGAATCATATCACAGAGAAGTATGTGCACCCATGTTTATAGCGGCACAGTTTGTAATAGCTAAATCTTGGAAACAACCTATTTGCCCATCCGTTGGAAACTGGATAAAGAAGTTGTGGTTTTTCTATAAAATGGAATATTACTCAGCCATAAAGAGCGAGAGAATAGATTCATTCATAGGAAAATGGATACATATTGAAGATATACTCCTAAGTGAAATAAATAAGTCCCACATGTGTAAATACCAAATAGTTTCCCTGGTGTGAATATTCTGCAACAATGCATAAGATTCTAATAAGATTACTGACATTTAGAAATGGGAGGAAAGGAGCTAAAGGTGTAGGGAAGGTGTGATACGTAGGGGAAGAACAAAAAGGGAAAAGAAAAAAATGTGAGAGAATGAAAAGATGAAAATAAAGTGTTTGTAGATGGGGAGGGGAGGAGGGGGTGAAGGGAGGGCAGAGGTAAGGGGAAAAAATGAGAATCAAGACTTGCCATGTAAAGGTACATGATCCCAACAATGAATGTAACTGTACTGTATCCCTAAATGTACCAATAAACTCAATTAAAAAAAAATAAATAAATAAAAAAGAAAATGAAATACTGGGAAGATATTACATTGTTGACAGATATTTTGTATCAGATAATACAAGCTGTTTTAAATAAGTCTCAAGTGTGCATATTGAAGATATACTCTTGAGTGAAATAAATAAATCACACATGTGTATATGCTGAATAGTTTGTTTGAAAAATTATAGTGGTACATGAGATCCTAATGAGATAAATGACAATGTGAAATAGGAAGAAAAGGGCTAAAGATGTAGGGGAAGTAGGACGGGTAGGGGAAAGGAAATAAGGGAAAAGTAAAAAATATGACAAAATGAAAAAATGGAAATAAAGTATTTGTAAATAGGGAACAGAGAAGGGGGTGAATGGAGGGCAGGGATAAGGGGAAAAAATGAGAACCAAGACCTCTCATGTAAAGGTACAAGATCCCAATGATGAATGTAACTATAGTGTATACCTAAAAAGTACCAATAAACTTATGAGAAAAAAAAAAAAAACAACAACAACAAAAAATTAATAATAATAATTACTAGAAACATTCTATAAGACCATGTCAAAACTAAGTAACTTTTTCTTATGATGTGATAGTCATAGATATGATTAAAGGCCAGGGATTTAGCTCAGCGGTTCGGTGGCCTGCCTTGCAAGTGCAAGGACCCGAGTTCAATCCCTGGTACCAAAAAATAAATAAATAAATAAATAAATAAATAAATAAATAAATAAATAAATAAGATTAAGACACTATTAGACTGTTTTAATTCTAGTTTGCACATAAATGACCAAATTCATAAAACTGATTTTTACAAATCATACATGAAATTTCTTTGCCTCTATTTTTCCTATCAATAATAAAAACAAAGTTTTCGGGGGTCTAGCTCATCAGCACTGCACCCACCTTGCAGGCACAAGGTCCTGAGTTCAATCCCTGGTACAAAAAAAAATTTACTAGAGCTTACTCTCCTAATCTGACAAACTACAACCAAATGATAATATATAGCCTATGGAGAATAAAATCATTAATTTCCACTCTAAGAGCCCTTATATTCAGAAAGCAACCACTGTTTTGTAGTACTATTACCTGCAACCCACGATTTTTTATAAAGATGAAAACATGCCTGGCAAGCATGAGGTGTTGAGTTCGATCCCCCATACCAAAAAATGATATAACCAATTACCAATTCACAGCTGTGAGAACCTAATGCCATATGAAAATGACAGTGTATTGCTAATGGGGGACCCAGTTCTTTTCCTTTGAAGTAAAATAAAAAGGGTATGTAGTTGCAAATTTTATTGCCAAGGAAACTAATTTACTTGTAGATTTAGATTCAAAGATTAGCAAAAGGGTATTACACATCCAGCAGTCTATATAAAGACCATAAAACAATATATCCAATTTGTTGATCTCTTATGTGCACAACTGAATCAACCTTCTCTAGAAGGCCCCTTCGGTGAGCATAGGGACAAACCTACCATCTGTGCCATCTTCCCGAGTGTGGCCAAGTCAAGTCTCTCCCTTCAAAGAGTGTTTGACTGCTCCCTGACTTCTGTGCAAGGCCAGGTCAGAGCAGTAGCACCTATTCAAACCAAATACCTGTTGTGCTAGATTCTCACAAAGCAAGGGACAGCCAAAAAGATCTTTCCTCCCTCATGAGCAAGCTCTGTCAGGCTTTCTACCTGGCCTTTGAGGACTGGAGTTCGGGGCCCTCCAGGTACCACAATGAGCACCAACCTACAAATAACAGCCAACTACCTTCCTCAAGGATCTGGTAAGGCAGACAGAAGAAATACAGAAACCATAGAACCTGCCCATGGAAACCAGGTATGGCGGCACACGCCTGTAATCCCAGCACTGGGGAGATTAAGCAGGAGGATCACTGTGAGTTCAAGACCAGCCTGGGTTACATACTGAGTTCCAGGTCAGTCTCAACTATAGTGAGACCCTGTCTCAAAAAACAAAACAGAACAGAACAGAACCTGCCCATGGAAATACAATTCCTCTCAAATGTAATAACCAGATGAGAACCACTACTACAACAGCAGCCTCTCAAAAGCATTTCTTTATTTTCCCCATCCAGTACCAGGAATCAAACCCAGGACCTTGCCCTTGCCAGGCAGGTGTGGCACCCCTGAGCTAAATCCCCAGCCTAAAAGCATGAACTTACTTGTTTTGTCTCTGATGATGTCTGGGGTACCATCTCAGCGTCTGACCACAGAAACTTAGTGTACTCACTGAGAATACTGTCACTGACTCCAACTTAAGACATGCTTAAGCTCAGCTGTCAGGCAAACTATAAGATTGAGCTGTCAGTAATAAGATGTTAATTTAAAGGGCCTGAGATTTAGCTCAGTGGTGCTGCTGCCTGCCTTGCAAGTGCAAAGTCCCAAGTTCGATCCCCAGAACCAAAAAAAAAAAAGTTAATTTAAGCAACAGTAATGTAAATACTGCACATAGCTTCCTCTTCCTGTAAGCAAACTGTAAAAATGGTTCATCTGCTCTCTTGATCCAAAATATCCAACAAAAGCACACAAAATGGCTCAAATCTTTGTGCTCATTTTAATAACAATGTGAAACTACCCAGGCCATCAAGGGTATTCCAGAAAGCTGAGGCAGGAGGATTGCCTCATTTCAAGGCAAGGCTGGTCTAGTGAGTTCAAGGCCAGCTTGGACTACACAAGTGAGATAAACCCTGTCTCAAAAAACAAACAAGCATACATACATACATATCAGCAGTGTGGGTCAGGTGTGTTGACAACATCTGTAATCCCAGTATTCTGAGAGGCTAAAGCAGAAGGATGGAAAGTTCAAACTCTAGGCCTGGTGTAGTGTAATCTCAGCACTTGGGAGGCTGAAGCAGGAAAAACATCACAAGTTCAAGGCCAGCTTGGGCAACATAACAAGAACTTGTCTCAAAATTTAAAAAAGAATGGAGGATATAGTTCAGTGTGAAGGCCCTGGGTTTCAATCCCAAGGACAAAAAAAAAAAGAAAAGGAAAGGAAAGGAAAGAGCAATGTGTGCCATCTGATATTACAATGGTATAGTAGTTATAGTAGTTGGTAGGTGTGCCCAAGCCAAACAAGGGGATTTTTGCCTCTGTGCTTTGAAATGCAAAGAGTCGCAGCTGGCGAATGCCTGTAATCTCAGCACTTGGGAGGCTGAGCAGGAGGATATTCAAGACCAACCTGGGGGGCTACATAGTGAGTTCCAGGGCAGTCTCAACTATATAGTGAGACCCTGTCTCAAAAAAACAAACAAACAAACAAAAAACCAACCAACCAACCAACCAAAGAAACAAAAAGCAAAGAGCCACTGTGCTTACACAGCTCAAGGTGAAGGGAACCATACAGGAGCTCCCCTGCCACACTGAGATGATCCTTAGTTAAAAGGGACAAACTATCTTAAACCAGAATACAAGGATGCACCGAAGAAACTGCAGAAACAAAAACTTATGGCATGGGGATAAATTCAGCATAAAATAAATGCAAATAAAAGTAAAAAACAAAAAACACCAAACATAGTGGCACACATCTATAATTCCAGCTACATGGGCTACTAAAGCAGAAGGATGGGAAGTTTGAGGCCAGCCTCGGTAACTCAGCCACAACCTGCCTCAAAATAAATAGAAGCTGAGGATGTTAATTCACTGGTAGAGCAACTCTGGGTTTGATCCCCAGTACTGGGGGAAAAAATTTATTTTTGCATCCTATGAGTTATTTGATAAATAGCCATTTTCATAATAAAAATTGCTTTGTAATAAATAATTACACTTACATTTTTTGGCAAATTTAAGAACATTTGAGTTTGCTGGGCATGGTGGTGCATGCCTATAATCTCAGGTGATGCAGGGGGATCACTGTGAGTTCAAGGCCAGCCTGAACTACATAGCAAGACCCTGTCCCCCACCCGCCAAAAAAAAAAGAGAGAAAGAGCCTACTAAGTGTGGGACCCATGCTTTCAGTTAAGTATTTTAATTCAAATGTCCACCTTTTTTTATCTAGAATCCCATTACTGGAAAATAGAAAAAAAAAAAAGACAGAAGAAAATGTGTTATGCACAAAGATGTTATTTTCTGTTTTTGTTTTTGGTGCTGGACATCGAACCCAGGGACTCACATGTTAGGCAAGTGCTCTACCACTGAGCTACATTCCCAACCTAAAGATGTTAATTTCAATCTTCATTATCAAAGAAAAAGGAAAAAAAAAATCAATGGCATAACTATGGGATGTCATATTACATCAACTATTCATTATGTCTAATACTTTTAAATAGGAAAAACAGTTGCAAAAACATGAAGCAAAGGACCAGGGATTTAGCTAAGTGGTTCCGCTGCTGGCCTCACAAATGCTAAGGACCTGAGTTTGATCCCTGGTACTCCCCCCCAAAAAAATAAGCAAAAACAGAGCAGAAACATACAATATGACCAACAGGTTGGAAAAATAAAAGACAGGAAAAAAACTTCAAAATGTTAGCATATAAGAACAATGGCTGAAAAGAAAGAACAATGGCTGGAGGGCTGGGGATTCAGCTCAGAGGCACCACACCAGCCTTGTAAGTGCAAGGTCCTGATTTCAATCCCTGGTACTGCCAGGGGAAAAAAAAACAATGGTTGGGCTGGGAATGATGTACCTCAGCAGCACTGTAACTACTGGCAAGTATGAGGCCCTGAGTTCGATTCCTGGTACCAAAAATAAAAAAAGAACAATGGTTATGGCTAGGGGTGGCCTATAAGGTCAGCATTAGGGAAACTGAGGCAGGTGCATTGCCATGAGTTCAAGGCCAACCTAGACTACATAGCGAATTCAAGGCCAGCCTAAACTACATAGTGAGACCTAGACCTTGTGTCTAAAAAAAAAAGTCAAACAATGTTCATTAAAGGGTGGCCCCTCCTGGACCAAGAGCACCAGCATCACCTAGTATGAGAATTTAAGAAATGACAAATTAACCAGTTGCCAGTTGTGTCTGTAATCTCAACACTCAAGAGGCTGAGATAGGAGAGTCCCTGGGAATTCAAGGCCAACCTGGGCTACTTAGTGAGTTCAAGGCCACAGTGAAGTACACAGTGAGACCCTGTCTCAAAAAAAAAAAAAAAACACAAAAAGGTAAAAAGAAAGAAATGGCAAATTCTCCAACCCCACTCCAAACCTACTGAATCAGAAAACTCCAGTGATGGTATATAGTACTCTGTATTAACAAACCTGAGTAAGATCATTCTAAAGTTTAAGAACTACTGTTTAAAGTGTAAGATTATGGATATCTGTTTTCTTTCCCTCTTTGTAACCTCGATTTTCTTTAATTACCTTATTTCTTTCACAGTTCAACTAGTCTTTTTATTAAATAATTTTATTACGATATATACTCTGTGGGTCTACAGGTAAAAAGCTATTGTATTATAAGCACTGTAATACAAGATCTGAATAGCACACTGTTGTAGTTACTTTTCTCATTGCTGAGACCAACAAAATACCTGGTGTCCAAAGTTAAGGGAGGAAAGGTTTATTTGGCTCACGGTTTGTAGAGGTTTCAGTGCAGTCAGCTGGCTCCAAGGCAAGGTGGGATGGCAGAGGGGCATCGCAGAGGAAAAACAGTTCATGTTGTCTAGAAGGCAGTAAAATAAGCAAGGGACCTTAGCAGCTTTCTGTCCCTTTGATACTCTATCCAGACTACCAGGATTAAGGCATGCCAAACTACTCAGTAGACTGATTTAGTAATCATATATCCATAATCCCTGCATCACACACTCTAGATTCAGCCATCTCAGAAAAAGCCCCACCTATGAGGCTTTCAGGGGACATCTAGACAACAAACCATAGTACATACCCCCCCCAAAAAAAATCCAGTGTTTGGTTCTTACAACCAACCAATCCATTGACACTGAACAAGATACCAAATTTAAAGTAAAAAATAAATATATATACATACACATACCAGTCAGGGTGCAAGATAAAGGGTATCACTAGAAAAACCAACAAATCTAAGTTGCTTTAATGCATGCACACAAAGAGGAAAAGAGACATTTATGGGTCACATCTGTAAAAGATATTTTTCCCCTAAAAGCTGAATCTTTAGGCATATAATTTACCAAAACTGCACTGCTGGAATCAGATGTGCTAAAGCTGTGAACGCTTACTCATGTAGGTTCTTACCTAACAAAAGTAAGTACCAGGGCCGGGGATTTAGCTCAGTGGTTCCACTGCCTGCTTTGCAAGTGCAAGGACCTGAGTTCGATTCCTGGTACCAAAAAGAAGTAAGTACCAATATATTTGCCACCAAACTCTAGGCAGGCAGACAAATTCTGAACATTTGGAGTTGCTGAATCTTTTAATTTTAGCTTAAACACCATAAAACTTCTAACATTCATCTCACCATTATCACTGAAAGGCCACAGGAAATAAAATGTAAACCAGATTCCCAGTTGACACTAAAGCTAGTTAAAAGATTACAGAATTGTCTATACTTTGAACACAGATTAAAAAGTAACAAAACCTACTAACTTAGGGATAAAATAACTACTGATTAACAGCAAAATACCAGCTGGGTGTGGTGGCACGTGCCTGTAATCCCAGCGCTCAAAAGGATGAGGCAGGAGGACTGCCTCAGCCTGGGCTACATAGGAGTTCAACATCAACCTGAACTACATAGCAAGAACGAACTGAAAAAACAGCAAAATACCAAAGCCAAAGTCAAAGACAAATGTCTACACTTCTTAATGTTTTTGTTTCAGTTTTGTTGTTGTTATTTTTGTACCTGGAACTCCGGACCTTGTGCTTGCGAGGCAGGTGGTGGAACCACTGAGCTAAATGCCCAGCCCTTGTTTCAGTTTTTTAAACATTTGGGTTTTTTATTTTCTGGTCTTGTTTTGTTTTTTGAGACAGGGTCTCCCTTTGTATTTCAGGCTGGCCTTGAACTCACTATGAAGCCCAGAATGGCCTAGAACTCACTTAAGGCTAGCCTGGGTCACATGGGGAGATTCTGTCTCAAACCCCCCTTCTTGTTGTTCTAACTAATTCCACAAGCACCATGACCACCCACACTGAATTTTTCACCACTAGACAACACCCCCAACACTATGCCTGGCCAAAGGAGGTGCTCAAATACTTGAGGGTTTGAATGTTATAGAAACCGTAGCTTGGCATGGTGGCATATGTTTATAATACCAGACTCTGAGAGGCTAAGGCAAAAGATCACAAGTTTGAGCTCAGCCTGGGCACCCTGGCAACTCAGCTGGACCCTGCTTCAAACTAAAAAAAACAAAGAGCTGGGATGTAGCTCAGCATGAAGGCTCTGTGTTGAATTCCCAGGAACAAATAAAAACTGTGAAGCAGCCACTAATGATTTTGTAAGATTCACTCATGCTGTTAGTGAGAAGACACTGCCCCTTTCTATCACTGTGGAAGCTTTTAAGAGGGGAGCTTACATTTTTACCCTATTTTTGAATCCCTGCCTATGAGTCAGTCAAGTAGCCTTAAAGTGGCATATCCTGCCTTGTTCCTGTGCTTGCTTCCTCCTCCAAAAAAGAGAATCTTTGTAAATTTCCAAATCTTACACCAATAACAAATATGGTGTATGCCAAGTCCCCATTATTACCAGATCCACTTTTCTAGTTTAACCTTAATTTCCCTGAACATTTCTTATACTCTTAACAGGTCAGGTTTTCCTTTCTATGCTTGAAAATGCACTGTGTGAGTCCCATAACCCTTCTCTAGGCCTCCCCAGCCCCCACCTCTTTTGTATGTAAACACACTCTTGTCACACACTCCATCAGCTGTTTAGTAGTTCCACCCCTCCTCCTTTTCCGGGTAGTAACAGAGCAGCCAATGAGCTGCAAGGAGCTGTGCCTGCGGCCTTTTGCCTGCATAGGCTTTTCCAAAACAAGCAGCTTCAGCCTTCAGCAGGGGCCATTGGTTCACGATAAAAGGATCACGAAGGGCTGTGCAACAGGGTGAGACTATAACCCCCACCAACAAGGAAACCTGTGTAATCTGAGCTGTTTGTTCCTCCACTGGGGAGAACTTAAACTGATATTCCTTTAGGGCAAATCACACTTTAAGGTCACTAGAGTCCCAGTTCTCAGACAATCTTAAATAATCAGCGGGTTAAAGATGGAAACCTCAAAGGGTGCCAGGCTGGGAGCAGCACAGGATCACCATCTACCTGACTGCAAATAAATGACCATACTATATAAGACTATTTCACAGGATTTGCGTTTTGGGGTGGGTGAGTGTGTGCGTGTGCATGTGAGTGTGTGTGTGTGTGTGTGTGTGTGTGTGTGCGCGCGCGCGCGCGCGTGTTGATTGGGACATATTCCTACAGCACCCAAAAGTCATGTAAATCAGTTTCTAGGCTCCTGGGGAGGTTTGCACAACCCTCAGCAGAAGATTCAGAAGAGAAACAATGAGTGAGTCAGAGTTTCAGAACATAATCACCCAGCAGATTATTAAGTGCACCGGTGCAAAACACTCACTCCCCGCATAACTTGGGAGTCAGCTCTCCTCCTACCAATCACCCATCACAGAAGAAATATCAGACTCCAAACAACAACTTGCCACTGTGTGTGGAAGAAACCTAGCAAGGTGGTAGAAGGCAGCGGCCAATTAGTTACACATCCTCTTCTCTCCCTACCCCCACACCGCTACTTTCCTACTATATAGGTTCCCTGCCAAGCTGTAAATCGTGGTGGTATAATTATGCTCAGGAGACAGCCAAAAATGGGCTGAAAGAGTAGTCTGCAATGAAACCAGCTATCAGCCACCACACCACGGAAATCATCAGGGGCACCGAGGGACAAGAAGTACTTTACATTCCTTCAGACCTTTCTTTCTACTTCCTCTCCACCATCTTTCATTTTCACTCCCCCCCCCACGGCCTTTCACAATTAATTGTACTCATTCTAGTAGTTGGTTGGGGAATTTCCTCTTAAATTTCCTACTAAATATACCTCACTCAAAAATTGTCGGCCCCATTTGGGCCTACTGATGTGAATTCAAGAGAAAGGAGGCCACAAAAACATCTCATTCCCATAGCATAACACACACAAACACACACAAAAGGAAATCTGAAAATTTTTAACTTCTGAACTACATCTGACCAGGAAATAACAAACATGAAACAAAGATAACCTCTGTCTTAAAGACTGTTACCCTCCTATCTTAGAGATCTACAATTTTAAAGACCTCTGGTTTCTTTTGTCAGCAAGAAGGTGGGGAAGAACAGAAGGCCAGTGCATCTTTGCCTTTCTTCATCTTCTACTAAAAATAAGCTATGAAATAAGCCACTTAGGGGGAGGGAAAAAAAGACACCCTGCTGTTCTTTGTCTGTTTTCCTCTCTCTCCACCCCCCACACCCCGACTCCTAAATTCGGTAATCATTCTAGATGCCACAACTACTAAATGAACAAAAGGCACTGTATGAAAAAGGCATCAGGTCAAGTTAGGCCTCTCTTTATCCTCGATCTTTTAGAAATCTATATATGTACATAATTGGAGGATCTGACATCGATTAAAAACAGCTGGCATTCTCCCCCTCACTCCATATACATTAGGTGGAAATTTGCATTAGGTGTGTGACAGTAACTCAATTCAAGATAAAAATAACTAAGTCTACCACCATCATTTCCTAGTTTCTAAACAAAAATAAAACCTGAAACTGCTTTGTGTAAAATGTACACAGTCATAGCTACAAGTTTTCCTGCAACCTTAGGAAAAGACAACATTACTGGTATCATTCACACATTTACAAAACAATCACAGCCACAAACAGCTCTTAGAGTTGATCTCACTTGTGCCTGGACATATATTTTGGTACACGATACTTCATTACGTGCTCCACTCTAATCCCTGCCAGTACCCCTAAAAATTCTAAACTCCAAACCCTAAACTTAGAAGTTTTATCTACTATCCCTAATTCCTAGCCAAGTTTTCGCTGAGCAAGAAGAAAAACACCTTGTTATTCCTGGAAAGACTATGAAAAATAAAATCGTTCAGGCATCCCCCTCTTTCAAACAATATGCCAAAACTACTTTTTAAAAACTTCAGTAAATTCCATAACTGATTATTTGATCATAATAATAGATCTCTACAAAGAGGTAAAACAGTCCATCAAAAGCAACAGCAAATAAAAGGAAGAAATTCACCTGAAAAATCCAGCCAACAACTTGAGTTACATAAACAAAACCCCGCAACAGGGGGAAATGGTGGGGGGATGGGGGTGAGGCCTAAAGAAACAGGAGACAGGACAAATTCCATAACTGATTATTTGATCATAATAATAGATCTCTACAAAGAGGTAAAACAGTCCATCAAAAGCAACAGCAAATAAAAGGAAGAAATTCACCTGAAAAATCCAGCCAACAACTTGAGTTACATAAACAAACCCCCGCAACAGGGGGAAATGGTGGGGGGATGGGGGTGAGGCCTAAAGAAACAGGAGACAGGACACAGGATTAAAAAAAAATTCCTCGATTTGTCTTAGGAACCTTCGCGAATTTCTCTAGCTGGTCATGAAATAATCTCTGGACTCCAACCAAAACCTCTGCCTGAAGGACTCTTATCAGTTACAGCTTTCCCACTGCAACCTCGAGTGTATAAAGTTGGGGGTTGGCAGGAAGTAAAGGATGTCACTTGGCAAGATCAGGGCAATCAGTCCCCCAGCACCTCTCCCTCATGGGGGGGTGGGGGGGGTTCTGCTTAAGTGGACATTACAGGGGAGTCGGGGAGCTCCTCCATCGCTCCTTCCCAGCTGTCAGATTCACAATATGGAGGGGGGCTTGCTAGAGGGCCTGGGGGTCCTCACTGCACACAACTATAGGTGGGTTAGGCTTTGTCAGTAGAAAGGAAAACTGGAAGGTTCTTCCAGGGACCAGAGAGCTTAAGGAGTCTCTGATTTGAAACACACAGAGCTCTTTATTAGAAGAGAGGCCCTGAGCAGAGTACTCTCTTCCTAATATAGAAAGGAATTAGGGATAAAGGAGGTCGCCGGAGTTACCCCAGTTCAAGAAGCACTGTAAATGGAGGGAATGAGGACATCTCAAGAAAGGGCGCATCTTAAGAAAGGAAGAAAGGCGTCCCTATCAGGAAATTTCTACCGAGTCCCTAAAACCAGAGAGAGCAAACAGGAAAAGAGAAACCCTGAAGACGGGCTCGGTGTTTAAGAGTAAGGCGGGTAATCCTGCCCCAAAAAAGAAAGAAAGAAAAGGACGTCTTGGGAATCGAAAACGTCGTGCAAGAAAAGTCATGGGCTCCACAGGCTCAAAACCCAGAAGCAGCACATATTTCGGGGTGCTGCACATAAAGGGGAGTTGGGAAGGCCCTCGGCCCCTGGGAGGTGCCTTGGAGCCGCCGTCGCCAGGGGGAGGAAGGGAGCTTGGACAGTGGCCCCGAGTGCCCCGGGGTCCTTGCTTGGGTGCCGGGGGACACCCTGGGTCCCCCACGCCACCCCATACACAGCCCTAATGCCCCCTCCACGAAGGATACAGCTTGACCACGTCCGTGTCCATCCGCCTCTTGCCCGGACTGGGGGATGACATGGTGTCGCCGCCGCCTCCCCGTCGCCTGCGCCGCCGCCGCCTCTCTCCTTT
>NW_022900916.1:37228030-37238739 GCF_012274545.1 Fukomys damarensis | reverse complement strand
AGCCTCCTAGCCGCCTCCACCACAAGCGGACGACTCTTGCTAGGTCGGCCTCTACCCCAGCCTCGCTCTCGGCGTCGTGACGTCACCTCTGTGACGTCATCATATGAGGCGGACCCGCCGGCCCAAGGGGTGGGGCGCCGCGGCGGCGGGTGCTTTCGCGGAGTGTTCTGGGAGATGTAGTTCCTCTTCCTTCTGTCATCTCTCAGCACTCTGTCCCCCTCCGCCAACTTCCCCACACTATCGCTCAACTGCCAGTGTCGTTACCATAGTCATAAACGATGGTAGTAAATAATGGCAACATTGACACCTTCATGTGTTTTATGAACCTCTTCACATACAGTTAAAAAACCTGAGATTGCAGGAAGCCAATGTGGCCATTACACAGGTGCCAAAAATCTGGAAACTCCCACCCCAGTAGGTTCCCTGCACTCTTGATCCTTCCTCAGATGGAGAGAATTTGTTTTCAGATGCTATACACCCGGGCTCATCATTCTTACACGACCACTAACTACTTCAAGGACTAGAGCTGAGGCAGCAAGGTACTGAGGCCAGAAATAATTTAGATCAACATCCTCATTCTATACATTGTGAGATAATTTCACAAAGAGAATGACTAATAGAAACACCCCAGGGAGGGAGAAAGGAAGGAAGGGACAAGAAAATAGAGGAGAAAATAGAAGGAAAAAATGGAAACAA
Organism: Fukomys damarensis; assembly: GCF_012274545.1. Lineage (NCBI taxonomy): Eukaryota > Metazoa > Chordata > Mammalia > Rodentia > Bathyergidae > Fukomys > Fukomys damarensis. Next base: position 37,238,043 of record NW_022900916.1, on the reverse strand, counting down.
AGCGTTTGTACATAGGGAGGGGAGAGGGCTTAATAGAAGGGGAGAATGGGAAAAAAGGTGGGACGTATCATGTACAGGTGCAAATTACTTACGATGAGTGTTACCATTATGTATGCCTAAAATGTACCGATAAATATTTTGCTGTTAAAAAAAGATACAGGGGGGAACCCCTTCCCAAAAGATCACTCTAAAGATACTGAAGTCCAGGACAAAGAGTATTCTGTCCTCCAAACTCCTATACCCACCTGATATACACTCTGTTACTCTGTTATTTCTTCAATATTTATTAAACACTTCCTATGTATTATCACTTCGTGGGACTTAAAGTGGTGAACCAAGATTGCATTTACACAACCTCCCACATGGGTCTATAGTGTCAGCACCTTCTGACCTACTAAGCTAGACTTGGCAGTTTAACAAGGTTCCCAAGTGACATCTATGCACAATGAAGTCTGAAGAAGTAATATTGATCCCAGGAACCAACCAGGTAAGGAGGGAAGGAAAAGTAATATCTCCTATATTTTATGAGGTCTTCACTACCATCTGTTTTCCAAAGTTATTTCTATTCCCTTGTTCCCATGAGTAGTACTGTACTTTGTCAGGCCAGGTGCTATGAGTTAGTGCCTCTCTGTAACCCCACCCCCACCCCACCACGTACACCTGGGGCAGCAGCAATGGACTAAAACAACATCATTTGCTCCTATCATTCTAGGCCTTAAATGACCACCTATTTTATAAATTGTAACATATTCATAATATAAAATTTACTACTTTAACCATATTTAAGTATACAGCACAACAGCATTAAATACATTTAAATGCTGTGCAGCCATTACTACTATCTATTTCCAGAAGATTTCATCAACCCAAGCAGAAATCTGCCCACTAAACAATAATGCCTCTTTCCCCACCAGCACCACCCACAGGCCTTGGTAACCTCTATTCTGTGTTCTGAAAAAGATGGTCTGTTTTGACTGCTTCTAAAAGGAGTTCATTGCTCTTTCCTATTTCACGTAGCAAATCTGTCAAAAGTAGGACAGGTCTGAACGAAAAGACTTCTAACCCCCTTTACTTGACCATTTTGTTAAAGGGAGATAAAGATGGAGCAGACATTTGTCATGTTCACTGTCTCCACTAAGTTCCCTGGGCTTCTGTTGTTGCTATCTCATCTCCCAGAATGGCTGCTCACCCTCCCTCACCTGATGAACTCCCACTCTAGGCAAAGGCAGTGGTTCTCAAGCTCAGGTGTACTTCAGAATCACCTGGGGAGCTTGTTAAGCTGCAATGGCCAGGTACCTTCCCTGGGAGTTCAGATTTTGAACGCCTGGATCCTGGACAGCCCTGTCTTTAACAATCTCTCCAGGTGGTTCTGCTGCAGACCAAAATTTAAGAATCACTACATTTAAGATTCCACTAAGGGCTGGGGATTTAGCTCAGTGGTTCTGCCACCTGCATTGTAAGCACCAGGACCTTAATTCGATTCCCGGTACCAAAAAAATAGATTCCTCTAGGCCTTAGACTTCCAGAATACCTGCCTGACTACCCAGGTGAGATCCATACACCAGGATCTCCTGTACCAGTAAGGCACGGCCACACACACTCAAACACCTGAAAGGTACACTGACCAACATAGAGGACCTAAGGTGGTATCTCTAGAATCACAGGATGAGGGGTCCAGAACAGACAGAAGGGACATTTGCTTGATAAAGAAGGGTAGGGAGTGGGTCCTAGAAACTTTTCCTACTGCTTCACTCTTCACCGATGCTGTTACTTCAAAACATAACCAGAGGACTCAGCTACTTAGGAGACTGAGGTAGGAGAATTATAATTTCGAGGCCAACCTGGACAACTTAGCCAGACAGACCCCGTCTCAACATAGTAATAAAAACTAGGTGTAGGGGCGCAAATCTGTAATCCAGCACTCTGGGAGGCTGAGGCAGAAGGATCATAAATTCAAGCTCAGCCTGGGCAATTTAATAACTTAGTGAAACTCTGACCCAAAATAAAAAGTAAAAGGGACCAGGAATTTAGCTCAGTGGCACAATGCCTGTCTAGCAAGTGCAAGGTCCTAAATTCAATCCCCAGTACGGGAAAAATAAATAAAAAGTAAAAAAAAGGTTCAGAATGCAGCTCTGTGCAAAGGCCCTGGGTTCAATCCCCTGTGAAATTAATTAATTAATTTAAAAGGGCTGGGGATGTAGCTTAGCAGGAAGACCTGGGGTTCAGTCCCCAGAATCAAAATAATAACAAGAAGGCTGGAAACTTGCAGAGAGCACTGGAAAGAATATGACTGCTCTACCTAGTAATACAATGGGGATTCAGCCCCCTGAATGGTCACTGAAAAGGAATCATCCTAAAGACGATACTGTGTCTTTAGGGAGCATTTTAGCTATGGGATGCTTAGGACAAACCTGTCCCTCCCTGCTCTTAATTATACCACAGTTAATTGCACATATCCTCCCTAGGCCTCAGTCTTCTTGTCTATAAAATGGGCCTCATAATGCCTTACCCATTTGAGTGGGTTGATGAGGTAAATGGAAAAGATGAATGTGGAAACCCCCTGTGAACTATGAACTGCTTTCATAAAGTTAATATGAAGGGTTGATTACAAGGTGCAATATGGCATCAGTGCTGGCATCATTATTGTGTAACTATTATGAGACTATCAACACTCCTTTTGCCCCTCCTTATACACTGTGTATTATTAAGGAGAAGAGCATTCACTTTTTGGGGGGGCTGTTTTGTTTTATGGAAGATGTTATAGTTTCAATTCCCTCACTTTGATGCAAATATATTTGCATTTTCATAACACACCTTTTCTCCCTGGGCCTTCTGCCATTTTCCCCTCATAAATCCACCTTGCCGTTCTGACTGCCTCCCACCTTCTTTGTGATCCTTCTGTCCTCTCTCCAGAACTGCAGAGGCCACCCCAAGATTGCCCTTGACCAGGAGGTTTCAAAGGTGGCCCCAGAGTAGACCCCAAGGACAGCCCTGGTTTTCTTAAAGAAACTGGAACTGCTCTTGAGCAGGGGTACATTTGCTCTCCTCTTTTCCAGGGGCTCCGGACATTCAAAGGTCAATAATTGACTCTCCGATGACGTGGGCCTGGGAGTGTCTGTTTATGTGTGTGTGCTCCCAAGACAGCACTGGAATGAGCGATTCTTCCTTATCAGGTACAAGCAAGGGGCGCCTGGGAGGGACTGGCTGTCTGTCGGACCCTGCCTGACTCACTGGTGTTGCAATCTGGGAAATGGATTCCAGGCCTGTTTATCTCTGCCCAGGGCAGGGCCAAGCTCAACCCATGGGGCCTCTGATCTCAGAAGCCACTTCTCCAAGGCAAGACAAGAAGCATGGAAAGAACATAATGCTTCAAGCAACACTTGAAGAGGGAGTAAGATGAAACCAATCATTTGGATCATATGGTGGAATGAGAAGAGCTCAGCCCAGAAACTGCTGTCTCTGAGGTTAACTGTTAATCTCCATGGCTCTGCAACCAAAGTGAATTTATCGCTGTCCCCACCCAGTGAGAAAATCCCCCACATATGGCCTCCCAGTTCCTTTTGTTGGTTTCTCATTGTAAGAGCAGTTGTTTCTTTCTTTCATTTATATTTATTTTTTTCGAGACAGAGTCTTGCTATGTAATTCACACTGGCCTCAAACTTGCAGAGGTCCTCCTGCCTCAGGCTCCTGAGGGCTGGAATTTACAGGTGGACACTACCATGCCCAGTGAAAGCAGTTCATCTGAGCTGGCACGTTCTCATCTGAGCTCACAGGTCTAGGTCCATCCTGAAGGGACTCACATCTTCAGCTTCTTTACTTCTGTGGAAATAAAGGCTTCCACTTCACATCGTTTCCAGGTAGCCTTGCTGTAGTGTGTCCCCAGAGAAGCAGGCCATGAGCACTCGGGACATGTGCAACACGAGTCAGTGAAAGCTGGACACACAGCCTTCTGGTCCCAGGCCTGCCTGTTACTGTTAGAATGCTGGGCTGGGTCACCAAGCATTTATGCCTCAGTTTCCTCATCTGCAAGCAAGTTCCTTGTATTAGTAGGACATGGTACAGGCTCCACAGAGCCAGTCATGTGTGAGGTGTTGTGCCCACTCTGCTCCCAACACGCGTGTGTGCACACTCACGCACACACTCCCCAACTCTTTATTTGTAAACCTACCAAGCTCTCCTCCGGGCAGCTGCCCTAGACGAGCCTTTGTGTTGCCAGCTTTGGCTTCCTGCCTCTCCTTTGTGGCTGTCTCACTTCCCTGAGCCAGAGCCTTGAAGGAGGCCGTGGCCTTTGCTCTTTATCTAAACCTTAATCCCCCAGTGACCTCATCCAGGTTCAGAGTTTTAAATTAGCATTTCTGCTCTCTGCTGATTTCTTTTTTCCTTCCTCCTTTCCTCCTTCTTTTTTTACCAGTCAGTACTGGGGAGTGAATCAGGGCCTTCTGCTGAGCCACATACCCCACTCCCAGCCCCTTTTATATTTTTTATTTTGGTACAATCTTGTTAAATTGCCCGGGTCGGCCTTGAGTTTGTGATCCCCTGCTTGAGCCTTTCAAGTAACTGATTACAGATTGCACTCAGCTTCTGTACTCCTTAAAAGAAGTTTCCCATATGGGTCCTCACCCCTGATCTCCAAACACTTAGCTGCTTCATCGGGATCTTGTCATGACCCAAAATGAACTTCAGATACCTTCTCCTTACAATGAAATAAACCTTACCTTGTCCTTACACAGCTTTCCCCATTTCTGTAAACAACACCTACTAACTTGAAATGTATGAGTTTGCACACCTGCAATCCCAATACTTGGGAGGCTGAGGCAGGAGGATCATAAATTCAAGACCAACCTGGATTATATAGCAAGACAGTGTCTAAGAAAAGATAGAAATAAAAATAAAGCCAACCAGGTGTAGTGGTACACACCTGTAATCCTAGCACTCGGGAGACTGAGGCAGGAGAACTGATAAAAGTTTGAGGCCAGCCTGGGCTTCATAGTGAGTTCAAGTCTATCCTGATCTACATAGGGAGATCCTGTTTCAAAAAAAGAAAAAAGAAAAAATTGTCTCTTAAGGTTAAAAATCATCAAAGATTAGCAATTTCATGTGGCTCAACCTAATACCTTGGTTCAGGAACTCAATTCTCTTCACAATTCTGGTCACAAACCAAATTGGATGAGAACAGAATCAAATTTCCCCATTAGGTCAACATTGAACCTAACCACTGAATTTGATTCCGTCCTTGTCCAATATGGTTTGACACCAGAATCGTGGAAAGAATCAAGTTCGTGAACCAAGGTACCATTGTACATCTTTTCCCAATCCTTCTCTTTCTCTAACCTCCACATCCAGTCATTAGCATATCCTGTTGGCGCTACCATCACAAAATATACAGGATCCTTGGTCTACCTGCTCTATCAGCCTTCATCATCTCTTTCCTGGATTCTTATAGTCACTTCCCAAATGGGCTCCTCCTGTCAAGCCTTTATTCACTCAGACAGAAGCCAGATTATCTTTCTAAATCCTAAATCAATCTTGCCTCCAAAACCAAAGACATCACAGGCTTACAAATTCCAACAGGAACTGTGTCTTAGTCACTTCCTCGTTGCTGGGACAAAACACCTGACACTCACAAGTTAAAGAGGAAAGTTTGTTTGGTTCAGTTTATAGGGGTTTCAGTCCATAATCAGCTGACTCTAAGGCAGAGCAGCAGGGCAGAGGGGCATTGCAGAGGAAAAACAGTCCATGGCAAGGTAGGCAGGAGGTAGCAGGAATCAGGAGAGGAGGGAGAGGGATAGACCCTTCCAGCCCTTGCCCCAGTGAGCAACCTCCTCCAACCAGACCACCACCCAACATCACATTCAGCTATAAACTCATCAGTGGAGTAATTCAATGCTGAGTGTCACAACCCTGTAATCCAATCACCTCCCTGAAGCCCCACCTATGAACGCATGAGTCTTCCAGGGGTACAATTAGATATCAACCATAACAAGCTGCCTACCCTCACCCCTCATTCCTTTCTAGTCACATAGGTCTTGATGGCCCTCAAGGACACCAGTCATACTCCTACTCCAGGCCTTTGCGCTTGCGTTCCTGCAACCTGAAATACTCTTCCCCTAGATAACAAGCATGTGTCTTCCTCCCCAATCTCTTCTAGGCCCTTCCTAAATGTCACCATTTCAGTAGAGCCTTCCCGGAGCACCTTATTCAAAATTTCAATCTTCATTTTACCCATGCACCTCCTCTTACTTTTTTATTTTTCTCCCTAGGACTTGCTACCAGCTACAAAAATATTACTTAGTTACTCATCTTCTCCCCCCACTAGAATGTGTACACTACAGAGACTCTGCTTTTTGTCCATTTCATTCACTGCTACAGTCACTGCTAGATCAGTATGTGGTCTCCAGCAAGCCTAGATAGCTAAAGAATTTTTTTAAAAAAGAAAAAAGTAAAGTCTATGGCTGAAAAGGCAACTAAAGATGAACATCTTGCAGCAGCCACTCTGAAGCTCACAAAGGTAGCTCTGCCTTAGGGTCTTTCTAGGGTGCCAGGAAACCTTATATACTGAGCCACTTCTCTGTACCAGGCTCCGGGCCAGTGTGTTATTTACAACCTAATGGCCTGGCGGAACAGGAATTACTCTGCCCTCTGACAGATGAAGAAGCTTAGGTCTCAGCGGGCAACGTCATCACCATGTTATATAGACAGTAAAGTCCAGGCTTGGGCCACATGTCCAGCTGCTCTTGTTTGATTTTTTGGTCAGTTGGTTGGTTGGTTGTGGAGGATGTTCTTTTTATTTTTGTTTTGTTGTTATTGTTGTTGCTTGAGACAGGGTCTTACTGTGTTGCCTCTGTTGCCCAGTCAGACACAAACTTGCAACTTTCCTGTCTCAGCCTCCTGAGCAACTGCAATTATACGAGGGTGCATCATCACACCCAGCCTGAAATTTTTTTTTTTTTTTTTGGTTCTGGGGATTGCACCCAGAGTCTTGCATATGCTAGGCAAGCATTCTACCACTGACCTACATCCCCAGTCCCTTTTAATTTATGTAATGCCACTGTGCCTGGTTTTTATGTTTGTTTGTTTATTTGCTTGGATGGTTGGTTGAGTCGGGTTTCTTTTGGGTTTGAGTTTGGGTTTTTTGAGCCAGGATCTCTCTGTGTAGCCCAGGCTGGCTTTGAACTTGTGGCGATCCTCCTGCCTCAGCCTCCTGAGTGCTGGAATTACATGTAGATGCCACTACTCCAGCCTGTTTTTTAAATTTTATTTTATTTATTTGTTTTACCACAAAACATGATGTTTTTCCTAGTTCTCAAAGACTCAGCTTACTCCCACCCCAGGAGTGAGCACTTTCCCAGATACTCATGAAGCAGATTGCTGCAGGGTTTTGGTGGCTCTGTACTTCCCTGACCTATCCGAAATGCTACCCTTCCAGCCTTCATCTCTGTCTGGCTGAAAAGAAAACTGCGGCTCAGAGTTTAGTCCCTCACCAAGCTCAGAATGAAGAAATGGTGGACAATCTGAACTCCTGCCTCACCTGCGAACTTACATCAAATGAAGACCCACATGCAGAGGACTGTTCTCCATAGCACCTCCCCTCCCAGGAACCTTGACCTCTGGCCTGGCAAGTCAGAACTTTTTTTGATGGGCAGAGGTGAGACATGCATAGGAAGGAGTCTGTCGGGGGCAAAGATCCAGCTAGAGCCATCACCGCAAATCCAGCACCCATGATAGCATAAAAGAGCTCTTCTCAAACACACCTTGTGATAGGTAATTAACTGTTGTGCTAACCCAAGAAATAAATGCCCAGCTGACTGGGTCAGCATGGCTCTGAGTGTGGCCAAATGGACTTACTGAAGGCAGAATCTACTGGCACCAACCGATAGGCTTATAGCCTGGATGGGATAAAAAGGCAAAAAAGAGGAAGTCTCACTTCGGTTTCTTTGGAGGAGCTCCAGTGTTTTCTTCACCTTGGCACATCCATCTCCTGGCTTCCAATGCAGGCCCTTCAGCCTCTCAGCTCAGACTCTTCAGCCTTCCAATGCAGACCCTTCAGCTTCCAGCAGGACTCTGCAGTGTGTCAGGTCTTCCACCTTTGCAGCTGGATCCTCCAGCTCTCCAGTGCACAGACAGCCCATATGCACTCTTCCACACCTGACTCTGCAGGCAGCCATTGTAAGTTTACCTTCAGGGAATGAGCCAAAGACAGGAGTGGTGGCCCCAGAAAAGGGACAGAGGCAGGCCTGGGGAAAAGGTGCTATTTCTTGGCAAAGGAGGTCCTACGGGATTGTTCTAGTTGATCCTAGAGCCTCGTAGGGGATCACAAACTGCCCTTGCCTGCACCTAGTTATTACACTCCACAAAGGCAGCGTTGATATTGTGCTGCCTAGGCACTGGGCTGACTGCCTTGAAGCCAGCGAATTGGTTGAAAAGCATAGAGAACACAGGAGGGACTGGGGATTTAGCTCAGCGGTTCCACTGCCTGCTTCACAAGTGCAAGGTCCCGAGTTTGATCTCCAGTACCCCCACCTCCCCAAAATTACATAAACTCATACAGAACATGACTTGTTGGTCTCCTCTGGCAGGTTGGTGAGGAACAAGATGTGATTTGGTGGAGTCTCCAAGAAAGACTGCTTGCTTAGCAGGTGTGAGGCTCTGGGTTCAATTCCAAGTACCAAAAAAACTCCAAAACAAAACCTTAAAAATGAGTTTGAGGGCCAGGGATTTAGCTCAGTAGTTCTGGCACCTGCCTCTCAAGCACAAGGGCCTGAGTTCGATCCCCAGTACAAAAAAAAAAAAGTTCGAGACCAGCCTGGGCTGAGTTCAAAGCCATGAAGTCTCATAGCAAGACCTCATCTCAAAAAAAAAAAAAAAAAAAAAAAAAGAGAGAGAGAGGGAAAGATTGGGCAGGTCATGTGGCATCCACCCCATCACAAATTGCTGTGGGGGCATGACCCAAGGGAAGATACGGCTTGTGAGAGGCCTGGAGGTGGGATCATGCCAGGGAGCGGCATGTAGGGCAGCTGGCCTGACACGTAGTGAATGATGTGGGATGCTTGAATCATTGGTGGCATGCCCAGGATAGGGCCCTGGACAGTTCCCACCACAGGAGCAGCCGTCTCACCCTTCACAGCCTTCTTGGCAGATGGCATCTCTTAGGACTTATGTTTATATGTAAATGACAAAACCTCATGTGCTCACAGATGGGGCCTTTTGGAGGTGGCTCGATCTAGGATGTGTGATAACTACACTGGTTTAGTATAGTTCTAGATGTGATAATGCAAGGCCCACCCTGACTGTGAATGGCACCAACCGATAAACTTATAGCCTACATGGAATATGAAGGGAAAGAGGGAAGGCAGGTTGCTGCTGTTGCTGCTTTTTGCCTACCCTGCCATGGACTGTTTCTCCTCTGTCATGCCCCTCTGCCATGTGGTCTTGCCTTTGAACAGCCAACTATGGACTAAAATCTCTACAAACTGTTAGCCAAAATAAACCTTTTTTCCTTTAACACTGTCTTTTTTTTTTTTTCCTTTAACTTTGAGCGTTGACTATTTTGTCTCAGCAACTAGAGAAGTAAGTAAGACAGCATCTCTTGGCTCTTGGCTTCTTCTTCTCCGGCTTGTGGTCCCACTCTACAGAGGCATTTTTCATTGTGGCGCTGATATCTGAGTTGGTCTTGGCACATGGGCTTGTCATGGAGGGAGTGCAGGGCATTGGTGGGGCTACTGACTTCCTTGAAGGTGACAAAGTCCTGGCCCCTCAACTTCAGGCTCTGTGACACCAGGATATCCAGGATCTGGCCAAACTGGGAGAAGTGGTGTACAAGGACTTCTTCAGCTTATCTTTCTTGGTCTTCTCATTGAGGTTATTGATATAAACAGTGTGATTGAGGCCAATCTCAGGAACTACCACAATAGGGCAACAGGGCCACAGGTCCCACAAGTAGCTCCTGCCAGTTTCTTCAGACTCCAACTCTTCCTTTTGCTCAGGCTTTTTTTTTTTTTTTTTTTTTTTTTTTT